>NC_142083.1:103048011-103366299 GCF_054644295.1 Miniopterus natalensis | reverse complement strand
ATGAGTTTACATGAGCCATGAAACGAGAAAGGCTGAAAATCGTTGCTCTAGACAGAGGCTACTGGGTGCATCTGGGCCCTAGAGTGAGGCTGGTGAGGCTGGACTGTCAAGTGATGGGAGGGAAAGAAGCCGCCTCTGCTTAGGCCTCGGGGTCGCAGCCCAGCCCAGCCCTCCTGACTGACAAGGCCAGGGTAAGGCTGAGCACAGGCATGGAGCATGAGACCCAGCCCAGGGGAGTCGGGGAAAGCTTCCCAAAGAGGAGGCATTCTTGCAGGGGGTTACCCAGCAAGGAGAAGGGAGCGGGTGCTGGGAGGGAGGGAGGGAGGGAGGGAGGGAGGGAGGGAGGGAGGGAGGGAGGGAGGGAGGGAGGGAGGAGAGAAACGGCTGCTGCAGGGGGACCGCAGGGGGTGTTCAGGCCCCGCAGTTAGCAGCACCGCCTTGGGGACAGTCAGGGCAACGTCTCTGCCTCAGCTACCTTGGGCAGGAGCCCCGGGCACTCTGAGAGTCAGAGTCCTCCCTGCGAGGCAGGGAAGGCAGCACCGGCCCCGCCGCACCCTCACCGCTGCCGTTTAAGGGCGCTGGCTCCAGGTGCTCACAGGGCAGGGCTGTGACCGCGAGGTGGGTGACGGGCAGGGCGGGTGCCAGCAGGAAGCTGGCCAGCGAGGAGCCTGGAGTCCTACGGAGCCCCTGCCCGGGGCTCTGCACACGGCAGTGTATGCTGTTCGTGCTCAGACGGTGGCGCTGCCAGCCCCGGGCCTTCAGGGCTCTCACTCAGGCGTGTCACTCTATGAGCGGGTGCAGGGCATTAAGCAAGGGAGCAGCAGGGTCAGGTTTTCCTCGTGAGAGACTCGCCCTGGCTGCCCTTAGGCCTGGGGAGCAGGAACGGGGGCGGAGACCCCTGGGAAGCTGCTGGGCCTCTCCCGGCCAGAGCACAGGCCGAGGGCAGCAAACAGAGACGGGTGGATGGCTCTCTCGACCGGTGACTCCGGGTCAGTGCTCTGGTGACATTCTCCCCGACCTCCCCCCTCCTGGCCTGCCTTTATCACGCCCAGAGGTGCTTCTGCAAATTGCAGCCTGAGCTTTCCCACTGCCCCGTACTCCAGGCTGTTTGTCTTGTGTCCTGAGATTTCTGTTTGGTTAGTGACAAGGCTCTTCAGAGGCCTGAGTTCCCAAGGCTGGCTCTCCAGCCCCATTTGGTCATAGGTGAGCAGCCTGGGCACCTGGCCACAGGTAAGTGGAGTTCTCCAGACCTGAGGCACCTCCTCCCAGGCAAATGTTTCCTGGGAAAGTGTGGGTTAACTTTCCTTTCGAATTAGCTCTGCATTTTCTATAAAGATATAATTCTTTATTAAGTTAATGAGGCACAATAATTATTAATTGCTAATTATTCATAGTTGCTTGGTCTATTTAAAAGAAATGATGCCATTTAGAGCAAGATTTAAAGATATGCAAATATCAAACAGTTTCCTTCAAACCTTCAGCTACTCTGTGGGATCATGGCAAACACAATGACTTTTTTGTCAGAAACATATTAATTTCATTCTAAATTCCATGACTTGGAAAGCCAGTGGGCCACCTATATGTGTCCTTGGCCTACCCACTTAATTTCTCTCAGTGTCAGTTTCCCCAGCTGTGAAATGGGGATTTGGACACCTGCTTGCAACCCTGCTGGGTTTTCACATGGTGCTTACCATGTGCTGAAAAAGTTGAGAAATATAAATCGCAGAAATTAATCCTTATTTCTCCAGATCATTGGAAAGATTAAAGGCCATGACATATAGAAAAGGTCAGACACAGAGTAAGGGCTTAGCAAGCAATGTCCTCCATCACTCCTTGAGTATTCTTGGGCTGTGGATACCAGTAATTCACCTTCTGGTTGGGATACCATCTTACATTTAAAAATGCATTTTCTCATTATAAAATAATGGGTACCCATTGTAGAAGACCTAAAAGATTTTAAAAACATGAAATAAAAATCTTCCATAAAACCACCTATTAAAGATTTCAACTGTATTTATTGTGGTTCAGTTCCATTCTCTGTCTCTGTCTCTTTCTCTGTGTGTAAAAATAATTGAGGTCATCTTATATACAGGCTTTTCTATCTTATTTTTTTCAATATATTATGAAAGTTTTTCTCCTGAGTTTTTCCCCATATTTAACAAAAAAACACATTAGACCTTGGAGTAAGATGAGCTCGGGGAGGAGAATTCTCAGCTTTACTGTGTGCTTGGTGTTTGTCCTGGAGAACTCCCAGTCTCCTCCTAAGGTGAGTGTGGGATGCAAATGTTGAGAGGCCACAGGAGGGTCAGCACAGCTCCTGAAACGGCCAGTGCTTATGAGCAGCGCAGGCTGTCCCCGGTGCGGGTTAGATGCCTTCGTCAGCCGGGCCGGTCACAGAGCCCTGACCCCAGCACTGGGATCTCAGTGACCTAATGGAACAGAAGCCCGCTTCTCCAAGCGATGGCAATGCTCTCGGCAGCTGTCTCCACGTGGTGATTCAGGGCCCCAGGTTGCTTCGTCCGGTATCTTTCCCGCTGCACATGCCTTTCTATGATTGCTAAGGCAGGAAACGGAAACGGGAAGGTTTCACACTAGCAATTAAACGCTTTGATCCAGAAGAAATACGCATCCATTCTGCTCACAATCAATTGGTCAGAACGAATGGCACGACCCCACCTTCAAGCTGTGCGCATGGAGACGTGGAAAGATGTGCACAGAGGAGTCCCATGGACCCCGAGAGGAGACCCGAGTAGAGTGAGCACTAGGAGTCCCTGCCCGGAGCTCTCCCTCCAGGTGGGACTGTTTGCTCTTGTGGGACTGAGAGCACTGGGCTTCAAGGTCAGCCCCAGCTATGTGTGTGTGATGAGTCCTCGGTCCTGGCCTGCCCAGGGGAAGAGAAGCACTGGGGGCTGTTGAGTGTGCCTGACGCCCGGGTCCCACCCGGGTCCCGATGCCAGTTCTCTGTGTGAGCTGCTGCCCTCCTGCTCAGTGCTGTGACGGTGCAGTTAAGCAAGTGCTGGGCTGACCACAGTGCAGGCCTCATGCTGGCTTCCAATGCCACACACATCATGGTGTGGAGAACACCAAGGAGATCTGAGCTCTGCTGAGCTAGAGCTGGCTGAGCACCCAAGGGCTCCCAGGGGACTGTCTGAATTCTCGAAGGATCTCAAGGAAGTGTTGCTTGTTGGTGTTCATTCTCTCTTCCTTCTTCCCAGTTAATGTCAACTTTCCCTCTCCCTGGACTCTGCAGTGGGGCCCAAGGAGAGAAGGTCTTAAGAACCCGAAAAGCATGGGAGTGCATTGTGGCCTTGCCCTTATTGGTTGTGTGTCCTGGGCAAGCTGCCCCCCACCTCGGGGCCTTCATCTTCTCATTTATTGCAATGGGAACAAGATGAGCTCTCTGACCTCTGTCGCCCTGTGATTCTGTGACTTCATGTCTGAGCTGGGCCACAGCTGGGACTGAGGAGCAACATGTCAGGGACCATCCATAGCGGTGAGGATGCTTTTGGTCACAGGAAAGAGAAGCATCTCCGGAACTGGCTTCAACAGCACAGAAATGCATCACCACCAAGTGTGTGGTGCACACCTCTGGGGACGGTGGGCTTCAGGGTGGGTGGCTAAAACTCAGCATCTTCAAAGGCCCAGGTTCCCTCTGCTCACCTCTGCACGATGCTTGGGGCTGGCTTCCCCCTCAAGCTGTGCCTGACGCCGAGGTCCCACCGCGCCTGTCACAGCTGAACCAAGATGAGAGAGCCTCGCTTCAGTGGGCTGTGCGGGGCAGCAGAGAGCATCACTGATGGCAGCCAGCAGCCCCCCCATTGGCAGCGGTGGGCCACATGCCCTTCCTCACCATTGGCAACGGACTGGGACGACCTCGGTGCAGGCAGGTGTCAGGGGAGCGCGGCTGGCGATGGGGTGTGTCCAGCTTCTGGTGAAAGGAGGGAGTGAGGCTGGGGCAGTAAAACCACAGCTTCATTTCTCATTGACTTCATCATTTCCTTTCCAGACGATTAAGTCAATGTAAAATCAATAGTTCACATATATTGAATGCTGTTATCATTGCCTCTCCGTCAATTTCTTCCCGAGTCTTTATAACAGCCCAGGAAGCAGATGCCAACGTCATGCCCATTCCACACCTTGGGAAAACAAGGCTCCAGCCCGGCGACCTGCTCAAGGTCAGGTGACGTGTCAGAACCCAGAGTCCAGCTCCTGTCTGTGGGTTGCCGAAGCCTGAGCCCGGAAGTCCTGAGATGTGCAGTGTTTGGCAGGAAAGGGAGTCAGGAGCATCTGAGACACCCACTCGGCCCTGCGCAGATGTGCATTTGCTGACCCAGTCACCCCCACAGCAAGAGAGAGGTGGCCACTGTGCTCCTGTTTTATAGTTTGTGAAGTTAGGTCTCAGAGAGGTCATTTAACCAGCCAAGAGTTTCATAACCAGTAAGAGGCAGAGGCCGAGGTCCGTTTCACTCACTCGGGTTCAGGAAAAAATGCTTTTCTCCATAAGCTTCAGAAGGCCCAGCGAAAAGTGGCCTAAACAACAGGGGGTTGAGGAGAGAAGAAGTGGGCCAGCAGTCAATGGTGAAGCTGCAGACCCACGCTCTCCGTGTCTTGGCTCCACCATCGTCAGTGTGCTGACAGTGTCTCCTCCCAGAGCCTCCAGGCTCCTGGTCTTCACGCCAACTCCTTCTGCAGCGGGAAGGGCAAGGGCAGGCCGAGGGATGAAGCTCTCCGAGTACATGTCTCTATTTTTACCAGGAAGAAAATGCTGCCCCACATCCCCTGGCTGGTTTTTCCCTGCACCCCATCAGGCAGAATGTTCACGATCCTGGCTGCAAGGCAAGCGGGGAAAGCAGTGTCTGTGTTTTCAGTGTGTGCCGCTGAAGACAGGTTCAGGCAGCTTAGGGGAGGGGAGAGGAATGGCCTTGCAAGGCAACCGACAAAGCCAACCACTGCTCGGAAGGGCGTCCACAGTAGGGCCTGTGTCTCAGATTCCTCGTATTCCTATAGCCCGATGAAGCATTAAATGCTCAATAGATGCTTTTTATAATACTGGGCAATTTAGGAAGTTTGGGACCATCTGAGGGATTTTGGAGAAGTGAGTATTGATGAGTAGATGGAATTGTGGATTAATAGTTTTTAGTCTGTGCGGGCTGCTTTAACCAAATACCATAGGCCAGGTGGCTTATAAACAGTAGGGATTCATTTCTCACAGTCCCGGAGGCTAGGAATCTGAGATTAGGGCGCAGCGCGGTGGGGTGAGGGACCTCTCCCGGGGTGCGTCCTCACCTGGCAGAGGGCAGAGAGAGGAGCAAGCTCTCAGGACTCTTCTAAGGGCACTAATTCATGACCTCATCTAACCCTAATCACTGTTCCAAGGCCCCACCTCCTAAGCACCATCACATTAGAGGGTAGGGTTGCAAAGTAGGAATGTTGGGGGAGACACGAGCATTCATTGTTTGTCATACATAACAGGGATGTGTCCCTTGTATCCTTACTTTTTGCCTTTTAGTGATTTTGACAGCTTTCCAGGGAGCTGTCTAGCAAGAAACTACAGGTGGAGGGAGAGGAAAAGGAATCTGTTTCCTCACCTGTGAAATGGGTAGAATGAGATCCAGTTTGTTTCTTATGAAGCTTCCAGCTTCTGTCCTTGGTCCTGGGATTAGAGACACAGGACAGTGTGCCGGAGGCGGGCTGAGACGCAGGGGGGCTGCATACGTGGGCGCAGGCAGCGGGGCCCCAGACCTGTGTTCCTGTCACAGCGAATCCTGTTTTCCACTTGAATCGGGAGGTGAGACTCAGTGAGGAGCAGCGTTAGATACACCAGGGAGCGGAGCAGTGGAAAACGCCACCGGCTCCTGTTTTCTTAGGTAAAATCCCATAATCCCGGGGAGCACAAGGACATGAGGTGCGGGTTTCCTCTCTCTCATAACTTTGGAGTCAGTTTGTTAAATGACAGAGAGAATCAAGAGGGGGAGACGGAGGGAGTGATGGTGTCACAGGCTTCTCGTCCCCTCCTGTGTCCTCGGCTGCTCGGCCTGCAGGGCTGGCCTCAGTGTGGGGACAACACACACTCACCGCATGACAGGGCAACGGGAAGCCCTCCCACGGGACCCTACATGCCTTTATCTTACAGACGAGACGAAGTCCAGCTGCTGTTATGGGCTAAACTTGTTCCCCCAAACCCACAGGCTGCAGGCCTGACCCCAGGACCTCAGGATGTGACTGCATTGGCTGAGGGGTCTTTGAAGAGGTCATCAAATTAGCACGAGGCCCTTGGTGTGGGCCCTAATCCAGTGTGACCGATGCGCTCATAAGACGAGGCGATGTGGACACACAGCTGGGCCTGCCTGCGCGGGGGTGGGGTCCGCACTCCACGGGGAGAGGCCGGGGAGCTCAACCTGCCGCCGCCTTGACGCGGGCCCCGGCTTCCGTAGCCCTGAGGGACAAATCTCTGTGGCCTAGGCCCCAGCCTGGTCCCTGCTAGGGGAGCCTAGTGAGCCGGTCCCGATTCTGGTTCTGAGAAGCGGGGGGCTGCCGCGACACCCACACAGGCGGAGCGGCTCTGGGACGGGTGCTGGCAGGGGCGGGTGGGAACCGTCTAGATGGCCCTGGGAGGCCGCGGGGGGAATGCGGGTGGGAAAGCGCGTCCCTGAGAGCGCAGAGGGGAATGAGGCTGGGTTCCTGGCGGAGCAGCTGGCGGTGCTCCCCAGGTTTGTGGAAGGCGGGGTTCGGAGTGAAGAGCCTGGGCCTTAGTGGAGGAGATTTCTCAGTGGTGTGTCGATGGCAGGGCCTGGTTTCTCCTAGTCTCTTCGGTAAAATGTGAGAAGAGAAAGATAAATCGAAGAAGGAATTACTAAGCAAGAAAGGAACCCAAACTGGAAGATTTGGAGCATGCTCACCTATCTGTATTTGAAAAAATGAGACTGGGCCTCTGGATGGCATGTCCCAGCCTTGTGCCCCAGCAGCCTGCTCTCCCTGTGTCCTGGTCGGCTCTGTTTTTTCCCGAAGACTCCATCATTGCCGTCACCTTTATCGCCCCAACTCATCAGAAGGGAGGTCCATGCAGGCAGAGGAAGTGTGTGTCATCGTGGACTTTGTTTCTGTTTGTTCTGTTTCTTGCCGGTACCCCAGGAGACTACCTGGCACAGCAGAGATTCCTTGTGCATGAACGACATGCCCATGGGACCCTGAGGTGACAACCGGGTGAGGCTCTGCCTACACGTGGGGTGATCTGTACTCTCCATGCCCCAGACAACTGCCCAGACACCCTGTCTCCAGGCCGGGCCCAAAGGCTGGACTCCGTCTCATAGACATTCCCCCATGAGGCCACTAGGACAGCTGTCATCCCCAAGGAGACTCCTGGACAGCCGGGGGAGGGGTCCCTCCATATCTGTCCTTGACAGAGTAAGAAGGCTGGAGGGCAATCTGGGTGCTTGCTGGCCTGCAGGGTCCCCACGACCACTCTGCAGCCCAGTGGAAGTTCTGCATAGGTGTCCCCAAGACCCAGAAAGAGATGGAGAGATGGGTTCCACCCGCAACATTAAGGATTTAGATTAGATCTAAGATAGCGCTCACAGCAGGGAAAGGACACGTCCCAGCCCATGGATACTGGATTTGCAAGCAGCCATGACGGCCCTATGGGTGGTGGGAACCATGACACAGGCCTTGGCCCCTGGGGTAGAGTGTGCCCAGGGTGGCCTTCACTCCCCAGTTATCTTCCCGAGCACAGGCCCAGAGTTCTTTCTGCTCTGGTGGGACCCGGGAGTGACTGGAGAGACACACTTTTCAATCATGTTAATTCCCTTGGATTAGTTAAGAGTGGCTCCCTCCTTAGGGAGTGGCAGTGAGCAGGAGTGGCTGCTGGGGAGGAAGCCTGCTTTGTGGTGCTAATTAGGCCTCATCTCCTAAAGTGAGCCCTGGAAGTGAGAGGGGCTGCCCGAGGCTCCCCAGGTCCCCAAGAACCAGGCAGCAACTGCAAGTCACATATGGGCATCTCTCCTGTCCCAGCCCACCCCCAGGTGTGACGTTAGGATCACAGGCTAACTGGGAGCATTTGCATAGCAAACAGCAACAGCTCCTTGGTATGGTCAGAGAAGGAGAAGAGTCGGAGGAGGCGTCCGCACCCCCACAGAGGGCTCAGAGGCACAGCTGAGCTGCCATCGATCGTGTGCCCCTGGTGCCAGCTCTTTCTATGCTGGTTAAGTGATGAGGAAATAATCCAGTAAGAGCTGCCCGAGAGCGATGTTTACTGTGCTGCGAGCACGGCACTGGGCACTCAGCAGGCACCGCTCATCTCGGCCTCCTTTACGGTGACAGAAGGTGGCACAGAGAGGTGCAGTGACCTGCCGGGCCTCAGAGCTCAGAGGTAAAAGGCCCAGGTTTGCACTGCAGCCTGGCTGCCCCCCCCCCCCCCCCCCCAGGCCACAGCAGCTGGGGTCGGACCAGGACGTGCCTGGTAGCTGCCCACACGCTGGCACTACGGGTTAGTTTGCCGTTTCTCAGACCTCGGGCCCTCTCCCCTCCTAGGATTTTAATACCACAGGTATTCACGCATTGCAGTCCTTCGGGGGCCCGCAAATCATGGTCACATCTAAGCTTTCTTTGTCCACGATTAATAATACATGCTCTAGATAAGACTCGCACAGAATTTGCTAGGTCCTCTCTACAAGTTCTAAGCAATTTGAGTACATGTCAAGTAACTTATTCAAAAAGCTTAATGAGTGTTTAACAAGTGAGGCCCAGAGAGGTTAAGTAATTTGCCTGAGTTGACAGCCAGTTAATAAAGGAGGCAGGATTTGAATAAGCAGTCTGGTTTCTCAGTCCGATCCCTTAACCACAGTACCACCCCACCAGGTCTCTGGTGCTGACTTTTCGCATATATGAGGTGTTTTCAAGTTTACCAAAACCCCCATGGAAGCCTAGGCAGCCTTCTGCTTGGATACAAGAGGAAACTGGGTTCCGGGGAAGGAAGGAGGGGGCCCGTGGACTCCAGGCCAACAGAGGCCGGTCAGGGACCTGGATGGGGGTGTGGTCACTGGACCCCGTGCAGCCCTGCCCTCTGTGGGTCAGATCAAGCTTTGCTGTCTGTCTCCGGGCTGCATGGGCTCCTTGGCCTTTTGAGAAGTGCCCAGCTCCGTGTAACAGAGTGATAGTCAGACCCACAGCCCACACTCTGCAGAGAAAGTTTCATCTCATTAGTCAAATTAAAACTTACTTCTGCACTTGGTTTATCTGTGTGATAGACTTCAAGTAAATTATCATTTTATTTATAGCTCCCCATCTTCCAGAAACTTACTCTGCAATATGTTATCTGGCTTATAAAAAAATAAAAGTAAAATAAAATAAAATGACACCTCGAGCAGTGCTGTAACTAATTAGGGAGACTTCCAAACTGCTGTTAAATCGAGACGCTGAAATGTGCGCCAGCAGCCAGCAGCCACCCTGAGCTCCGGGGAGACCAGGCTCCGCAGCTGCTGCGCTCAGATTTCACATTAAGTCAAACAATTATTTTGATGGGTTGAGTGAGCTTTGCAAAGTGCCATTATAATAAAATCCTTCAATTGCCCTGTGGGCGGTGCCCACAGTAGAAGGCGGTGATGTCGGGCATTCTCTTGCACCTGGCACGAGGCATGACCGCCGCTCAGACACGGCCAGCTGTTCATTGCAGAGGCTCCCGTGGGTGGCCCGGAGCTGTGGGGAGAGGCTGAGGAGAGGATTTGCTTGTCAGGTTTGCATTTGCTGGAATCCACGTTGTTTGCTTTCTGTTTGCCAGGGTTGTTAATTTTTTTACATGAAATACTTTTAGATTTACAGGGGAGCTGCGGAGACAGGGCTGAGATTAGCCTCTCTCCCCATCCCCCGGCTTCCCTGGATGTTAGCGTCTTACATAACCATGGCACATTTCCGTGCCAGGCACTCCTTAGGTGCGGAGGATACATCTGTCAAAAAACAGAAGCAATCTGTGTTCTCATGGAGCACTCAGTGTAGCGGGGCCAGACGCACTAGGACAGCCCCACGGCCATGGCCATGCGTGCTGGCCGTGCCCTGCCACATCTCTCAGACCTCCTGAAAGCCCCCGTTGTGACTGATGGCCACCAGCTTTGCAGCAAAAACTCGCAGTTAACAGAATGTGTGAATCTGCGTGAGCAACACTCCCGCCGCCTCAGACCCTGCACTGGGAGGTGAGCTGGGGGGCGGCTGGGCAAGTGGGAGGGAGTGGGGCCGCATCTGGAATCCTCCCTGCGCCCTGGGGCAGGCCCCTCTGCGCTGACACCTCCAGCGGGGGGTGACAACACCAGGAGAGTGGATGTGCCCCTGCGGTGCTGAGTGATGAAATGTGCCCCTGTTCCCCCGCACCCTGCAGCAGCCTCCTGACAGTGTGGTGACTCCACCAGGGTGTCTTCACCTGGCGGCCAGGACATCCTGTTTAAGGCGGTCAGTCCGGCTGCGTCCCTCCCGTATTCAGATCTGTCTGCACCCCCCTCCTCACTCGGACCACACGAAACCTGAGGTCCTGCTCCCGCCGCCCCGAGCCTCATCCCTCTCCCTGTCCTGCTTTCGCGCTTCCCGGGCTGCTCCTGAAATGGGCCCCGCGGGCCCCGGCGAAGGCCTCGGCCTCGTGCTCTCTGCTGGGAAGCTCACTCCTGGGTTTCTGCTCAGTGTGCCCCTCAGGTTGTTCACACCTAGTCCCCACTGTCACCTGCTGAGGAAGGTCCTCTACAATGTGAGCCCCAGAGAGCATGGTCCCTTCCGTTCACCATCCCATCCTCACGCCCAGCAGTGCCTGGCCCGGGGAGGCACCGCAACCTTACCTGCAGAGTGAATTCTGCCTGTCTGAATAATCCTTCCTCCTTTCCTCCCTCCCTCCCTCCCTCCCTCCTTTCTTCCCTCCCTCCCTCCCTCCCTCCCTCCCTCCCTCCCTCCCTCCCTCCCTCCCTCCCTCCCTCCCTCCCTCCCTCCCTTCCTTCCTTCCTTCCTTCCTTCCTTCCTTCCTTCCTTCCTTCCTTCCTTCTTCCCTTCCTCCCTCCCTCCTCCCTCCTTCCTTCCCCCCATCCCTTATTTCCTCCCTTCCTTCTTCCTTCCTTCCTTCCCTCCCTCCCTCCCTCCCTCCCTCCCTCCCTCCCTCCCTCCCTCCCTCCCTCCCTTTTTCCTCCCTCCCTTCCTTCTCTTGGAGCAGTTGCTTTGTGAAGACACCATTCTGCTCCTGAATACAGAGAAAGGCGTTCTGAGGACTGTGGTTTGGGATCCAGTTTTCTCCTCCTTGGAGTGAAAGGCAGGAGCAAGGATGCCGCAGGCCACCTGCCCCTTGGGGTCCAGTGGGAAACGGCTCCAGCCAGGCCCTCTTCCATTCCCCTCGAGCCTGATGTTTATGAGTCAGGCGGGAGTTTAGGGGCCTCTGGCTCACGCCCTCCAAGGTCCATTTTCAGCTGTCATTTCTTCCTGACGTCGGTCAAGAGTTTCAAGCCAGGAGGGAACTCAAGTTGGCTACTGGCTTAACCTGCCCTTTGTCTCCTCAGCACAGGAAGAGCAGGGCTGGGGATGGGGGACAGGACTGAGGACGGGGGACAGGACTGAGGATGGGGCAGGACTGAGGATGGGGGACAGGACTGAGGATGGGGCAGGACTGAGGATGGGGGACAGGGCTGAGGATGGGGGACAGGACTGAGGATGGGGGACAGGACTGAGGATGGGGGCAGGACTGAGGATGGGGGACAGGGCTGAGGATGGGGCAGGACTGAGGGTGGGGGACAGGACTGAGGATGGGGCAGGACTGAGGGTGGGGGACAGGACTGAGGATGGGGGACAGGACTGAGGATGGGGCAGGACTGAGGATGGGGCAGGACTGAGGATGGGGGACAGGGCTGAGGATGGGGCAGGACTGAGGATGGGGGACAGGACTGAGGATGGGGGACAGGACTGAAGATGGGGGACAAGGCTGAGGATGGGGCAGGACTGAGGGTGGGGGACAGGACTGAGGATGGGGTAGGACTGACGATGGGGGACAGGACTGAGGATGGGGGACAAGACTGAGGATGGGGGACAGGACTGAGGATGGGGGACAGGACTGAAGATGGGGGACAGGACTGAGGATGGGGCAGGTCTGAGGGTGGGGGACAGGACTGAGGATGGGGGACAAGGCTGAGGATGGGGGACAGGGCTGAGGATGGGGGACAGGACTGAGGATGGGGCAGGTCTGAGGGTGGGGGACAGGACTGAGGATGGGGGACAAGGCTGAGGATGGGGGACAGGGCTGAGGATGGGGGACAGGACTGAGGATGGGGCAGGACTGAGGGTGGGGGGCAGGGCTGAGGATGGGGGACAGGACTGAGGATGGGGGACAGGACTGAGGATGGGGCAGGACTGAGAATGGGGGGACAGGACTGAAGATGGGGGACAGGACTGAGGATGGGGCAGGACTGAGGATGGGGGACAGGGCTGAGGATGGGGGACAGGACTGAGGATGGGGCAGGACTGAGGATGGGGGACAGGGCTGAGGATGGGGGACAGGACTGAGGATGGGGGACAGGACTGAGGATGGGGCAGGACTGAGGATGGGGGACAGGACTGAAGATGGGGGACAGGACTGAGGATGGGGCAGGACTGAGGATGGGGGACAGGACTGAAGATGGGGGACAGGACTGAGGATGGGGCAGGACTGAGGATGGGGGACAGGGCTGAGGATGGGGGACAGGACTGAGGATGGGGGACAGGACTGAGGATGGGGCAGGACTGAGGATGGGGGACAGGACTGAAGATGGGGGACAGGACTGAGGATGGGGCAGGACTGAGGATGGGGGACAGGACTGAAGATGGGGGACAGGACTGAGGATGGGGCAGGACTGAGGATGGGGGACAGGGCTGAGGATGGGGGACAGGGCTGAGGATGGGGGCAGGACTGAGGATGGGGCAGGACTGAGGGTGGGGGACAGGACTGAGGATGGGGCAGGACTGAGGGTGGGGGACAGGACTGAGGATGGGGGACAGGACTGAGGATGGGGCAGGACTGAGGGTGGGGGACAGGACTGAGGATGGGGCAGGACTGAGGATGGGGGACAGGACCGAGGATGGGGCAGGACTCTGGATGGGGGACAGGGCTGAGGATGGGGGACAGGACTGAGGATGGGGGACAGGGCTGAGGATGGGGGGCAGGGCTGGGGCACAGGGGTCCAGAGAGCTGATTTCAGTGCGTGTTTCATTTGGTGTGATTCTGGCCCCTTCCTAAATGACCGGAGAAACCTCGCCGTCCCCTCCTCAGGGTGCTTCCAGGGGGCCTGAGCGTAAAACGTGGACGCTCCTGGGGATGCCGAGGCGTCTCAGGGCTTGTGTTCAAGTCACCTTTACTTTACTGAGTAATGGCCCCAAAGTGCAAGGGTCGTGGTGCGCAGTTCCGACGTGCCACAGAGAAGCCGGAAAGTGCTTCCTGTAAGCGAAAAGGTGAAAGTGCTAAACTTAGTAAGGAAAGAAAAAATTAAATACTGAAGTGTTGAGATCTGCAGTAAGACTGCATCTTCTCCCTGTGAAACTGACTATAAGTTAAGCTTCATGTAAAGAACATAGTACATACGGGGGTCGTACTTTTCTCTGCCCAGGCGTTCTCTGGGGTGCCTCCCTGGGGTCAGGGGTGGCTATCCGGGCATTCCTGGCCCATGCTGGCCCTCGCTGCCTCATTAATTCTGACACTGCCCAGGGAGGTAGTAATATCTCCTGTTTTACAGATAGGAAACGGAGACTCAAAAAGTGGCCATGGTCTTAGACCTGGTTAGTTCTAGAGCCAAGATTCAGATAGTCTCACTGCAAAATTCGTAAACTCAGCCGTGATGCTAAACTACAAGAGCTTCCGTGTGCTTGCCCAAGATAAGTTTTGTTGCACCAGCAAATACATGGAATCTTTCTAATTAAATTGGTCTGTCAATGTTTAAAAAATGATTTAAAAATAGTAGTTTATTTTTATTTTTTGCTTTTATTTTGAAATACTTTTAGACTTATAAAAAGTTGCAAAAATAGCACAATATTTCCCCATGATCTTGACACAGTTCCCCCCCATAACAACATCTTCACTACCACAGAGCATTATCAAAACCAAACTACAGAACTTATCATGTGTCATTAGTTTGTACATGCACTTATCATTTAAGTAGAAATTTTAAAATAAAAAGTAGGGAATTTGGATACCTACTTAAAAATCTCTATCTGAAAACACTGGGCCAGATTTCAAAACCTAGAAAGATCAGCTAGAACTGAGGACAGGCTGCCTCATTTTAGTTACATGAAATGGGAGCGTTGCTATAACCTTGTGGGAGGCTAGGGAATTGTGCATGGGACTTCCCTGCACAGTCCTTTTCAAACTTCTGTGAGTCTATAATTATTTAAAAATAAAATGTGAAAAGAAAGTGGCTAAAAAAGAAATCAAAGCACCAAATTAGTATATTTAGGATTTTACTATATTTTTCTATATGAATTTACTTGCATCAGCATAAACTGTCCTTGAAAAGCTACACAAGAACTTCATGACAATTGTTTAGTGGTAATAGGACCCGAGTGGCTGAGGGCAGAGATGAGCAGAGAATTTTTGCTATAGCCCCTTTTGTGTATTTTGAATTTGGAACGACATGAACATTCTATTAATAGATAACTAAATAACTAAATGTTAAAAATGATTTAATCAGAGGACCTCCACTGCTAGTAGGATGGAGTAGACAGACGTACTTTACCCCGGTTCATCCCACTAAGTACAGCTGAAAGCCCTAGACATTATATATAAAACAAACATAATAAGACTGAAAAGTGGGGAGAAGTCAGATTGTCTAGGGACCTTGAAACCAGAAGAAGACCATGATTTTGAGTTCCCTGGATTTGTTTTTTTTGGCTCATATATTCTCTATTGTGTACTGGAGAAACCAGCAATCCAGAAATGCCAATTTCCCATTTCCATCTGCAGCAAAGACTGAGTAGAGAGTAGATTTCTACCCCTGCCAGATTGTGATGAGGGGCCCCAAATCCTCTGCTGGGGAGGAGTCAGCGGAGACCATGTGGGAACCTGGACTTCCCCCCCTACTAAGCAGTAAGAAGGACCTCATTCCCCTCCTCACTGGGATAGTGTCAGAGGAAGCCTAATGGAGACACAGGCATTTCACCGCTGCTCTGCCTTTACCCCCTGTGGCATCAATAGAGGCCACATGGGAGCAGTAATATGACTCCCCTCCCCTTCCGGGTAGACCAACATCAGCAGACTCCTAGTAAGGAGCCTGGACTTCCACTCTTGCCCCAGCAATAATAAGAAGCCCCTTTCCCACTGGGTGCCAGTGGAGGCCAAGTAGATAACCTGGAATTCCATCTCCATGGGGCCATGGGGAGGTAATGAGGAGCAATGTCAGAGGAGGCACGCTAAAACACAAAATGGAAATAATATCCAGTCCTAAAACATAATATCCAAAAATGGCCAGGTATCAGTCAAGTATCACTTGTTATACCAACAACCAAGAATATCTGAACTTGAATGAGAAAGGCTATTGACAGAATCCAACACCAAGATGACAGAGATGTTAATTATCCCACAAGTATTCTAGAGTAGCTGCTTTAAAAATGCTTTGATAAGGAATTATGAACACAGTTGAAACAAAAATATAAGAAGTCTCAGAAAAGAAATAGAAATTCTCAGCAAAGAATATAAGATACAAAGAAGAGACAAATGGAAATCTTAGAGCTAGAAAGCACCACAGGCACAACAAAACTCACTGGATAGGCTCAAGAACAGAACGGAGAGGACACAGGAAAAAACCACTCAACTTCAAATAGATATATAAAATTACCCAATCTGAACCACAGAGAGAAAATGGGTAGGAAAAAAGCACATGCAGAACATGGCGAAGATCTAATGTTTGTGTCATCAGTCTTGGAGGAGAGGAAAAACTACTTAAAAATGGTTGATAATTCTCCAAATTTGACAAAAGTCATCAACCTACAGATTTATGAAGCTGAGTGAACAAGACAAAAAAATCTTGAAAGTGGCCAGAGAGAAATTACACATTACTTATGGGGGGAAATGACTAGAATAACAGAAAATTTTAAAAATCAGAAACCATGAGGGATGAATGAAGTGGCACAGTATTGTTCAAGTGTTGGAAGAAAGGAACCCAAATTCTGCTTCCAGAGAAAATATCCAACAGGAAGGAAAGGGAAACTAGGACATGTTCAGATGAAAGGACACTAAGAGAATTTGGGACAGGATGCGCCCCGAATGCCTAAAGGAAACTTGGAACATCAGGGAGGAATAAAGAGGAATAGAGCAGAAATGTGGTTAAATATAATAGATTTCTTCTCCTCTCGAGTTTTCAAAATGATATTTGCTAGTCGAAACAAATTATAACTGTTTAGTACAAACTTCGATGTATATGGAAGTAATATTTAAGAAGTTTTATTTTAAATGGCTAAAGGTAAAGGAGCATAGAAGAAAGTAAGAATTCTAAACTTCAATAGAAGTGGTAATATGTGGATACAAGTAGACTGTGATAAATTATGCATGTATGATGTAATACCTAAAGAAACCAATTAAAAAGCTGTACACTCAAAAGTACTAGTAAGTCAAATAAAAATATTAAAAAAATGTTTAAAAGAAAAAAAACAGAGAAACTAACAACAGAGAGAACAAAGAGAAAACAAAACTTTAAATGACTGACTTAGGGCAAACATATCAGTAATTACATTAAATGTAAGTGGTCTAAGTGCACAAACTAAAGGACAAAGATTGGCACAGTGAACTAAAAAATGTGACCCAATTATATACTGCCTTTAAGAAACTCACTTCCACGTATAGGTAGACTGAAGGTGAAAGAATGGAAAAGGGTATATACCATGCAAAAAAGCTTTAAAAAGCAGAAGTGGCTATGTTGATATATAGATAAAAATATTCAGAATAATGAAAATTGCCAGGAAAAGAGAGCTGTAACTTAATGATAAAAGAGTCAATCCACCAAGAATAAATGTCAATCCTAAAAAAGTATTCACAGAACAAAGGAGTTGCAAGATATGTGATGCAGAAACAGAACTGAAAAGAGGAACAGACAAATCCTCAGTTAATATTGGAGACATCAATGCCCTTCTCACAACAATTGATAGAACAACTGGAGAGTAAGGATATAGAAGAACATAACAACAGCCTGTGTCCGAGTTTGGGCTTTTGGCTCTGTGTTGGAGGAACACACACCAAACCACCACTCTAGGACCAGCTTCTTCCCCAAGCTTTTTGCCCAGAGCTCAGACTCCTTTCTTGGAGGTAAACTCATTCCTGGTTTGGGGATCAACATGTTAAAAAGCCCCCAAGCCTAAAGCACAAGTCCCATTTGGGGAAAGGTACAATGTTAAACACAAGCAATTGAGCAGGAGATGTAGTTGAAGAGAAAAACAGGCCAGGGTGGGAGAGAAAGGCCCTGGCCATCTCTCACCATCAGCATCAGGTTCCTAACCTCACTCCCAGGACTGAACCACACAGATCATTTACAGTTCTTGGAACAAGCCAATCTCTCTTGCTTCCAGGCTTCTCCTGGAGCTTCAGGTGTTAATGTAAATGGCACTTCCACTAGGAAGCCTTCTCTGACTTCCCCTTGCCATGTGTTACAGCACCTGGTGCTTCCCCACACATAGCACCTTTTCACTGGCAGGTGGGGTGTGGACTGATAGGAAGTCAGAATGTGGAGTGGAAAGTGTGGAAGGATGTAGTCAGGGTTCCAGTCACTTGAAGAAAGAAGAAAGTTGCTTTTGTGTGAATCTTACGTATGCATCTGCTTGTAAATGCATACATGTCTTTGGAAGTATTCTAAGAATCTTGTAAAGTTTGTTTAATTCCAGGAATGACTTGAACTCCAAGAATGAGTTAGGGCTCTAGGTAAGATACTTGAGGAAAAAGTCGGGCTTAGGGTGGTGGTTTGATTTCTGTTCCTCCAACACAGACCCCAAGAGCAGGATTTGAATCCAGGTGCTTTATTTGAGAGGTGACCCACAGAAACACAAGTGAGGGAGTGGAGGAGGTGGGACAGGAACGGCAGAAAAGCCAGTAAGGGGTGCATACATGAGCAGGTCACTGCTGCGGGCACTTGGGGCGCAGATGTCCTGAGGCGCCTCTGAGGACCCACACTGGTATCACCTCCCTCTGGCTTGAAGAGGTTAGGTCACTGTCCACTGACCTCTAACCCTCCTTGTTGTTTGCTCCCCCTGTTGGCACCAGAGTGTGTATGATGCTGGAGAGAGTCAGGCAGAGAAGAGGCATCTTACATCTTCCCCTGCAGGTTGTGGTGGGGTGCGGAGTGTCTGCTCCAGGTGGGACCCACAAACCCACTGCAGTTCACATGTGAAAGGAGGATGTCTGCTTCTGCTGGTGGCCTCAGGGGCACAGTCCTCAGAACCCACTGTGTGACAGCAAAGGAAACAGCAGGAGGCACAGTTCTCCTGGCTCTGAGCCTTTTTAGCGGGCAGGCAGAGGAAAGGTTATTACCTTCCGCTTTCCCAGATGAAGACTGAGGCTCAGACATCTTATGTAACTTGCCCAGTTCCTGCTAAAGACAGACAAGAACCCTCAAAATTCCAGGTGTTCTTTCATTGCCTGTCCTAGAGGCCAGGACTCAGCCAGTATTTGTTAAACACATGTTATTGAACCAGTTCCTTCTCATCCCAATGGACAAATACAAGGGGGACTTTAAAATATTCTAAGTTTTTAAAAATTTTTAATTTTTAAAATCATTTTGTATTTTTCAATACAGTTAACATATATTATTATATTAGTTTTAGGTCTATACTCTAGTGATTAGACATTACATAACTTACTAAGTGATCATCCCAGTAAACCTTGCACCCATGTGACACCACACATAGTTATTAGAATATTATTGACTATATTCCCTGTGCTGTACTATATAGCTCTATGACTATTTTGTAACAACCAATTTGCATTCCTTAATCCCTTCACCTTTTAAACCCAGCTCCCAACCCCCTCCCATCTGGCAACTGTAAATGTTCTCTGTATTTATGAGTCTGTTTGTTCATTTTGTTTTTAGATTCCAATGTTGACAAATATATATTTATTGCCATTTTGTTGTTCATATGTTTTATCTTTTTTCTTCTTCTTAAAGAAGACCCTTTAACATTTCATGTAATACTGGTTTGGTGGTGATGAACTACTTTAGCTTTTTCTTTTCTGGGAAGTTCTTTCTTTATCTGATCTTCAGTTCTAAATGACAGCTTTGCTCCATAGAGCAATCTTGGTTGTAGACACTTGCTTTCCATCACTTTGAATATTTCTCGCCAGTCCCTCTGAGCTAAAAACTCTCTGTTGAGAAATCAGCTGACAGTCTTGTGGGAGCTCCAGTGTAGGTAACTAACTGTTTTTCTCTTGCTGCTTTTGAGATTCTCTCTTTGGGAAAGGAAACAAGATGGCAGCGTAGGTAACAGCTGGACCCGCTGCCTCCCGCAACCACATCAAAATTACAACTAAAATACAGAACAACCATCACTCAGAATCTCCTGAAGTCTAGCTGAACAGAAGCCCCACAACCAGGGAGCTGAAGGAGCACTGAGAGCGGTAGGAGGGGAGGAGACGTGGGTGGATTGGGACTGAATTGAGGAGAAGCAGCCTCAGACCCATACCGGGTGCCGAGGTTTAAACCCGGGAGGGAATCTCAGCAGTGAAGTTTTCTTGGAAGAGTGAGGGATCCCAGCCCCACATCAGGGTCCCCAGCCCAGGGCTCCGGGGCCGGGAAGAGAAGTCCCCACAACTCTTGGCTGTGAAACCAGCAGGGACTGTTGCTGAGGGACGTGGAGACTGCAGGAACCCCAGTCTTTCCTCTTAAAGGACCAGTGCACGGACTCAATCAGATGTGCTCCCTCTGAGCTCCAGTGCCGGGCAGCAGCCTGAAAGGAACCTGGGACATTTGGGGAGGAACTAATTTGCCTGAAATTGGGGCAAGAGGTGGAGGGGCAGCTTTCTCCCAGACAGAGGAACTGGCAGAGGCCATATTTGAATCTCCAGCACCTGATTCACACCTCTGGCTCTGCCCTGGTGATTCCCGGAGACCCCGCCCCTCCCTACGTGCATGCTCATCCAGGCCATTTCCAGTGGCTTTTGTATGCAAGTGGCCTCTCGAGCCTTTTGCTTAGGAATTTCCTAAAATCTCTCAAACAAGCAGCAGCATGCCCCATTTGGCTTGATAAGTGGCCCCAGGCCTGGCACTAGAGGCAGCCTGCATTGGTTCATAGCTTGGCCTCTCCTGGACACCACCAAGCCCAGCACAAGTAGCAGCCAACTATGGTTTGCTGTGTAGCTCATGCTGAATGGCTCTGGGCAAGGCACTGGCAGAGGCTGACTTTGCACCTCCCGGGAGGCCCCAGAGACAGTGCACCTGGTGGTCGGACTCGACCACGCTGGATTACAACCCTACCACATCCATGAGTGACACATTCAAGGGGCACACTTGGTGAACACCAAAGCTCCACTGAAATAAATCCTGCTCCATAAGAGTGTCTCCAGCACAGCAGCTCTTTGGCTATAGTTGCAGTTGGTCCTCACAGCTAGCTGGCCTGGGGGTCAATTTCTCCCAGTGATGCCAACAGCAACCAAGGCTCAACTACAACAGGTAAGAGCACACAGCCCACACAAGGGAGCACCTAGGAGGCCCAGCTCAAGTGACTGGGGAGGTTGAGCCACTGAATCCTACAGGATACCTACTACACATAGCCACTCTACAAATTCCAGGAGACATAGCAGCTCTACCTAATACATAGAAACAAACACCAAAGAAACATGTCACGAAGGAAAGAACAGAAGAAATCTCTAGAGAAGGAACTAAATGAGATAGAACCAAGCAAGCTAACAGATACAGAGTTCAGAATTTTGGTTACAAGGATGCTCAGACATATTAGTAAGAGTATTATGAAAACAACTGAGACCATTGATGACATAATACAGTACCAACTTGAAATGAAGGCTACACAAACTGAAATGAAGAATAATTTACGTGGAATCAACAGTAGAGTAGAGGATGCTGAGAATCAAACCAGCAATTTGGAACATGAGGAAACAAAAACTCCCAACCAGAAGAGCAGAAAAAGAATCCAGAAATACGAAGATAGTATAAGGAGCCTCTGGGACAATTTCAAGCAACCCAACATTCGTATTATTAGGGTGCCAGAAGGAAAAGAAAGAGAGCAAGAAATTGAAAACTATTTGAAGAAATAAAGACAGAAAACTTCCCCTACCTGGGAAAAGAAATAGGCTTACAAGTCAAGGGAGCACAGAGGGTCCCAAACAAGAGGAACCCAAAGAGGCCCACAGAAACACACATCATCATTAAA
This sequence comes from Miniopterus natalensis, assembly GCF_054644295.1. Classification (NCBI taxonomy): domain Eukaryota; kingdom Metazoa; phylum Chordata; class Mammalia; order Chiroptera; family Miniopteridae; genus Miniopterus; species Miniopterus natalensis. The sequence continues at coordinate 103,344,960 of NC_142083.1, read as the reverse complement.
ATGCCAAAGGTTAAAGACAAAGAGAGAATCTTAAAGGCAGCAAGAGAAAAGCAGTTAGTTACCTACAAGGGGGCACCCATACTACTGTCAGCTGATTTCTCAACCCAAACTTTGCAGGCCAGAAGGGAGTGGCAAAAAATATTCAAAGTGATGAAAAACATGGAACTACAACCAAGATTGCTCTACCCAGCAAAGCTATCATTTAGAACTGAAGTTCAGATAAGAGCTGCACAGATAAGAAAAAGCTAAAAGAGTTCATCACCACCAGACCAGCATTACAGGAAATGTTGAAGGATCTTCTTTAAGAAGAAGCTAATGAACAAAACAATTTGATGAACTAAATAGATCTAGAGACATTGATGCAGGCAACAGATGATCATATTTCTGAGGGAAGAGGGAAGGGGGTGGAGGGTGGGAAGAGATTAACCAAAGAAGTTATATGCATATATGCATAAGCCATGGACACAGTCAATAACGGGGTGAAGGCTTGGGGAGGGGGTGGGAGTGAGGTGGAGGGGGTCAATTGGGGGTAAAATTGGGACACCTGTAGTACTCTCAACAATAAAGATTAAAGAAAAAGATTCTCTCTTTGTCTTTAACCTTTGGCATTTTAATGATGATGTGTCTTGGTGTGGGCCTCTTTGGGTTCCTCTTGTTTGGGACTTTCTGGGCTTCCTGGAGTTGTAAATCTATTTCCTTCACCAAGTTTTCTGTCATTATTTTTTCACATAGGCTTTCAATTATTTGCTCTCTCTCTTTTTCTTGCATCCCCATGATGCAAATGTTGGTACCCTTGAAGTTGTCCCAGAGGCTCCTTACACTGTTTTCATTTTTTGGATTCTTTTTCTCTCTTTTCTGATTGGCTGTTTTTTCTGCTTTCTTACCTTCCCAATCCCTGGTTTGATCCTCTGCTTCATCGACTCCACCAGTTCCCTGCAGTGTAGTCTTCATTTCAGCTAATGTATTCTTTATTTATGACTGTTTTTTTTAATGTTTCCTAGTTCTGTTTTTACGTGTCCTGTCTCTTTGTTGACGTTCTCTCTAAGGCCATTCACTCTTCCTCTAAGTTCCTTGAGCATCCTTGTAACCAGTGCTTTTAACTCTGCATCTGGTAGTTTGCTTGTCTGCATTTTGTTTAGCTCTTTTCCTGGGGTTTTCTTCTGCTCTTTCATGTAAGACCTGTTTCTTTGCCTCCTCATTTTGGTTGCCTTCCTGTGTTTGTTTCTATGCATTAGGCAGAGCTGCAATGTCTCCCAGGCTTGGTAGAGTGGCCTAATGTAGTAGATGTTCTGTAGAATCTTGTGGCCCGGCCTCCCTGATCACCCAACCTGGGCACTTGAGGTGCACCCTTCGTGTGGGCTGTGTGCACCCTTCTCTTGCAGTTGAGTCTTGATTGCTGTTGACATGTCAATGGAGGGATTTAAGTCCATGCTGATCAGCTGCAAGGACTGCCTATGACCACTGACCACTGACTTCCTATCACCATGGAGGATCAGCTATGAGGGGCCGACCACACAGAGCAGGACTTACTTCAGTGGGGCTCTGATGCTCCCTGAGTCCACCCTGTGAGTGTGTTGTTGGTAGAGGTGGGTGGGTGGTGCTTTGACGTGGTCTGAAGCTGTTCACTGGGTGCACTCGCTCTGGGCCCCCTGGGAGATGCAGGCCAAAGTCAGTTGCCACCTGTGTTCTGCCTGGGGCTACCTGGAGTGAGCTATCAAGTGACCTTCAGATGGCTAATACTTGTGCTGGGCTTGGAGGTACCCAGGAGAGGCCAAGCCGCAAACTAAAGCCTGCTACTGCTAGTGCTGGGCCAGGGCCACTTAGTGAGAGGTACAGGACACACTGAGGCTAGATGTTGCTTGTTTGAGAGATTTTTAGTAAAATCTAAAGAATGAGCCAGGAAAGGCCATTTGTATAAAAAAGCCACTGGAAATAGCTTGGGAAATGTTTGGTGGGGCAGGGACTCAGGGAATCACCAGGGTGGGGCAAACAGTGTGAACCAAGTTGATAGAGTCTCAGATATGGCTCCAGTCTGCTGGCTCTGTGGGAGGAGGGCTCATCAAAGGGGCTCATCAAGGGGACTTTGACCAGCACTTCTGTCTGGCAGAAAGCTGCCCCCCAGATCTCACCCTGATTCTGGACAATTCTGTTCCTCCCTGTATGTCTCTGGTGCTTTTCAAGCTGCAGCCTCAACTGGAGCTCTGAGGAAGCCAGTCATGTGTGAGGCCTTTAAGAGGAGGTGCCCTAGGACTCCAGAAGCCTCAGCCTCCCTCAGCCTCAATCCTCAAAAGTTATGGGGCCTTCTATTTCTGGCACTGGAACCCTTGGCTGGGGGGCCTGGTGTGGGGCTGGGACCCATCGCTCCTCAGGGGGCACCTTTGCAGCCTAAATATCTCGCTCAATTTTTATTGGCCACACTTGGCTATGGAACCTGCCCATTCCAAGTCTCCACCCCTCCTACCCATCTCCATGTGGCTTCTTTGATTTCCTAATTGTAAGATTTCCATTCAGCCAGATTTCAGGTGGTTCTGAATGATGGTTGCTCTGTAGTTTAGTTGTAATTTTGATGTGGTTGGGGGAGGATCTGAGTACCACGTTTACCTGCACTGCCATCTTCATTGGAAGTTATTCTACGTATTTACTCCTAAACAAAGCTCCAAGAATGACCAGGATTTGTGCACCTGCCAGCCATTCCCGGGAGTTGCAATTTGTCAGCATCAGACAGCGATGCTGAGGGTGAGCTTCCTCAGGCTCCTGAGAGAAGCAAAGATTCCTTGTCTTCGCATAGTGGGGGCTCCATGGGGCCCACCAGAGCCCACAGGCCTACGCAAGACAAGAGCAGGGGTGCCTGGGCTGGGACTCACGCAGCCGGAGCAGAGGGCAGACGCCGTGGCCTTGGAGGGTCTGCCCTTCTTTCCAGTGGGCTGAGTGAGGCCAGGAGATGCTGTGGTCACGTTTGGGCTGTTCTTTGATATCGCCCTGCTCCCCACTCCAGCTGGGGGGCGACCGTGTCTGTCTGTGGAACCGCGCCCTCGGGCCAAGGCTGGCGGCGGACCGGAGCTGGAGTCCTTGACTGGGTGACTGAGTCGGTGCTTCTCAGAACAAGAAGCATGACGCACAGGCAGGTGGCGGGGAGTCCCGACCTGGAAGGCCCCCCGGAGCCGGGGCGGCGCTGTGCCCTCTGCAGCTCCCACTCAGAGGGAATTAAGGACGCCAGGGGTTTCCGCAGGAAATCTTTCTATCACAAGAGATGGAAAAATTACAAACAAATGAGCTTACACACAAAAGGGGATTTGCTGGTTCGGGTAACTGTAAAATCCAGGGTAACACAGGCACCAGGCACAGCTGGGCGTGGGCGCTAGGGTGATGCCATGTGACTATCTCTGGCTCCTTTGCTGAACTCCACTCTGCTCCCCATGCGGGCTGTACTCTCAACTAGGTTTATTTTGGTAGTTGCCTGATGACTCCGGCAGCTCCAGAACCGACACCATGTGGTAAAGACGGAGAAAAGCCTCACTGCATCTCACTGACTCTGCTTGGACCATGATACCCCGCCCCCCTCCCCCCAACTTCTGGGCCTAGAGGGAAGCTAGTGAGCTGATTGGCTGAGATCTGGCAACACGTTGCATCCATAGCTTTCCTCAGTGGGACCTTATCCAAGTGTCTTGACAAAAGGAAGGAGAGGATCCCCAGTGTCTGCAAGAAGACTGGTTGGGTGTTGGGTGGTCCCCCAAACCATCACTAAAGGTCAGGTGGCTGCATGCAGGGAGGGAAATGGAGCCAGTGCCCAGAGTGAGAGACAAGTGACCCTGGCCGTGTAGGGAGCGACCGAGTAAGATCAAGGGGGGGGGAGGGGGCCCCTTGGTTTCACATGTGCCCCCAGAGGCCTGTGTGGAGTTGCCTCTGCACCCTTACAGTGAACCTCCCTTTGTCCCCCAGGTAGCTTTCTGCTTCTTCACCACCCCCACCCCAAACTCAGACAGAGAAACATTCGGCTACCCCAGCCGCCTGGGCAGAGAGCTGGGTCGGCACTATGGCGAGGGCCACCTCCTGCCCGTCAGCGGGCGAGGCATGAGCTCTCCCAGTTCCTGCACAAAGTCTTAAACTGCAGGGGTCTCCCCGGTTACTAAGCACCATTTGTCCTAATTAACCAGTGTGCAGGCAATTTTTCAGCCTATCAATGAAATGAAATAATGAGCTCAGCTGAGGACGACTGGAGAGGAGGTAAGCTCACTGGAGACCCGAAGTTTTATTACTGATTCCACTCAGGTTAAGCTACAGAGGGTTTTTATTTTTTATTTTGCCACTTTCCTCCTAATCATACCTTCAAGTCAGGAGAATCATGTGTGGATATTAAGATGAAAGATGCCTCTATGTTTCCCTTATAAACGGGCTCAATTTAATTCATGATTACACCCAGTTAATTTGAATGCCTTAATGGTCCTGCTCTCAGGGAGCGGGAATCAGATGGATGCGCCGTGCCCACTTCCTTTGATAGCATCTCTAAGGAGTTTCTCTATTAGAAAACAAAATATTAAAAATGGTTCCTCTGCTTTCCGATGTGTGTTTGGACTTTGACAGTTCTTCATTTTGATGACTTGAGCTAACAGAAAGTGTGAGGGGAGACAGAGGGGCAGACCCACTCATTAAAACCAGAAAGTTCTATGTCCTTCACGACCTGGCCTTGTCTGACTTCCCACCTGGACTCATGCATCAGGCGCCTGGTAAATGCTGCAGGAAGAGCTCCTGGCGCCGGTCCTGCCGCCCCGGCCTGCTGGCCCCCAGGGGGCGCTGCTGCCCTGGACGCCTTGCTGCCTGGAGCAGAGCTGAGCCAGGCTGACATTTCCACAAGGAGCCTCATCGCTGGCAACGTGTGAGGGATGGGAGTAAACAAGGAGGCCGCGCCGATGCGTGAGATGGTCACGCTTCTGGTCCTCGGCATTCCCGTCGGAGCGCCAGTGGCGCTGCGGGGCTCCTGCTGGCCCGCGTGGCCCTCTACCCTCTCTGCTCCCGTCTGCGCCCGGCCAGAGCTGCCTGTTTTCCCCTTCCTGGGGCTGTCACACAGAATGTCTCTCCCTTCAAGCACCTCTCCATATTCAAGACATCCTCACTTGGTCTAACGCAGTGTGTCACCTGGAAACTTGTTATAAATGCAAGTTCTCAAGCCCCCCCGGGTCTTCTGAACCAGAAACTCTGGGCTCAGCCCAGAGTATGTGTTCACAAGCCTCCAGGCCATTGTCCTGCACACTCAGGTTTGAGCACCACAGCAGTAAGGACCCTGTTAGGATCAACAGAGCAACGAAGAGCCTGCTCTCTGCGGTCATGGTTGCCTGTCACTGCACCGTTCTCAGGGCCGGACAGAGGGCCGCCCAGCAGGGGCCCTGTGAGGGGAACTCTGACCGGGAGGACCCTGCAGAGACCAAACCCAGCTCCTGAGTCCTAGAGATGACTTTCTGGCTCATACTCTTTTTTAAATTTAATTTTTTCAATAAAATCAAATCTATTTAAGGTGTGCAATATGACGTTTTGATATACATACACACAGTGAAATGATTAGTAGAGTCAAGCTAATTAATATGTCACCTCATACAGTGACCATTGTTTTTGTAAGGTGAGCATCTGAAATCTACTTTCTTAGCAAATTTTCAGTATTCGATACAGTAGCAGTGACTGGTCACCATGCTGTACCTTAGACGTCTAGACTGAGTCATCCTGCACAACTGCAGGTCTGGACCCTGGACCCACATGTCCCCGTCCTGCCCGGATGACCACTGCTCCACTCCGCTTTCTATGCAGTTTCCTTAGGTTCCACATATAAGTGGAATCATGCATTTTTCTTTCTGTCTGGTTTATTTCATTTAGCATAATCCCCTCCAAGTTTATACATGTTGTTGCAAATGGCAGAATCCCCCTTTTTAAAGCTGAGTAATATTCCTCTGAGTGTGTGTGTGGCCACCACAATTACTTTGTCCATCCATTATCGATGGACACTTAGATTGCCTCGTCTCCTGGCTACTGTGAATGTGCTGCAGTGAGGCGGGAGTGAGTGCAGATCTCCTTGAGATCCTGATTTCAATTCCTTTGGATAAATTCCCGGAGGAGGGGTTGCTGGGTCATATGGTAGCTCTATCCTCAGTGCTGAGGAGCCGCCATGCTGTTTTTCATAATGGCTTATACCCCCACAGTGCACAGGGTCCCCTTTTCCCCACACCCTCGCCACCCTGTTAGCTGTTTTTCTTTTTCGAACAGCCATCCTAACAGGTGCGAGGTGATCTCTCATATGGTTTTGATTTGCATTTTCCTGATGATTAGGGATGTTGAAGATCTTTTCGTGTACCTGTTGTCCATCTGTATGTATTTTTTGGAAAAATGTCTATTCAGGTCCTTTGCCTGGTTTTTAATCAGGTTGTTTGTTTGTTTACTATTGAGTTATTTGAGTTCCTTATATATTTTGGATATTAACTCTTTACCAGATATATGATTTACAAATATTTTCTCAAAACCTATAGGCTGCCTTTTCATTATCAAATAGCAGAGATCTCAAACCAGAAGATATTAGGAATAGGAGTTTGTGTGGCCAATGTAGAATTTCCAATTATAACTTAGTTGCCTACTTTTACAAATTGGAATTTTTATGTGAACATTTGGATTTCTGGCTTCCACTGAAAAATCAGAAAATCTGGCAACTCTGAATTTATAGTCCCCATAAGACATCAACTAGCTGGAGGTGAGTAGTGGCTTTACTCTTTAGATGGAGCTTTCATTCTCGAGGTGTGCCTCAGTCCCCCAATATTGAAGTTGACTGTCAGTCACCTTTATCCTTGCGCCTGTCTTGTCCTTTTACTCATTTGCTTTCTTAGGGATAAAAAACTCAAATCTTTCTTGGGTCTCTATTACTCATCCAGGGATAAGATGTAGGGTAAGGAGGGGCAAGGGGGCTTTACAAGAAATGCTACAGGGTTCTTTTCTCTGCAGAAATGAAGAGTAAGTGAACATGTCTGATCTGAATGGCAAACACAGTTTTCACTGAAAGAATGCAACTGAAGATGGCAACTCAATACGCACCTCCCTAAATCATTGTTTTACACTCTCTTTGGCTCAACAGTGGTGTTTGCATTTGAGATCCCTGCGTTATGATTTTCAGTGTCTCTTTATTAGGGCTTAGTGTCTTGTAGTGAGTTTTCCCTCCTGATTCTGCAACATTACTCTCTGCTCATGAGTCACAGACCGAGTGTCAGATGCAGGAGTCTGAGGGCCCACTGGAGAAAGGCTCTCTGCCCGGCCCGTCAGCAGCAGGGGTCAGAGGTGAGAAGGTGGCCGGGAGAGCAGGGCAGGTTAACTAGCAGGGCGGTTAGCTCGGTGGTGAATGCCACCTTACCAAGTTGCCCAAGACGTCTTGGTGGACTCTGGCAGAAGCTAAGCAGGTATTCAAACCTATAGGGTTGGAAAAAACTTTCTGAAAAGAATTGACAAACTATGTTTCATTCTTGCTCTGCAAAAGATACTGCCAAGAGAAAAGACAGACCACAGACTTGGAGAAAGTATTTGCAAAAGATACCTGATAATGGGCTGTTATTCAACGTATGCAAAAAGCTCTTAAAACTCAACAATAAGAAAGCAAACAACTTTATTAAAAATTAGACCAAATAATAGAAACTTCACCAAAGGAGATATAGAGATGACAAATGAGTATATGAGATGTTACACATCACATATAATCAGAGAAATGCAAATAAAAACACCAAGAAACACCACTACACACTTATTGGAATGGCCAAAATCCAGAATACTGACAGCACCAGATGCTGAGTCTAGCGGCTAGGCTGGCTGTCGGCTGAGGCTTCTCGGTTCCCTTCAGGTGGCCTCTCGTCCTCCAGGGGCTGCCCCAGCTTCCTCACACGGTGGCGTTGGCCATGTTCCAAGAGAGTGAGCCAGACGCTCAAGCGCCCATCCAGCCTCTGCTTGAGCCGTGTTTGCATGGGTTCTGTTAGCCAAAACAAGTCACCAGGCCAAGCCCAGGGCCTGTGTGGAGGGAAATACCCAGCAGTGTGGGAAATGGGGTGCATGATGCACTTGGGGCCTTACTGTAGCCGATGACCCAGGAGAGCGCAGTAGGGGACACAGTTTCTTCTCAGTGGCACCACTACCAGCTGGCCCCAGGCACTGCTGGGGTGACTGATAGACACATTCATTTGTTTCTGGATTCTTGTTAGATTTTGTTGATGTTGTGGTTAGGGGCATCTTTAGGAGAAAACAGAAGCTTCTTAAAGTAGTATCCTTTCCCTGCTTTTGTAAGATTATTGAGGCTATCCAGGAGGACATCCCTGTTGGGGGGGGGGAGAAAGTGGGCACCTTTAAGGGGAACAGGCAGAGAGAGAGGCGGGATCCTCTAGGACTGGGAAAGAAAATGAGGCCTGTAGGGTCCTCGATCCCTGGAGATCTGTGACTGGTTTCCTCTCAGCACCCTGGGGAGATTACGTGGCCGCTGGGGAGTGCGGGATGACCTCACAGTGCATATAGTGCACAGAGGAGCTGGGCTGCAGCCTGGACTGCGCATACCCACACCCAGGCTCCGTCCTGACAGGCATGGCGCCCCTTGGGGACAGTTTGCACTGAGGCCTGAATGCAGACACTGTGTTGTACGCTGAGCAAAGACTCCCCTGCCCACTGCAGTCGCACTGCCCACGGGGAGGTTCCCACCCTCTGCTTTCCAGGAAAATGTCAAGCTCAAGCTTGGGGGAGAGGGAGCCCAATAATGGAGGTCACGAGTGAGATATAATTTGATTAATTGCACCCATAATGCTAATGATAGTTCTTGCACACGAAAGCACCAGCACCCATTCTGAAGCAATCCTTGTTCACCCAGCTGATCGAAAAACATCCAAAATTTTTCTCTGAGAGTCAGCACTAGGACCTTTCCTTCTCCTGTGCCCCTTCCGCGGGCGTGGCGTGCCTGGCAGTCCTGCGTCTGTGCCTTCTCTGCGTTTCACTGCCTCTGCCCGCCTGTCCTCTCCTCCTTCCTTGCCTCCCTTTGTTCTGGCCCCACAGCCCTCTGCCGAGTGCATCTGTTGCCAAACACTGGCTGAGAGAGAGACCAGGCTGGCCTCTCGTAGCTCAGGGCAAGTGACTGTCACCTGGCTGCACTGTGAGCGAAGCCCTAGCAGGGCCTGGAGGGCACTCGGTGCTAATTCTTTTCTAATGAAAGAGAATCACATTGAACTGGGCTGTCGGACTGTGTGTGAGTGCACTGGTGTGCTGTCAGGCTGGACCCACCGTATCCGCTTCCCCAAGAAGAGATGAGGCGTCCTGAAGTCAGCCGTACAGACAAGGGTCCTGGGGATGGGACTGCCCACCTCATCTGGGGGCTCCTGTGTGTGCACGTGTGTGTGTGTGTGAGTGTGTGTGCTGCACCCCCAGAGTGAAGCAGAAGACAGCCCATCACCAACAGCACAGCCAACCGGGCTCTCCCGGATCGGCCACAGCATCGGGTGCGGCCAGCAGCCAGCTGCTCTGTTCAGTGTCGGGGTCCTCTCTGCAAACTATGCCCTGAGCTCCCGTCAGAGGAACAACCTGTAGGCTCACATAAACTTAATGCTTTTACCGTGCCTCAGTTTACCTTGAGCAGTGCTTATACGTGTGTGAGCATGTGTGTGAGAGATAGTGAAATAGACCGAGGAGAGGAGGAGAGGCAGGGGAGGAGAGAGAGGGAGAACACGAGGATCCTGAGCACCCCTGCAGCCTTCTGGGCCCCGTGGGAGGCTCCTGGCTCCCTGTCCCCTGGAGGTGGCCCTGAGACCCACATACTCGGACCGGCTCTGTGGACAAACCCCTCCCCACTCCGCCCAGACCCTTGGCCCAGTGCCATCCTGACTGCAGCTGAGCTGGACCCACGTCTCCGCGTTCTCCGTGCTATGTGCCTACCTGGGCCCGGCACAGGAACGGCGTCAGTGGTTGTCTGAAGATGGAGCAAAGGAACGAGTTCAGGTAGAATAAAAAAGTTAGATTCTTAAAAATTTTAGATGCTTTTGGAGGGGGGAAAAAGCTATATTTGGTGGTGGCTTCAGGGGCTGAGATATTCCCACACTCATTTCCCCAGGGCTCAGCTTGATGGAGAGGCATCGGGGGTGCAGGTGGCCAGGGGAGGGTGGCTCTGGACACGGGCCAGCACCAGGCTGCAAGAAGCCGCCACCCTTCAGCAGTAACTGCTCCTGACCCAGAAGGGAGCCTTATACCCTGGGCAGCCTCATTCCCTGGGCCGCCTCTAACCCACCACCCTTCTTACCAATGGTTCAATTCCCTCTCTTAAAATTGGTGGAATAAACTGATAATTAAGCAGTTAAACATCAAAGGGAGGCTCTCACAGCCTGCTCTTGCTTGCTCAGAAACCCGGGAATGAATTGCAGTGGGGAGAAAGGACAACGATTCGGAGTCCTGCTTCCTAGGATGTGGGGCCCTGGGGCTGGGCCGAGGCCCCGGCAGGTGTCTGGAGAGCTGTGGCTCTGGGGGGTGAGTCCTGACAGCTCTCCCGCCCGGCACCGCTCGGCCAGAGTGCGGGTGGACTCCCCGGGCTGAGGAGGCCCCGGCTGTGCTGGCCTCGGGAAAACGTGGCCAACTTCCTGCCGCGTCTGGAGTCCTCAAGCTGTTGAGGTTATGGGTGCTTACCCGTATCAGCTGGTCATTTAAAATGTCATTTAAAAAGTCTGCAATAAATGTCTCTTCATTATAAACTTTCTGTGCGAGACACTTGTCCCAGCACTGGGAGTACAGCGGAGCCCGAAACAAAACTTCTGGCCACATGGAGCTTCTATTCAGTGGAGGAGACAGATAACTGACAAGTGAGTGAGTAACTGCAGCCAGGATGCCGGCCTGTGACATGCATAGTGCAGGAAACAGAGCAGGAGGGGAGGCGGCTGGAGCTGCGGGGCAATTTAAATGGGAGGCGAGGAAGGGACGAAAGGACACTCAGCGTCCTCTGTTGCTCCAGCCAAGTCCCTTCCTCTCCTGTCCCATCTCCTGGACGTTCCCTGAGCTGCTTCTCTGTTTTCAGGTTTTCTCTTCCCAGCCTGTGTCTCATTCTCCTGCCAGAACAGCTCCGACCAGACAGATGTGGCCCTTCCCTCACTTGCCCCTGAATCCGGATGATTCCGCTCACCGGAGGCCAGCACCCCAACGCCCCGGCCTCGCGGGCTGAGCATGGGCCAGTGGGGAGGCAGGGGCTGCGCAACCCGAAGGAGCCTCTGCCCTCGGCTCCAGCCAGTAGCTGTAAAGAGCATGGATCCAGTGTGGCCAGAATTTTGAATAATTAAAATGAGAGCAGAACTCTTGATAGTTATACAAAATCTTTTCCCTTTCAAATGTTGACAGTCAATTAAAAGATTTTTAAACACTAATGAACCAACAGAGGATGTCTGTGGTCCAAATCTAGGCCCCTGGGGTCACCAGTTTGCAAGTTCTAGCACAAGGGATGAGAGCCAGTCCTCTCCTAAAGCAGTCCTGGCATCTCACCGTCTGTGCAAGCTAACTGGCCCAGCTCGGTCTCCCTGCTCCATCTCCCCCCCCCCCCCGTGCTTCAGCTGTAGTAAAGTGACCGCTGTGCCCAGGCCCACCACGTTCTTTTATACCTATGTGCTACTTTTCCCTCTCTATAGAATGGTGATCTCCTATGCTCACTACAATACCCCACTCAGAGTCACCTTCTTGGTGAATCCTTCCACTTTCAGATCATTCTTCCCTCCCTCAGAACTTTCATAGCTTAGGCACCTGTGTTTGCTGTTAAATACAGCAGATTATATGGCAAATCGTTGACATGTCAGTCCCACCCACCTACTTGTGACTGTTGAAGCAGGGACAGCTTCTTGTATGTCCCTTTTGCAAGCCCCTCTCAGGGCATTCGGAGAAACTGTGCTCAGTAGATGGGCGGGAGGGTAGTAAATCATCCTGGCTAGGAGCTCAGGCTGGGGACACAGAAAGACCTCCACTAAAGTTTTAGCACCACGACTTACATGTATGTCTGCAGGTGACTTTGCTTATCTGTAAAATGGGTATAATGATGAAAAGAACTTATGCTATAAAATGCCTGGCATGTGGTTGGCTCTCAGTAAATTTCAGAAAGATCAAAAGAAAGAGAAATCAATTTCTACATGAGGATGTAGAAGGCTGGGTGGCTTTTAAAGGTCTTCTCCGAGGCCAGCCCTTAATGAAGAGAAGTCCTAAGTCGCATGGAACCCAGGTCCCAGGAGTCAGTTCCAGGGTGGGGCCCAGTTCCAGGCAGATGAGCTCGGCTGCACCCTGTCCTTTCTGTACCAGACTTCAGGAGTCTCCTCTCCAGCCCTTCTCCAACTCCCCCGTCCACACACAATATTTCAGTAGCTTTAAACACTTAAAACATTCATTTAATTTATTTGTTTATTAAATGCCTTAGGATGTGATTAGCACACTGAGTCTAGTAACCACTTGTCACTGTACAAACTTAGCACAATATCACCGACTGTACCTCTCCCTGGTTTTCACCCCCCCCCCCCCCCCCGTCAAGTACCCCTTTGGTCTCTGTTTCTACGAGTCTGCTTTTGTTTTTGTTTAGTTTTGTGTGTTTAGAGTCCACATATGAGTGGAACCACATGGTATTAGTCTTTCTCTCTCACTTATTTCACTGAGCATAATGCCCTCAGGTCCCTCCATGTTGTCACACTTTTTAAATTCGGAATTCTTTGTTCTATTAATAACACTAACAGCTCAAACTTATGAGTCCTAACAGTTCTAAGCGTTGATATTACTCCCTAACTTGGTCTTTGCAAGTGTCTCCTAAAATAATCGAAGCTGGTTGCTTCTGTGCATCCAAAGGCGAGGCCGCGGTGCAGGGAGCAAGTGGCTTCGCTAAAGCACGCGGCACAGTGGGTGGTGAGCTGGCTGGGACTGCCACCGGTCCCTGCGTTGTGCCTGAGTCTTCCCTGGATGTCACCTCACTCCAGCCTCATTCATTCAGCAAGTGCAGCCGGGCACCTTCTCTGCGGAGTGCAGGGGGGACGGCAGTGTCCCTGGTCCCGCGGAGCTCACCTGCCACCTTGAAATCTGCTAGGTGGAGTCCAACCTAGTGCCAGCACCACTGAACAAAGGTGTGGGTTCCTGTGTTGGCCGAGTTCCTGCTTCCCGAGCATGGATGCTGCCCGGAGTGGCAGGATGGAGAATTGTAGCTTAGATGCTGGGGACTATATCAATTTCCTAAATCGACAGAATGTCTCCCCCATAGTCCAAGGGGTCAGAAATCCAAAATCAAGGTGTTGGCAGGTGGTTGTCTCTGGGGGCTGTGAGGGAGACCCCTCCGCCCGCCTCTCATGCCTGCTGGCTACTCCTGGCTTGCAGATGTGTCATCCCATCTCTGCCTGTCTCCCCGTTGCTTTCTCTTCTTGTGCCTTCTCCCCTCTCTTCTAGGGCCACCTGCTGGCCCTACCCCAGCACCATCTCATCAAGAGATGTTTATTTACAAAGGCGAAGACCCTTTCTTCCAAATAAGGTGACATTTGCAGGTGGCAGGTGGACATATCTTTTTTTTGGTGGTGGTGGTGGGGAGGGGTTCACTAGAGAGGATCTCACAGGAGGCCTGCCTGTCTGGACTGAGGGGGCTCGCCTCTTGGTGCAGGCTTTTGAAGTTATATCTTGAAAGAATACACCCTTACTCCTGGTACGATCGGTGAGTGCTCCCCGGGGAGGCTCAGCATGCGGCCTATGGCATGCGGAGAGCCAGCCCCAGACTTCTGGACCGGAGCACCTCGGAATCCAACAGCATGGTCCCCGGCAACGAAAGCAGCTTGGTGGGACCCAGCGATGCAGGGGGGGTGTGGTGCTTTTTGCAGGACATCAGGCCTCTGAAGGAAAGTCGCTCGTGAGCAGACATGCCTTTGTCCCAGTGTGAGGAGAGTCGCTCCCATGACCCTTGTGTGGAACTAGCAGCCTTCAGGAGGCGCAGGCAGCTGGAGCCCACCGAGGCCGGGCCTCGTGCCTTCATTCAGAGAGGGGACTGCACAGTGATAGACCCAGGTTTGGAGTCAACGTATCAGCCCTGCCTCCTGCCAGGTGGCCTTGGGCAGGACACAAGCCTTCCCCAAGCCACTGTCTCCTCGAGCACGAAGTTATGAGCAATGACAGTATCTGTTTAGCAGGTTTGTGCTCATAATTATGTTAGAAAACCAGTGCCCAGCTCCCAGAATGGGGTCTGGCTCAGGAATAGTCAACACAGTTTAGTTACTTACTGTTTTTAACTCCGTTCCATTTTGTTAAGAAGGGCGTTTCCTTTCTGTGACCCTGCGGGGTCCCCGCCCAGCACCCTCCAATGCAGAGCACACCTGGGCAGACGTGGGTTCTGAGAGGCTGGCACCAGGCCGGGGCTCTGCTCCCCCGGCTTTGCAGCTTTCCAGGTGACCACGTGGCTATGGGCTCTTAGTTTCTAAAATAATGACTCCGGTTTTAAATCTCTCCCTGCTCATTATAACTAATCCAAACGGTGCCAGGTAGGAAGGAGGAAGTGAAATAAATCACCTGAATTTTCATACCTAAAAATAACCGCTGTCAACAGGAGATGCTGTCATTCCAGACAGAAGGGAAGAAAGAAAGAGGTGCTGTCACAAATAGAATTATCATATACGTGGTATTTAAGTAAAAGCTTTTAAATTTCCCTGAATTTAACAGAAGAAAAAGCAATCTAAGTAAAACTGAAGGATTTGCTACAGTGCAGTTCTCCACAGCTGCTCTCCCTGGAAGAGACCGCACGTTAGAGTGAGAACACTGCCCGGGCGGCGGCTCAGCGGCCAGAGCGTCAGCCGCGGCCGAAGGGTCCTGGTTTCGGCTCCGGCCAAGGGCACGTGCCTCGGTCGCAGGCGCGTCCCTGGCCCTGGCTGGGGCGTACGACGGAGGCCGCCCATCGATGTCTCTCACCGCGGCGTCTCGGCCTCTCGCCCTCCCTCCCGTCCACTCCCTGGAAAGCAGTGGGGAAGCACCCTCAGGGGGCAGAAAAAGGGCCGAAGGCTGCCGGAGCGGGATGTGCTCCTTCACTCTGTGCCTTCCCTGGAGCCGCGCTGAGGGTCCGCCGCGCCCGGCCGGGCGTCCTCGGCGTCGCCTCGTCACCGTTCGGGTTCCTGCTCTGTCCTGGGGACCTCACGGCTGCCGGGTCGCATCTGCTTTAAGTGGACTCGGTGCTCGCGGGCCTCTCGCCGTCCCTCAGTCCGAGCTCTTGCTTCGTCTTAACCGGCATGACTGTTGTTAGCACAGCGTGATGGGAGCGAGCTCACCGGTGCTGTCCTTTCTCATTTATTTCGCCCTCAAGCGGGGTTGCCCTGCTGGCTGAGTGCCGGGGAACATGAAGGAATGTTCTAGAGCCGCAGCTCCTGTTCCTCCAACTCCCGCGAACGTAGCATAGTTTTCTTCCTGATGCGCTGGGAAGTCAAGCCCCCTGGGCCCAGCGGATGTTTCCTTCTGGGTGTGGCCTGTGTCCCCCAGCCTGGGCTGTGAAAGCCTGGGGGGGCCGGGCTGTGCCGGGGAGGCGGGGGCGTGTCCAGGGCTGTGCCGGGGAGGCGGGGGCGTGTCCAGGGCTGTGCCTGGGAGATGGGGGCGTGTCCAGGGCTGTGCCTGGGAGGCGGGGGGCGTGTCCAGGGCTGTGCCTGGGAGGCGGGGGCGTGTCCAGGGCTGTGCCTGGGAGATGGGGGCGTGTCCAGAGCTGTGCCTGGGAGGAGGGGGATGTCCAGGGCTGTGCCTGGGAGGAGGGGGCGTGTCCAGGGCTGTGCCTGGGAGATGGGGGCGTGTCCAGAGCTGTGCCTGGGAGGCGGGGGGCGTGTCCAGGGCTGTGCCTGGGAGGAGGGGGCGTGTCCAGGGCTGTGCCTGGGAGGCGGGGGCGTGTCCAGGGCTGTGCCTGGGAGATGGGGGCGTGTCCAGAGCTGTGCCTGGGAGGCGGGGGCGTGTCCAGGGCTGTGCCTGGGAGGAGGGGGCGTGTCCAGGGCTGTGCCTGGGAGGCGGGGGCGTGTCCAGGGCTGTGCCTGGGAGGCGGGGGCGTGTCCAGGGCTGTGCCTGGGAGGCGGGGGCGTGTCCAGGGCTGTGCCTGGGAGGCGGGGGCGTGTCCAGGGCTGTGCCTGGGGTTCTAGCGGTGTGTGGGGGCTGTTCCTGGGAATGTGGGCAGTCAGGAGGTGTGTAGGGCTGTGCCTGGGAATATGGGGGGTTGGGAGGTGTACAGGGCTGTGCCCTGAAATGTGGGTGGTTGGGAGGTGTGAGGGGCTGTGCCTAGGAATGTGGGGGGGATTGGGAAGTGTGCAAGGCTGTGCCTGGGAATGTGGGGGGCAGTCATGAAGTGTCTGTGTGGGGCTGTGCATGGGAATGTGGGGGGAAGTCGGGAGGTGCCTAGGGCTGTGTGCCCCATCACTCCCGCTCTCCCTGAGGGGAACGTGCTCCCTTATCCCCTTGGTTCAGTCTCTCCTGCTCTGAGGAATCCTCCCTAAAGCATTTGTAGCCCCTCTGCGGTTTGCTCTCTGCCGCAGGGACGTCGGGGTCCCCAGCATTGGGCTCCTTCTCTCCTGCTTGCCAGCCACCAGTCCAAGGGCTTTAATCTCATGGTTTCATGTCTCCATTTTAATGGTAATTATGTGAAGACATTCTTCTCTGTTAGTAAGTCACTCTTTAGCTCCACCTATTCTATTTTCTATTTTTGATGCTTTTAAATGACGAATCCTGCATGAATATCACTTGGTCTCAGTTGTCTCAGCTGCGTCAGCCCCCGATGCCCTCATTCTGAGAGAAAACCCTCGTGTCTGATCTCCTGTCCTGTGGACAGCACGGTGGGAGGAGAGTCTCCACCCTGAGGCACCCGCACAGTGTTTCTTCCCGTGCCCTGGGGCGCTTATTCCAGAAAGGGGTCCTCTGCCAGGCCCCAAGCCCCTCCCTGCCTCTCCTGCCCCTGCAGGGAGCTCCCGCTGTGGTCTCTGTGTCTTGTTCTCGCTTCCTCTGCCCTGAGCGAGGATGGTTGAATTTCCTGAATTCTCTTCCCAGACCCGTTTGTTTGCTGCGAAGGCCACAGTTTCGGGCTTGGCCAGGTGAGCTGGCAGGTGGGGCAGGTGGGGGCCAGCTCAGTCCAGATAACAGGCTCCACTGTCTCCCCAGAGACTGCCGCTGCCCTGTGCCGGGCCACCCACTGCACAGGAGGCATCCGTGGGGACACCCTCTGCCTTCCAGTTGTCCTCCAGGTGACTGTGGTGACAGGGGCCCTCGTCCCCGTGGAAGGTGCCCGCACCAGGTGTTTGCCCTCCCATTTCACCCACGCCTGCCCAGCAAGGCTGCCAGGCTGCCCACGTGACCCCCCACAGCCAGAGCAGGAAAAGAGCTCCTGCCTCTGTCCACTCACTGGGTGGACCCGGGGATCCCTGAGAGCACAGGAGGTTCGGTCCAGGGACCAGGACCGGGTCTGCAGCGTGGGGGGAAGTGAGAGGTTAGGGTCACGCTGCCGCGGGCCCTTTTCCTTCTACTGAAGCATTTTAAAGAGAAGAGCGCCGTGGACTTCTCCCTTCCTCCGTCCTACTGCTCCATGACCGTTACCTGTTACTTTCGGGTCACCATGACCATTGCTTGCTTCATTAGTATGGAGGGAGGACCTGCGGTAGTTTATGCTTCATCTTCCCCAGAAGACCCTTTAATAAGGACTTTATGAAGAAGTAAAAAGTGAGCGTGACCATGGGCTCAGGGACCAGAGGCTACACACGGCAAGCAGCTTGGGCCAGGGCGTGTTTCTAGGCTCCTGTACTGTGGTGTGGGCCTGGGGCACAGGGATTCCTGCCCCCACTGAGGTAATTCAGCCCAGTTGCTTGCAAACGCCCCTTCTCCCCTTGGGCACCCAACTTGCCATCCGGGGGATAGTTGGAAGCAGGTCCTCTGGCCTGGATTCCAACCCCAGCTCACTGTTCGCTCGTGGGGAAACCCTTTGGATGTCACTGACTCCTCTGAGCCCCACTGTCCTCGGATGTCCTGGACCTATTGCAGGTGTGGTGGGTGGGTCTGAGCAGAGGTCAGAACAATCAGCACAGGGCAAGCGTCAGCTCCTTTGCTCTCCCGGCTTTGCACCTACCTCTCTACCCTGAGTGCTGGCTGTCCCATCAGACTAATCACCCACGGCCACGGCATGCCTGGTGCAGGGTGCCTGATGGAGGGCGGGAGGTGTCTTGTGGACACCTGCCACGTCCCCCCAGGGCTGGCCGCACAGGTCGACTGCTGTTCTCTGGGTGGGGTTGGTCCCTTCTCTGCCTGCTCACGCCCCCTTTTGGTTTCCTGTGATTCCTTTGTTCTGAACAGTGATTCAAGGTGATATGTTAATTAGTTTCACTGTAGTGTGATCTTTTCACTCCATCAAATCATCATGTTGCACACCTTAAATATATGCAATTTTTATTTTTTTAAATGGCCTTAGACACTCAGGGGGAGAAATATCCCATCTTAACATTTTGCTTGTCCCATGTAGGCCCTTCTAGGCAGCTGTGGGTCCAGGTGAGCTCGAGCCCCACCTTCTCCAATGCCACTGAGAGGGTGCCAGAGAGGCCTCCGCGGCAGGCGCCCCAGCCTGCTCCTGGTGGTGCTGCGGTGGGGGGCACCTTGCGAGCTCCGCTCTCCCCAGCACGGCTGTGCCTCGGTGTGGCTACTGGGGACCTGAGAGTCTGCTCATTGTTTTGAGCCTCGTAGTCTGGGCTCCTTTCTGTTTTCCTAACTGTCCAGCTCCCAAGCCATACTGAGCCCCATGGACTGGCTGGGGCCATGGACTCTATTTTACTGATCTGTAGCCTTTCTCCCTAGAGCTCAGCTGATTTTGAGCAGTCTTTATGCCTTTCCCCTGCTCACCCTGCCAACTGGACCTGTGCCTGTGAAGGTCAAGAGATTGTTCAACAAGTGCTTTTACCTTACTATTTCTACTGAGATATATTTTTCTTAGTCCTGGATTGGAGTCTGGGCCACATGACTTCTCTGGCCAAAGGGATATTGGCAGGCATGACATAAGCAGAGGCCTTGCTGTGCTTTCATGGTTTGCCTTTACTCTGGAGCTCCTGTGGTAACCTGGGGAGCACAGGCACTGAGTGGTCCCTGCCCCAGCCTGGGCCTGAGAGCATAGGGTGGACCTGAACCCAACCTACAGCCTGGAACCAAGGCCAACCAGTCTGCAGCCTGACAGAGTCATTTGGGGCACAGTTGGTCTGAAGAGCCTGTAGACATGAGAATAAATGCTTGTGGTTGTGAGACACTGGGTTTTTAAGGTGGCTTGTTACACAGCGTTACTGTGTCTGTAGCTGACTGATACACTGGACTAGAATGAGAACATTAGCCTTGTCCCACTGGTCATGACTATGTTAAGAACAGATTTATGGGTTACTTTCCTCAATCTCAGTTCCATTCCTCCCCACCAACTCATGCCCCAGCCTGCCCTGCACCTAATCCCACCCGAGGTGTATAACTCAGCCTATATACTCCATGGTCAAGAAAGATACCAGCAGCACCCTCCCCAGAAGTAAGCAAACATTGTGCAACATAGCCCAGGATGTAAGAGCGAAGTGCACCTAGGTGAGGGTCAGACAGGAGCTTCCGCAGGAAAGAGCTTTAGCTGAGAAGCCTCAAGACTGCTTATAAAACATCCTCATGCCTTTTGTAGGTGGAGGTATAATTATTTCATTATGTTTTCCTGTGAAGTGTGAAAACTCTCTTTACCAATCCTCTTAAATTAGTTAAATATAAATTCTGTGAGACAGGAGACAGAGCAATGTTAATTGAAACTGGAGAGGTGTTTATAGGTGGGTAGGAGCAGCCAACTATGACTAAAATTGATGTTTGGGGTGCCTGTGGCTGCCTGATACCTCAGTTTGTTCTGCATTTCCATAGCAGCTCCTGCACCAGAGGTCTTGCTCAATGCGCCACAATTACAGGTTGCCTTGAGAAGATTTCTTTGAATTGAGTCAAAGAAGATGCAATTTTAATCATCTTCTGTGTGTAAGATTTTGCTTGATGAGATGTTAGGGATAACAGGAGAACTTTAAGAAAAATGCACCCCACTCTGCACAGGTTGTTGGTAAAGTGGTCACGGAGCCTGCCCCGGGCCATGCCTTGGACAGCCGAGGCTGGGATCAGTGCATCGTCATCGTCGGAACCAGGCCATAGCTAGACTCGGGCCGCAGTGCCATGGGAGGTGCAGGATGTTAAGACAGAGAATGGTCAAGGGTTCAATTCTGCCTGCTCCTGATCGAATGCAGGGCCAGCTCATTCTAGGCTCTGCTCCTGCTCCAAGCGTGTTCTCCCACCGTGTGGCCAGTGTGAGGTTTCATTACTTGTTGTGTGAATGAAGACCCCCTCCCCAAGCTCAGCCTGTCTGACCAGCATGACCGGCTGATCACAAGACCCAGCAGATGTATTTTGATCACTTTCTTTACTTACCTCAGGGCAGAAATTGCAGGACCATGCTGGCATCCAATCACATCTTCCTGCATTTATTTGGAACACCTAGGGTAGTTGCTAACTATTCCTTTATGGAGCAATCTGGCAAGTCTGGTTTAAATAAAAAGCACCCTTTAACAGACAATGGAGGGATGATTCTGCCTCCTCCCCTGTGTTAGAAGTGCAGCCTGTGTTTGGGGGGAAGCAGAGATGTTAGTATAGCTTACGTAGCAACAATAGGCAATGATAATAATTGCTCATACCATTGACTTCCCACAAGGAAGAAAATGGTGGCACAGTGTGTGTCCTCGGCCCCAAGGCCCCGTGGCACTGTTTTTACAAAGGGCAGTGTGAGCGCAGTTCTCTAGCCTGGCAGTGGCCGCGGGAGAGTGGACGGAGACCGTGTTTTCCTCCGGGCCAGACTTGGACGTGCCAATGTTCGCATGGTCACCAAAGCTCTGAGCTGCAGGACATCCTTTTAGCCAAACACCTATTTTTAAAGATTTTCTACATTTTGAGGCTCATGAGTCCACTCCTGGCTACACTTAGTTTATTTAGCATTTTGGCTCTTCGTAGAGGATGTCTCCTGCGGACGCCCAACCTGAAACAGCCTGCCTGCCACTTTGGACCGCATTGTGCTGTGTTACGTGATTCCTTGTATAACCATATACACTCCTGGTCTTGGTTCACTTACTGACTTGTTTGTTTTAGCTTCACTGGACTATGAACTCCACAAGGTCAGGGTCCTTTTTGCGCATTCACTGCTGCCTCCTGAGTACCTGGAAAGATTAGGCCCAGAGTAGGTGTTCAGTGAAACTCTATTAAACTAAAGCATTGGTGGCTGGGTCCTTCCCATTGGGCCACCTCGAAATTATCTCCTCTGTAAGCAGAGATGTCACCCTCTTTGGTCTACACCGAACTTCTCTGTTTTCCTGACTCCCACGGTCGAGAACTCGTCCCCACTTTGCCCCGTCTCAGCGTTGTCAGCGCTCCGCTTGGACTGTGCCCCCAGAACCTGCGAACATTCTCAGGACTGGCCTGGTGGGGAGGCCTGGACAGTAGGTGAGAGAGCCTGACTGCAGAGGTGAGACAGAGGAGAGATGAACTTCAATAGGGAAGAAACTGGGGCAAACAGAGGAGGTCCAAAAAGGCCCATTGCCACCTCACTGCCAAGGTCTGGGCATGTTAGCATGACTCCTACCCCCTGGCTCTCCAAAGCCCCTACTCGGTCCAGCCCCTGCCCTGGCTTTCCTTTCAAGGCCTTTCTGGACTTTCTCTGTTCCTTCCACACAGTTTCAAGTGTTCTCGAGGTTGTCACGAGAGCGCTTGCAACAGCATGATTAAGGATTCCCCTCCCGTCGGCTGCTCGTCCTTGTGTGTTCGGAGGACGCCCTGGGATCCTTTCAGGGCTTCCTCACACTGTCTTCTGAGGAACCTGAGGCTGGCTGGCCCTTTCCTCCCTGGTGCCTCATCTCTGGAACTACAGATGCACTTGGGGTGGGGGTGGGGTGGGGGTGTGTGCTGGTGGTGGGGTAGGTTCCAAAACCCACTTAAAATCATCTGTAAACTCCAAGATTCTGTACCCAGTGTATTGCTCCTCAATCCTGCTTCCCTTTGGACCTGGACATGGGACAAATGGGGACTGTTCACAAGGACCTTGGAGAGAGGGGTTACCCAAAGCACAAATAGACGTGCAGGGTGGAAACTTGAGATTATAAAGCAAATTAGGAGAATGTTTTTAATTTCATCATTACCTCCTGGGTGAATATCATGGCATTTGCCCTGGTCAAGGGGGGTGAAATGCCGCCTAGACTTCAGCAGGCCCCCGCCAGGTGCTTTTGTATGTGTCTGTGTGAGTGCCGAGCGTCTCTGACACGCCCCGAAGGCCCAGGCGGGGTGTGAGGGTGCACACGATCTACCCAACCCTTCTTCCAGCTTTCTCCTCCGCACGGGTGCCCTCTCACCCTCCATTCCCCGGACATCTGTACTCAGCCCCCCGAGCACAGGGCCCCCTCGCGTCCCGCCACGCACGCTGCCTCCTCCTCGCTCCTCTCCCTGCAGACACCCCGTCCTCTGCAGGAACCCAGCTCTGTGAGGACTTAGGCCCATCGCTTCCCGGCGTCTCCTCAGTTCTTAACAAGGCCACAGTCCTTGGTGTGTTAGGTTATACTGACTATTTAAAGATAGTTGTTACTCCACAAGGCACTTGCGGTCCCTGGGGTTTCAATGTTTAGCAAAGAGGGTTAATTTCCCTGTGGGCTGAATGGCTCTGATCGCTTATCCCCAGCCTCCCCCCTTCTGCCAGCTGCAGTCCCCAGGCCTTGTCCTGCGGGCTCCTGAGCTAACCCCACCAGGCAAGGGGCCGCCTGGAGACAGGCCGCTGGACGGAGTCCAGCTACCATCCTGCTGGCTCCGTGGGAGCCCAGGGCCTCTGCGTGCCCAGGCTCTCGGGCACTGTCTACCTCTCTGCTACGTTTGCACAGTTGGGCCTGTGTCTGTCCTTCTCTTGGGCTCTCTGACATGTCTGCTGCCCTGAGACCTGCCTACAGGGGATGGCCCCCCTCAGACTTCAGCCCTGTCCCAGGCCTATTCTAGAACCACTGTCTGGAGTCCTCCTGAGAGTGAATCGACTACCCCAAACACATCCCCTCTGCCCTCCTGGCTTTGGGAACCCCCTTAGGCTGGCCTCACCACCCCAGCAGGGAGCCCCGCTGTGCTCGTGGGGACCCAGGATGGGCGTGGGAGTCGTGGAGGGCTGTGTGGCCTTGGGAGAGCCCCCTGAGCCCTTCCCAAGGACGGGAAGAGCGTCTGTGCACCCTCTCGGGTCGGAGAGGGGACTGAGTGACACAGACACCTAGCAGGTGTCAGCACAGAGTAAGAGGTCGGGGCGGTGTGATGCCGGTGCCAGCGGCGATGCCCTGAGAGCCCGTCTCCTGCGGCCCTGGTCCCTCCGACCGGCCTCGTAACCGGGCCAGTCAGCCCGTTTCTCTCCTGTCTTCCCTGAGGCTCCTCCGCTCCGCCTCAGAGCGTCGCTCCTGACTCAGACGCCTTGTGACCGCTGCCTGAGGTGCGCGGTGGCCTGTGGTCCTCGCAGTGGACCCTGGCCTGGGCGAGGCGGGGCCTTTGGCGCGTGTAGCTGCGCAACCCAGCCGCAGCGCTCTTGCTCATGTCTCCCGGTGGGTGCCCTGCTGCTTCTCAGGCATTGCAATGGGGAGAATTCAAGGTCAGAACAAACAAACACATAAAATCAATTTTACCCAGGGAACCGGCTCCCTTACAGAAGGCTGCCCGATAGGCATCTCCGCCGGCCGGGCGCAGCCCCGGGGGCCCCTCTGAAGGCTGCTCGGTGGCTCTTCAGAGGAACCAGCACAGGACAAACCGACCACTGAGTGTGTCTGCATGTGGCGGGGGATCTTTGTTCCTCCCCCCTCTTGCTGGCTGCCTCTTGTTGTGTTTTTCCTTTGCTTCTCTCGGCCCCTCCTCTCTGACTTTCCAACAGAGCCTGTCTCTCTGCTCGCCCTGTCTTATCTCAGTTCCCGCCCTCTCCCTGTGTCTCCCTCCCCTCCCACCCTCTGCTCTCCTTCCATCTTCAGTCTCTCTCCCCATCGTCTCAGTCTCTCGTTTTCTCTGTGACTTCAGTCTTCCTCACTGTCTTCCGGTCTCTGTCATTGTCTCCATAGGGAGGTAGGGGATTCTCATTTTAGACAGTTCTGTGGATTTCCTCTGACACGGGGCCGGGGGTTATCTGGGCGGCTTTGTTCCCCGAGGAAGGCGTTCTGAGGAACTGGTTGTGGGAGGTGATCACAGGATGAAGAAGGCAGGCTTGGCCTTGGGTGAGGGACAGGCAAGGCCACACGGGCCCCCCTGGCTTTGTCTGTCGCTTGGGACACAGTGGGCCTGAGTGCAAATCCTGCTTCCTCCCGCCGCTCTTCTATGCAGGTCCCTGCAGGCATGGGCACCTGTCTCCCTACCCGTGAAATGGAGCCGACACTCTCAAAATGAGAATTCCATGAAATAATTCATTAAATGTCTCCAGAACAGTGCCTGACAGCTAGTAGGTTCTCAATAAATATTTGTTGGATAAATGAATTGATAAATTAATGATGGATTTCATGTGGCTCCTGGTAAGTCCTATGAATCATCTTCAGCTGAAGGAGGGCAACCACAGGGGCTTTAAGCCAGGCTGGGCCAGGCTGGGCAGGGGTGGAAATGGGGCTGGGGCTAGAGTTCCCCTTAGTGGTCACGCCAAGGCAGGGGGCAGGGGGCAGGGGGCAGGGAGCAGGCAACCTCACGTTCCCATCTCTACAATCTTGATCTGAGCGAGAGTCAGGGCTGTGCAGGCTTAGAGGTCGGTGGAGCCTTTAACCAGTCAGCTCACCTCCGGCACCTTCACGTACTCATCCGGAAAACGGGCTCACCTGTTCCTGCTTGCCTCCCAGGAAACCCCATCACGATGGCGCTGGGCCATAGCGTAACGTCTGCCGTGCACATGGACCCTGGCGCTGCTTGCTTTTAATTTTAGATTTTCTGTTTCATTGGCTGGAGCTGTCAGTGTGCAGGGCAGGAGGTGACCAGCATGGCCAGTGAAGGCCCAGCAGAGGACGTTTCCTTAAAGACCCCCACTGAGGAGGATTTCCATCAAAATTAAGGAGCGTGACAGTTACCATGTCCACACACACATGTGTATATGTTACATATGTGTGTGTATATATGTGTTTATATATATATGGTTTTGGTCTGCTTGTGTAATATTTGGGAATTTTATTTCATTTGGGAGTTAAACATCTCTTTTAAGAGTGAAACTGTATTTCCAAAGGCTGTTTACTTTCCGGACATGGAGGGCACAAGTCGGGGGGCACTTTCTCAGGACGCCAGCCTGTTCTCACAGCCGCCGCCCTGGGACGAGGCACAGCCACGGAGATCGACTCACACTCGTCCTGACACCAAGCAGGCAAGCGCCCAGCTGCGTGTCTCCAAGCCGGCCTCACTGGAGGCTTCTTCGGATAACCCTCTCAGCCCTGCCCCTTCCTAAGAACAGAGGCAAGGAACTTAAGTTCCCCAGTCTGGCCCTTGTCACTATGAGCTTTGGGAGTTGCTCGGACCCTCCCATCGAAGCTGCAGCCCAACCGCTCACCGGCGGATCTGAGTGAAGGGCCAGGGGACCCTCTGCTCAGGGCGTTTCCTGTCTCCTGCTCCTGCCATGTGTCTCTGAACCTTCTCCCTGAGTCCCCGATGCCTTGAGAACACGCCCTGGTGTCACCACCTGAGTCACGGCCTCTGGGTGGTGGGTCCCTGATGTTGGCATCATAAAAATCTCCCCTGTGGTGGTGCCGTGACCCGGCTGAGAGCCACTGCCACACCCTCGCTCCAACCCAGCCCAACCTCAGTCCTAACCAAGCGCCAACGCCGTCCACACCCATCCCCAGAGCCCTTGTGGTCCCCCAGGCCTGTCCCTCTTTCCTTCTTCTCAGTCACCTTCTCCTGTCCTCGACAGTCTCCTGTCCTGCCCCGGTCTCCACTCTCAGGATGGTCAGAGTGAGACTAAATAAACGATCCTCAGCCTTATATATAAGAGAATATATTTAGATTTCCATCTGTCCAGTACCTGCCACTGTGGGCTGGGATTTGGACAAGACCCTCCTCCTGTTTTGTAGTTAAGCACAAACAAAGCTGCAGTGATATCTAGTCACTGGCTTCTGCTGGAGCATCAGCCCTGGCCCGGGGGGGGCTCTGTCCACGCGCAGGTCCTGGGAGCCCACTTGCCCGTGACCACACTCCCCCAACGGAATGGTCTTCACAGTGTGGATGGGGGCCTGTCTGCTCTAAGGTCCTTGGCAATCTGCTCAGGCCGATCTAGTTTTGAAAAAATGGGTAAATAATTCACACACTGGATGCTTGATCTGAAGGGCGTTACAGCAGTTATGACGCCAGCCAGTGTGTCTGGGCACCCAGACGTGGCAGGGACTGTGAGAAGAGCTTCGCTCACTGTGTGGGCTCATTTCATCCCAGCATCCCAGAGAGGGGTGGCTCTGGGTCCCACCTTGTAGAGAAGGAACCTAAGGTTCAGAGAGCTGAGTCTTACAGGTGGATCGGGGCAGCGCTGGGATCCCAAAGCTCATTTCTGATTCTGTAACCACCACACTGTACATACTCACACATTGCATCTTGGGATGGACAACATCAGGGAATGTTGAAATCGCAGCCACATTAGTCAGGGTTCTCCACAGACACAGGCCAACAGGGTAGGGTTAGGTATGGATATGGATATAGACATAGACAGACACAGACACACACATAGACAGACACAGACAGACACAGACACAGACAGACACAGACACAGGCAGACACAGATGACACAGACACAGACGACACACACAGACACAGACACAGATGACACAGACAGACACAGAAGACACAGACACAGACAGACACAGAAGACACAGACACAGACGACATAGACATAGACACAGACACAGACACACACACAGACACAGACACAGACACAGACGACACAGACACACATACACACACAGACAGATATGGACACCGACACAGACACAGACAGACACAGGCACAGGCACAGGCCTTAGAAGCAGAGACACAGGCGACATAGATATAAACATAGATATAGACATCTACACTTATAAACATAAGTAGAGATATAGGTATAGATATAGGCATAGACACATATAGAATGGATATTGATGTTAGAGATAGACGCAGATGTAGATTTCTTTCTCTCTAGAAAGAGACGTGTTATAATGTATTGGCTCACATGATTGTGAAGGCTGGTAGATCCCACCATCTGCTGTCTGCAGCTGAAGACCCAGGAAAGCCGGTGGCACATTTCAGAGGCTCGAGAGGCAGAGAGCCAAGGGTGCAGGCGCTAGGCTGGGTCTAAAGCCTGAGAACCAGGCCCAGGGAAGGAGGCGATGAATGTCCCGGCTTAAACAGTTGGGCAGAGAGCAGATTCAAGCTTCTTCCACCTTTCTGTTCCATTTGGACCGTCAGTGGATTGGGTGATGCGCACCCATACAGGTGAGACCCATCTTCCTCAGTTCACCAATTCAAATGCTAATCTTTTCTAGAAGCCCTCATGGCCATGCCTGGAGAAACGTTTAACTGGTCACCTGGCACCTCATGACCTAGTCAGGAAGACCCATAAAATTAACCATCACAGTAGGTGACCAGGGCTTCTGGACCTTCGGTGCCCGTGGGAGTCACTGGGGAAGCGCAGGCTGTCAGCAGGTCCCAAGATCCCGCATTCTTGATGAGCCCCCAGGGAATGCTGCTGCTGCTCTGCAAACCACACTTTGGGTGGCCAGGCTGAACAGGTCTCGGAGGGTGAGGGTGATGATCTAGATCCCTGGGAGCAGTCCAGGCCAAGGTAAGAGCCTGTCGTGAAATGAGAGCTTTTCTCTACCGCCGTGCTTACAGAACTGAGGAAATCGTCTGCTTGTTGCATGCAAGGCCATGAAAGACCCACTGCCCCCGAGAATCTTTGAGACTGCAGCCACGGCCTAGCAGGGCTCTCCTCTTCCTCACCCTCCCTACCCAGCCCCTCACTCTTACCGGGCCCCCTCTGGAGCTGGCTCTCCGAGGGCCCAAGGGTGGTCACAGGGCTCTAACACCACATACAAGGCCACCTGGACCTTTGCGCTGATCCTTCTTTTTTTAAAATATACTTTCATTGATTTCAGAGAGAGGACAGGAGAGGGAGAGAGAGACAGAAATGTCAATGATGTGAGCGTCATTGATCGGCTGTCTCCTGCACGCCCCTGACTGGGGATCGAGCCTGTAGCCAGCACGTGCCCTGATCTGATTCGAACTGTGACCTCCTGGTTCATTGGTCGACGCTCAGCCACTGAGCCACAATGCCAGGCTCACCCTCCCTCTTGTTCCCACCCCAAGTTAATGAGATTCCAAGCCAGTTGCCAGGTCCTGCTGATGCCCTCAGAGTGCTGGGGACATTGGCCCTCTTCCCTCTCCTGTCAGCCCTGCAGCCCTGTGGCTGCACCGAGAAGAGAAAGCAGAACAGACAGGAAGGAGGTCAGTGTGTCTACGGCAAGGGAGACAGGGCCTTTCAGGGACATTAATTCTTCATGTTGTGTTCAGCTGTGCAGGCTCCCACCAGCCTCAGAGCTAGAGGATGGCTCTGAGTTTATAACATAATTTTATTCTAAGCGAGGCTCACCTGGCTGGGCTGCTGAGAGAGTTGGGGGGCAGGTAGGAAGGTGGCCGGCACTAATGTGGCCCCCGGGCACCAGGAGTGGTGCACACGGATGCTGTTTTGTGAATCTCTGCCGCTCCCTGAGGGTGCTCTGCCGCCTGCAACACAGAGACAACAGAGCAGAGACGCAGGCAGGTTGCGGTCAGTGTCAGGCGGCAGTCCTCAGCCACCGGCAGTGTTGACCAGGGAGTGCTTGGTGCTGGGAAGTGGCGTGGTCTTTCAACACAGTGGCCACCAAGACAGACACCATCTCTGCCTTGTGGGGCCACATGATTTGTTAGGGAGACTAAAAATGCAATGAAACTAGTTATTAAAATAATTTAAGTTGAGAAGCAAAAACCGTGGGGCCGAGGGAATACGAGGTGGAGTTTCCTTTAGACAGAATGTCCCAGAGGCCTTGCTGAGGAGCAGAAGGGTAGAGGTTGAGAAGCAGCCAGTCATTAAAAGAAAGGGGTGGGGTGGGGAGGACACTCCCGGGGGGTGAGCAGCACACGCAGGCTGAGGGAGCAAAGGCCTGGGGAGGGTCCGTGTGGCTGTTGAATGTGGTCAGAGGAGAGAGGTGAGGGTGAGGGGGGAAGACACCAGGGCCCAGACCACAGGTCCTTGTAGATCATAGTGAGTCTGGATTTTATTTGGCTTAAAACCCATTAAAATGAGGATTTCATCCCAGGTCTTCAAGATTTCAATAAAACCTTGATTTTCCCCCCTATTACAGCAATGTTTTCCAAAGAGATATATTTAGAGCAATAGAACCTTTTTATCAAATGAAATCTCATAAATATTTCCCCCCAAATGCAAAGTAGAGAGGAGGCATACTGATCTGGTTTAAGGAAGGTTTGGGGACCACTGGGTCCACCAGCATGGCTTCGTTTCAACCCTGCAATGGCCTGAGGCTTTGCAGTCACAGAAGTCGGTGGACTCACTCACTCACTCGCTCTCTTATTTATTAAGCAGGTGCCAGGCACTGTGTGAGGCAGAAGCAGAGCGATGGAGGAGAGGGACATATCCTTGGCTTCATGGGCCTCATCCTGGTGGAGGACTCCCACCTTGAACTAGGAATCACAGGTGAGGCACAGAAAGAGCAGAAAATTTGGAAAGTTATAATCAAGGACTGAGGCTCTAATGGCTTCTTGTCACCCCCAGAATTAAATTGTCACCCCCCTTTAAAATAGCACCCAGAATTTCCCAGCCCCATGTTCTTAGGGGAGTTGGCCCCTCCCTCCACCCACAGGTAGGTGGGTCTAATGACAGTGCCTGGAATACTGACAAATGCAGTACTCACGTCTGGTCAATCAAGGCCAACAGATTTACTCTGGGGGTATTGGAAATACTGAGAAAGCGGAAATTGCCAGTTTTCTGGATTTGCACCTGGAAGTATTTAGTTTGGGGAGCTGCTGCAGTGATTGTACAACCCAAAGAGAAGGGCTGCTGACATGGGCCGAGGAACCGGTAGTGAGACTGAGAAGTGGGGGCAGGGTCCGAGCCTTTGTTATATTGATTACGAGCTGGATCAAGCTGTACCTACCGGAGCTCACTCTACCTCTGGGACTTTTCTGTAACATAACTTACAATTATTACGACTTACCTACTATAATTTGGGCTTCCTTATTTGCAGCCAAAGCATCTAAACATATATGCAGGGCTCGTTGGAGAGTGAGGGTTGGGCTTCTCGAGGAAGCACCTTTAAGGGGAGCCACGGAGAGCAAGACAAGTTATGCAAACGGGGACATCAGAAAAAAGGCATTTAGGCAAAGGGGAGAAGGAGGCTTATTCTGGAGCTTCACAGTTCGGTGAGGAGCCACTTTGCACTTTCCTGCAGAATCTTACGTTTTTCTGAAATGAAATCTATGCTCCATTGGCTATTCTGCTCCAATGAACCTAGAGGGTGGAATGAAAAGCTAGAAAGAGCTCAGGGAGGGCCAGCGGTCTGTCTGTCATAAAGCTTGCTTTGCAAGTTTGCTTGAGGTTTAAATACATTAGGTATGTAACCGTGCCTGGCACATAGTAGGTGCCTAACCAAAGGCACTTGTCATTTTGAAGAGCAGATGCTTTTTAAGCCACAAATTGAAAGCGTCTGAACCACGTGGGTCTGTGGGCTGCTGAGAGATCGGGGCATTAGAGAAGTGGGTTCGTGTAGACAACGAGGGCCCCGGGTGAGCATCTGCTGGGTTTCAGAACATTGATCCCCCTGACGGAGGGGTGGGCAGGGCATGTGGAAGGAGGCGAGGAGGTGGAAAGGAGGAAGCTGGAGGGGGAGCTCTGAGAGGGACGTGGAGCTGAAGGCAGCTTGGTGTTTGCTGGCCAATCTGGCCTGAGGGCATGAGGGGTGTAAGAGATGGGGGGACTTTGAGGCATTGGAACCCAGAGGGTGACTCAGATGAGGGAGAGAGAGAAGCTCTAATCACATGGCTGGCTCCTCTGGCAACAGGCCCCATCCTGGAAGTCACCGCATGAACATAAACTCAGGTGTGGCTGAAACTGGTTCGTTATCAATAACAAAAGATGCTCCTCTCTCCTCATCACTCAGGACAGCCAAGGGTTCTAGAAGATTTGCTGCAGAAACTTAGGGACAAGACCTAATACATATTTCTTATTATCACAGGGAGGGAGACTGGCTGGGTCACAAAAGGTGGGCCGGGCAGAAGCCCCATCTTGTGGCCGGGACCCACCCTAAGGAGGAGGCTCAAGGCTGCCTGGTGACGTGGGTCTGCACCTGGGTCCGGCTCCTGCACCAGGCTGACGCTGAGGAGCCTGGGGGGGATGGCTGGCGGGCCTGGGGCTGCCCACCACTTTCCTTTTCCGGGAGTGTGGCTTCCTTTACATCCCACAGATGCCAGTCTACTAGTAATGGGTCAGGTGCTGGGGTACCCTGGAACAGTGGGGCATCAGCGAGTGACAGGTAACCCGGCTGGCCGCAGGCGAGGAGCCAGGTGGCCACGGCACTGCTGCACCTTGTAGATGGTTAGACACAGCGGCTGTTGGTGCCAGACAGGTCCTGGCATGTGACAGAGCCAGGATGGGCCCCTCCGTCTTCCTCTTTCCGCTGCGCCGGCTCCATTCTCAGGCTCCCTCGCAGTCACCCAGCATCACCCCGCCTCTGTCCTGCTGGCTTTGGAGACCTTGTGAAGAGAGGGGGTTTCTTTCATGGGGACTCACTGGAGGCTCAGGGAGCACACACATTGTCCAGCTGCCTGAACCATCGCTGGACCGGGGGACAGACCCCAGGCTGTCTGTCCTCCCATCCTGTCTTCCCAGCTCCTTTTGCCGCATGCAGATTGATCTTCCCAAGTAGATCCCTAGGGGACGGCCTTCTGGCCCCCCGCACTCGTTACTTACACAGAGACAGATCTGAATCTCGGTTTAGGCTCAGCTGCAACGGCAGGTAAGCACCCCCGTGCTTGTGTGCACACACGCACGCGCACGCACGCACTTACGCACCCAGGGGCCAATCGCCCGTACACGCCCCCAGGCCCTCCTCCGAGTGTGAGAGCAGGAGGAGGAGCCCTGGGTGGGAGCGGCTGGCTTTCTGCACTGTAACCAGCTGTCGGTGCACCTGGCACGTCAGCTGCTTTTCTGCAGACAAGGGGAACCTTCCCTGTGCAGAGGGAGGTGAACGCTGCCTGCTTGTCAGGCGAGCGAAGGAACAGGGCTGCAGACATGCCGTGTCTGGGGCATCGGCCTCGCCTTGCCGCAGGACACAAGACTCTGTGGAGAGCCCTGGGTGGGGCCAGCCTCTTGGCCCGATCTCCCTTCCTCTCCAATACTGCAGAGCCCAGCGCGCGCCCGGCACGAGGGGCCTCGAGCATCCTCGTAACAGGGACCAGCAGCATCAGCACTGTCTAGGCACCGTGCGTTTTATGGACTCATTTCACCCTGGGTCAGTCCTATCCCATAGGCTCTGTTACAAGAAATCCCCTTTGTGCCTGAAGAAACTGAGGCACAGAGATTAAACTGCCCTTGCCAACAAAAGTGGGAAGTATGGGCTTTAAATGCTTTTGATGGTGTCTTGTGTGTTGGGGGGTGGGGGGGCCTCCATCCAGGGGTCTGGGGCTGCCGTCTCCCTAGACTGACCCACCCCCTGCTGGTATTTCTGGGCAGATTCAGGGAGAGAGGAGCACGCACGCATCTCCAGCACCTGTCAGCAGGGGCCCGCAGGTGCAGCTGACTGGCAGCGGGAGCGAGGGTGATTTTCCCTCCCTGCCTCCTCTCCTCACTCTGTCCTTTCTCAGAGCAGCTCCAAGGCAATCCTCTTGCTTATGTAACTGCCTCTTGGAAACTCTAATGGCCCGGTTTTCTAATGTGGGCATCTCCACCTCACCGCCAGGCACCGGGCTGTTAGCGAGTATTGCTGCTTTGGGAGCACTCATGCTTGGAGCGTCCTCTCGCTTTGCTGAGAAATGTTATCATCACTTGGAGGCTGAGAGCAGGGTCAGGGCCTGGCAGTGTCTCCCGGGGCCTGTGCTTCATTGACCACGACTTCTGGGCTCCTCGCTGGGCCCCAGCTCACAGCCCTGCCCAGTGTCTGGGAGCCGAGCCAGACCCTCCTCCACGATTCTGATTCATAGAACACGGGCCTGGAGGGTCCTTAAGAGTCTTCCAGTCCAGCATTTTATTCATGTCAAAAAGCATTTTTCAGTAGTAGTTGAATCAATTCTTTTCCAACCAGATTTTACACAAGATAGATAAAAGTAAACCCTGCAAGTCAGGTGCCTGGCTGATCTCCACCGTCTGTCTCCCAGGGGAGCCCCTCGGGGCCCCGCCCCTGGAGCTGGGCATTGCGCCCACTGGGCTGGGGGCTTCCTGCCAGCACAGTCATAGCATTGCCCTGCTTCAGCTTGGCGCTCGCTCCCTTTGATGAGCTCCGGCCTTGCTGACACAGCCTCTTTACCTGGCCCCTTTGACCCACTGCATATGCGAGGGGCATGGGACCCTTCCTGTACATCAGGCCATGTCACCTCCCTGCTTAAGCCCTCCTTTCCTGGAGATGAAATCCAGACTCCTTGCAGAGATTCAAAGACCTTGTCTGAGCTGCGGCTCTCACTCCACGTGTCCTGCGCCCAGCTGCCTGGACGTTGCCTGGTCTTCAATGCACATGTGGGCTCGGCTGGGGCTTTGCTTAGGGTGGACCCCCAGCCAGGAGCCCTCCCCACCCTCCCTCCCGGTGCTTTGCCCACCTGAGCCTCATTACCACTAACCCCTCCGCTCTTCTACCCCATGAGGGCCCTGACCCCCTCTGTCCCCAAAGCCCTGTTGCTGCAGGGGACCCTGCCTTATTTTTTCATCTGCTGCCATCAGCTGACTAACCTCTGTAGGGACAAGGACCATGGGCATCTTGGCCCCTTAGGTAGTTCCAGTGCCTAGTCAGACTCCGTACAGAAAAGCTGCTCAGTGGGTGTTTCCTGAACATACGACTGGAATCACTCCTCCTGCCCCATCCAGGGGTTTCTGGGCTCCCTCCAACTTTCCTGTCAGCACCTAACTCAGCTTTCCTGCTGCTCGTGATCCCTCCATCTGGCCGCAGGCCTCACCAGCCACCTACAGGTCCCATGATTTCCTGTCCTTTCGCAGTCCTGACCTTCCAGCCACACCCAGTGGCTACTGCCCTATGGGATGACCAGACCCCAGCTGCACAAGGGTGGGGCCGACGTCCTGCCCGCTGTGGTCTAGTGCTCAGCTCTTACTAGGCACTTGATGAGCATTTGTGGAGTAAGAGAAAGAACCGGTCCTGCCATCTCTGGAAGAGCACAGGGCCACCTGCCACGCCGGCAGAGCCCGAGCTCATCGCCGCCCTGCATGTGTGAACAGAGCTGTCTTTGGCCCCTGTGGGCCACTCATGGAATTGTCTTTTGGGCTGAAGCTTTTCCAGGGCATAACTGCTTGTCTTGGAAACATTTCAGGTCTGGCTCTGAATCCCTGGGCCTGGAGAGGGCTCCTCATATATTCACTGTTGGGTCTCCTCTCAGGCTGCTCAAGAAGCCCGGCTTCCTGAGGGAGGAGGCAGGGATCTCGGCTCTTAGGAGGTTGTGTTGCTCAGATTGGATCAGGCCAAAGCCTTGGGTGCAGGCATCTGTGGACGTGCAGGCTTGGGGACAATGACATTCGAGTTGTCTCTTTAGGCTTTGCCGGCCGCAGGAAGCCACTGCTTAGCCTGGAGAATTGACCTGCAGGAAGGCAGGAGGGAGCCTGCTCATTCCGTGACAAGGCACATCTTTGCCAAGTGTCTCCAAATAGCCCAGGCACAAATATGGGCCAAGGGAAAGGAGACGCTGTCACCTTTCTTATAGACTGGGGGTCTTTGTCCTCAAAACTCCCTAAAACCAAGACTCCTTAGTTCCCACTTAAAATCAAGGGAGTTTTATAAAGTGATAACATGTAAATAACAAATAGATGAAGCTAAAGAGTGTCTTTTTTCAAAGTGGCAGCCTTTTATTAAAAAGACTTTGAGAAAAGACAAGATGAAATAACACAGAAGGTGACGAAGGCAGTTCACTCCGTTAAGGCGCTTGCAGGGCGTAGAATGTCAGCTGGTGCGTAGGTGTGAGAGGTGCTCGGGAGGGAGGCAGGCGGACGCAGTGAGCGGGCTTTGGGAGAAGACAGAGCCGGGCTCCACCCCACAATGACCTGTCCTGGCTGAGTCCCTCTGCCCACCATACAGTGGGTTCGGGGACATTTCATGCACTTCTGTGGTTTGAACTTCAGCTTCCCTCCGGGAAACACCCTCTCCCACATCCTCTCAGAGGGGCCGGTTCAAGCCTCTCAACTCAGAGGCGGGCGTGGCCGGGCCTGGCTCAGCCCCCCGGGAGGCCTGTGCGGTGAGAAGGGTGGCATCGGTGGCACCAGTTCTTCCTCCCCTGCTCTCAGGCCACCACATTTCCCTCACCAAAGAAGGGGAGTGTGATTGTCCACCCCTGACATCGGGCCGGCTGCCAAGTGTTTTGGTCGATTGCAGGCTGCGGAGGCCGTGGGAGTCGCTGCGGCCGGGCCTGGGGTGCTTCCAGGGGCTACTCCTGAGCCACTGCCTTCACCAGGAGGATGCCTGGGCTGGCCTGAGGCGGAGGAGACGCGCGTGGGACAGAGCCAGGTCACCCCAGTTGCCTCATGTGGTAGCCAACCAACCTCTAGATACGTGAGCAAGACCACCCAAGACCAACAGCCCCATTAGCTGACCCCAACTGACCCCAGGTGCATGAAGTATTTTTGTCTGTAACTGGCTTTGCAGTTCTTTGCTGCTCAGTGTTTTGGGGGCAGCAGGTAACTGAGTAGCTGGGATGGAAAGTGACCGGAACGGTTAGCAGAGAGGCATGCATTGGTCTGCGGTATCGTGCTGACAAGATATAGGCCAGAGCAGCTGACATGTTCCACGCCGGCACCGAGAAAGCCTGAGGCTAGGCCGGTGCAGAAGAGTCAAAGTTAAAGATGGGAAGGGAGAAACTTGACGATGTCTTTGGAGCGCCTGGATCCAGCCACACCTGAAACAACCTAACTAGATTTTTTTAGTTGGATGGAACGATAGCTTCTATTTTTTGCTGGAGTTAACTTAGGCTGGGTTTTTGATCCTTGCAGTGAAGACAGTCATGATCAGTGACAGGTCTACACTTTAGAGAACTGTGAGGATTAAAGGTCTGAGAGGGGGCCCCAGCTGGGAGAAGGACTCAGGGGTCTCACCAGCATGTGCAACAGGTGTGACTGGTCCTCACTCAGGCTGCTGACCACAAAACAAAGCGGTTCTGGGGAGGGCTCAGCAGGCTGCTCCACTGTCAGTGATTCAACCTGCTTCACGATGACAGAGGGCAACCACTTTAGACCTAAAGGACAGGGCTACGGTGGCCTCACTGAGAGCTCATGGTTTACCCAGGAGGAAACCAAAGCAGAAAAGGGGGTGAGGGCTGTGCTGGGAGAGTCTGGCGCCCAAGCAGTGGAAGAAAGATGGGCGTTGGGGGCAGAGAGATGGCGGTGAGAACCCAGGCTCTGTCCCCTACACGTTTGGCTACCTTGGCAAATTGCTCAACGTTGCTGGGCCTCTGCTTCTGCCTCTGTAACATGGGAGCGCAGTGCCTCACAAGAATGACAGTGTGCTGCTCGCAGAAGAATTCTGTTTAACATATGTGGCTAGCTCCCCCTTCAGGAGGTGGAGCTCGCCTTCCTCAGCTCCCCGAACCCCCAGGGCCCGTGAGCTTGACTTCCTGGCTTGTTTACAAAGGATAAAGCATGGAAAGGGCAACAAATGGTAAACTGTCCGTGGAGAAGCCTGGAGAACGCTACTTTACCCGGGTGATGAACGCTAACACCGGTAATGCCACGTGGCTGTCGTGTAACTCTAATACTATGCGATGGGGGACACCTTGCCTCTGTGGTCTCCTTCCCCTAAACCCCAGACTCAAGTGTGACCATGAGAAACGCACCAGGCACACCCGGGTGGAGGCCACGCCACAAGATACGTGGCCCGGGTGCTCAGGGTGTGAGGCCGGGAGAGGAAGGGAAGACTGAGGCCGGGGCTGATCAGAAGGGACTGGGAGGTGGGAGGGCCAGTGCAACATTGCAGTCATCCCTGGACTGGAACAGAACGAGGCTGTTAGTGGAAAACCAGGTGACAGTGAAACAGGACCTGGAATTTAGCAATAACTCACCGTTGTTGGCTTTTCGGTTGTGGAAATTTTGAGGTTATGGACTATGTTGCCGGCAGGGAAGCTGGATGCGGATGGACAGGAACTCCTGCACCGCCCTTTTTGGGTAGTATTTGGAAAGACAAGCACCATATGATCTCATTCATGTGGCCTCTAATGAGCAAAGTGAGCTGACAAGCAAAGTAGAGACAGACCCAGAGACAGAGAGCAGGCTGACAGCTGTCGGGGTGCGCGCTGGGTGGGGGCTGGGGCGCTGGGGGGAGTGGAAGGATTGGGGGGAAACTCATGGACACGGACGTCAGTGTGGTTATTGCCGGGGGAGGTGGGGTGGGGGGGTCGAGGAGGGTGACGGAAGGGGACTTGACTTGGGGTGAACACACAGTGCAGTGTACAGGTGATGTGTCGTGGACTTGTGCACCTGAAACCTGTATGCTTTTATTAACCAGTGTCACCCCAATAAATTAAATAAAAGGAATAAAAACTATTATTCTGTAAATCTAAAATGACTACAGAAGGAAAGAATTTAATGTATTTTAAATGTGATATCGAATTGGTCTTAGTTCAGTTGTAGGGGTCAGATCAAGGTTTGCCCCACAGCACGTCTTACCCACTGGATCCCCAGATCTGTGATCCAGGACAACAGGGCAGGAGCAGCGTCACCTGCAGCAGCTATCACGACACCTTCGGCATGGTCTGGGTCACGGCTGACCCTCACCCTGGAGTTCCTAGCCATGCTTCCCGGGAAACCTCTGCAGCCAGAGCTTCATTCGGTGGTCTCTGCTTGGAGTTAGCTGGATTTGAAAGCATGGAGCCAACATGTCCTAGTGAAGGCAAAGGCTTATTTATCATCGATATCATCTCCTGAGCACACACTCTCTCTGCTAGGGACCGTGGGGGACATTTTGCGCACACTTCTCATTTCATCCTTGCAGGGGTGTGGTGTCAGGGGAGGTTACAAAGGCTCAGAGAGGTTGAGGGACTTGTCCAATGTCACACAGCCAGGGAGAGAAAGAGCGAGGATTTGAACCAAGATCTTTCTGACTCCAAAGTATGTCTTTTTTTTTTTTTGGGGGGGGGTTAGCCTTTTATTTTATTTTATTTTTAATAATTTTTACTTTTGTTTAAAGTATTACAGATGTCCCTTTTTCTCCCCAATGACCCGAAGTGTGTCTTCTTAACCTGAAGTCGAGCTGCTTTAACATAGATTGTTGGAAGTTGGAAGGTTCTTTAGCTATTGTCAAATTCGGAGGTTGGGAAACAGCTACAAGCAGACCTGAGTCTCCAGTTCACAGGGGGTTTTAGTCTGGAGCTGCACAGTGGTTTACATATTTTTTAACTGTTTATTGTCATTGTTTTCTCTTTAGTTTGAGAAACTGTCAGCATTTGAAAATAGAGAGATTTCACTTTCAAAGGTCAGACTTTTATCTTCTCTTGATAACAGTGAAGGGTGGCCACCCTGGGCCTTGTCCCAGCCTGTGGCTGAACCTGACGGCCCAGTTAGATGAGGTACTTGTTCTCCAGTTAACCTGGACCCCCCCCACGGCACGTGTGCCCTTTCTCTGCCTGTCCCCCGCGGTCGGCAGTACCTGATTTATTACATTTACAGAGAGAAGATTGCTACTCAGAGAGGGTGAGTAACTGGTCAGAAGTCACACAGCTAAAGTAAGTAACTTCATTCTGGTGGGTCCTCGTTCGTGTTGCTGGAATCGGGGGCCCATCCCAGGCCCTGGGGCGTTGCTGACGTGGACATCTGTGTGTGCCACCGTCAAGAAACGGGTGGCTCCGCCACACAGTTTCTGTCCAGACAGCTGTGTGCCCTCATCTGTCGTCCCCCCCCCCCCCCGACGCGGCTGCTCCCCTGAATTTTGTGTTATTACTCTGCTTACTCCTACCATCAGGTCCTTCATTAGTAATCTCTCATTATGAAAATGACCAAATAGGGATTGTACCACTGAATATTTTATAGCTAAACCGGATTCACCAGCTTTTTAACATTTGGACTCTTCTCCCCCATCTTTCTATTCATGAGCCACTGCTTAAGGATTTCACTTTGTAAAATATTGACTGTGTGAAGGCAGAGGCACTGGCCTAATGGATCTCACCAGCCTCAGCACGAACAGTGTGTAAACCTCCCTTTGTCCATTCCCTCTGTCACTCACGCCTCTTCCACCCCAGTTCTGGATGTTTTGAAGCAAATCCCAGACTTTATACACTTTCATCTGTAAATAGTTCCATCTGTATCTCAGAAAGATAAAGACTCTTTCAAAACTGTAAGCACAATGCCGCTATCACCTAAAATAACCAACACTTTCTGACTCTCACCAAAAACCTGGCCTGTGTTCAAATCCCTCGATCCTGTGCTTTCTGCTGCCCTCCCACCTCTGAGTTTGTGCACTTGCTTCTTTGAACTGGAATTCAGACAACTTCCCCACAGTTCTAAGTGGGAATGTGTATGATTGGGAAGATTATGTTATCTTGTTTTCTTGTCTTAGACTCTAGCTATAGGAGTCTATAGGACCATTAATTTGTACAGATTTACCTATTAAAAGAAAAGCTGTATTATTTGGTCATGGCCAACCCTTGCAGACAAGCAGGCCAAGAACCAGCCCCAACCACCAGCCCATCCGCAGCAGTAGCAACCAGGCCTTGTAGCTTTTCAGCTTGGGTCAACCCCACCGACCAGGGCACATGCAGCAATTGTACCTCGGCGACAGCAGGAGGGCAGGTGCAGCTCCATAGCAGATACCCCTGGAGCGCTGGGCTCTGGTGGCCACAGAGACTGTACCACTGGGCTCCACAAGACCCCCTATGTGGGGTCACTGTTTCAAGACCAGGAGACATAGCTGATCTACCTAATATGCAGTAACAAGCAACAGAGAGTGAAACAAAATTAGGAAACAAAGAAGTATGTTCCAAACAAAAGAATACGACAAAAACCTCAGGAAAAAACTTAAATAAATGCAGGTAAGCAGTCTACAGGGTAAGTAATTTAAAGTAATGGTTGTAAAGATGTTCACCAAACTTTGAGAAGAATGGATCGACCCAGTGCAAACTTCAACAAATAGAAAATATAAATAAGCACCAGTCAGAAATAAAAAATACAATAACTGAAATGAAAAATAGGCTAGGTGGGGTCAACAGCAGATTAAATGATGTAGAAGAATGGACCAATGATCTGGAAGACAGGGTAGTGAAATCACCTAATGGGATCAGCAAAAACAAAAATTTAAATGAGAATAGTTTAGGGAATCTCTCGGATAAGATCAAGCCTCCTAACAGGGGTCCCAGACAGAGAAGAGAGAAAAAGGAATATGAAACCTATCTGAAGAAATAATGTCTAAAACCTTCCCTAGACTGGGAAAGAAACGGGCTTCCAAGCCCAGGAAGCACAGAGGGTTCCAAACAAGAGCTTCGAAGGCCAGGAAGGGGGGCAGAGTGTGAGACAGACAAACCTGCAACCGAGAATAGTCTACCCAACAAGTTATTATCAAAGCTGGAGGAGAGCAAGAGATTCGCCTAAGCCCACGAAAGCGAAAGGAGGCCACGGCCGCTAAAGCAGGTCACGGGGAGTGTTCAAGGGGCGTCTTTAAGTGGGAAAGAAAAGGCCGAAACTGGAGAGAGAAAGTATGTGAAAGAAGAAATCTCACTGGTAAAGGCAAACACATAGCAAAAGCAGTGGCTCGACCCATCGTGCAGCTGCTGTGAGGGTTAGAAGACGAAGGCAACGAAATAACCTGCATCTAAAACACTCACCGAGGGCGCAGAGGCGCAGAATAGGGTGCCGAACCTGAGACAGCGGGAGGCAAGTGTGTTGCCTTAGCCTGCGCTGGCTTACGGGACCAACAGTCTACACACAGGGATCTCCTGGAAACCACAAACCAAACACCTGTCACAGACACAACTGAAATGGAAGGAGTCCAAGCACAACGCTAAAGAAACCCATCAAGTCGCAGGGGAAGGGAGCAAGAGAAGAGGACAGGAACAGAGAAGAGCTATAAAAACAGCCAGAAAACACTGAATAAAAAGCCATTAACTACACACTCATCCATAATCATTTTAAATGTAAACAGATTAAATGCTCCAGTCAAAAGACATGAGGTGACTGAATAGGTTTTTAAAAATCATACATATGCTGCCTACAAGACGCTTCAGGTCTAAAGACACACACAGACTGAAAGCGAAAGGACAGAAAAGGAGATTCCACGCAAATGGAAACTGAAGGACAGCTGGGGTAGCAATACTTACATCAGATAAAATAGACTTAAAACAAGACTGCAACGAGAGACAAACAAGGGCATTGCGTGATGATAATGGGATCAACCCAACGAGATGGTGTAACAGCTGTAGACATCTCTGTGCCCAACAGAGGGGCACCTAAATATATGAAGCAAATATTGGCAGACATAAAGGGAGAGGCTGACAATAATGCATTAATAGGAGGGGACATAAGCATCCAACTTACATCAATGAATAGATCATCCAGGCAGAAAATCAACACGGAAACAGTGGCCTTAAATGACACATTAGACTGATGGCTCTAATTAATATACACAAACAACCCATCCAAAACCAGCAGACTGCAGCACCTTTTCAAGTGCACATGGAACATTCTCTGAGGCAGATCACATTGGGCCACAAAACAAGTCTCAAAAGTTTAGGAAGGTTGAAATCAGAGAAAGCATCTTCTTCGACTACAACAGTATGAACATATAAATCAATGACAAGATGAAAGCTGGAAAATACGCAAACCCATGGAGGCTAAACAACAGGCTACTAAACAGCCAATGAGCCTACGAAGACATCAAACAGGGAATCGAAAGCTCCCTTGAGATGAATGAAAGTGGAAACACAAGGACCCTGAATCTATGGGAGGCAGCAAAAGCAGCTCTAAAAAGAAAGCTTATTTATTTATCTATTTAACATGAAGAGAGGTTTGTAGTGACACAGGCTTACCTCAAGAAACAAGAAACCCCCCCAAGAAGCAGCCTACCTTACACCTGAAGGCCCTGGGACAGGAAGAGCAAAGCCCGAAGTTAGCAGATAGAAGGGAAGAGTAAAGAGAAGAGACAGAGCAGAGGCTGAAAAACAAAATAAGAGATCAATAAAACTAAGATCTGGTTCTTTGAAAAGATAAACAAGATTGATAAGCCTTTAACCAGGCTCATCAAGAAAAAAAGGAGAAAGGACCCAAATAAATAAAATGAGAAATAAAAGAGAAGCAACAACTGGCACCACGGAATTGCAAAGGACCCTAAGACAATGTCATGAACAATGACAGCCAGTACACTGGACAGCCTGGAAGACAAGATCACTTCCTAGAAACATATTATGCTCCAAGACCAAATCAGGAGAAAACAGAAAACCTGAATAGACTGATTACAAGTAATGAAAGTGAAACAACAATCAGAAAAATCCCATCAAATAAAAATCCCAACAAACGAAAGCCCAAGAATTAATACCTATCCTTCTCAAACTATCCCAAAAAATTAAAGATAAAGGAACACTTCCAAACTCATTTTATGAGACCAGCATTCCCATGACACCAGACTCAGACAGAGAAAATTACAGGCCAATGTCCCTGATGAATCTAGATGCAAAAATTCTCAACAAAATATTAGCAAACCAAGCGTAATATGTGTTGAGGTTTTGCAGATACATAAGGTTCCTGCTCTCACCAAACTTCCATTCTAGTTCCAGAAAACAGACACCAAATTAATTGGGACATGTTTCCAAGAGGTGATAAGCCCCAGGAGGGGACATGAAACTAGAGTAAAGGTACTGTGAGCGGCAGGAAGGAGCATCAGGGAGGGACTTTCTGAAGAGGTGACATTTGAGCAGAGGCCTGGGTGAAGCCAGGACAGGAGCCATGCAGACATCTAGGGAAGCAGCTGCCCAGGTGCAGGGATGGGAAACGCGAACGCCTTG
This sequence comes from Miniopterus natalensis, assembly GCF_054644295.1. Classification (NCBI taxonomy): domain Eukaryota; kingdom Metazoa; phylum Chordata; class Mammalia; order Chiroptera; family Miniopteridae; genus Miniopterus; species Miniopterus natalensis. Next base: position 103,301,745 of record NC_142083.1, on the reverse strand, counting down.
AGGTGACAGAGGGTCAGCTGGGGGGCTGGTGTCTGGGCACAGGGGACACGCTGCAGGGGGAGGAGAAGGGGATTCTGAGCCCTGAGCTGTGGAGAGGACTTTGGAGTTTATTCTGAATGAGATGGAAAACAAATATTTTAAGTTAACTTTGTTAACATATAATTTGCATACAAATGTTCTCACTTTAAGTGTGCAGCCCAATAAGTTTTGACTAGTGTACACTCTATAACCACCTCTCAAGTCAAAATACAGACTATTTCCATCACCCACAAAGGTCCCTCTCGCCACGTGGCAGTCACTTTGACTCCAAGCAATCTGCTTTCTGTCTCCAGGCTAGTTTGCAGCCTCCAGATCTTTGGATGAGTGGATTCATGCAGCATGTGGCCTTTTGGATCCAGCTTCTTTCACTCAGCATGGTTTCAAGTTTCATCTACGTTGTGTATATCAGGGCTTTACTCTTTTCCCAGTCCTAAGGTGTATTTTATTATATGGATATTCCATAATTCATAGACATTTGGTGGCTTCTAAGTTTGGCCATTATGATAATGCTGCTATGAACTTCATGTGTAGGTCTTTAACGAATATGCATTTTCATTTCTTTTGGGTTTGCACTAAGAGTGGAATTGCTGGCCATATGGTAAATGTACGTTTAATTTGTAAGAAATGGCCAAACTGTTCTGTTTTTTTTCCAGTGGACACCAGTGAGGTAGAAACATAAGAAAGTATTGAGCAAGGTGCTAACCTGGGAGAGGAACATGGCCAGATTCACTGCAGTCACTGTGTGGAAAATGGACTGTGTGAGGCCAAGAATGGACGGAGTGAGCCAGCTATAGAATTGACTCATGGGAAGCTATTAAGTGATTAACACACAGAGACACCAAGAAACTTGCCCAACGTAGGACAGCCAGTAAACCAAGAAACCAAGAGGTGAACCTGTCCTTGTCTGGCTTGATAGTCCCAGTCATGTACACAATGCAGAATTGTCAGCTAAGGCCTTCTGGACATTTTAATAATCCAGACATAATATATTATATATCATATAATATTAATTATATATCAATGGACATCACTGTCATTATCCATCAGCTCTATTTTAAGTACACAAAAAACTTCCCTGTTTTTTAGGAACAATTTGGCTTCTTGTGTACCCTAAATTCAGGCATTAAGAAGTTCTGACCATTTAAGAAATACCCATTATTGATGGCATTCTGGGCTCAAAGAAATAGCAGTGAAATAGCAGTGACTCTAGGGGAAGGAATTTCTCAGGTAATGCTTGTCTGAGTCCCATTTGCACACCAGGCCTAGCTCTGGACTCCTGCACACCCAAGGGCACGTGTGGCCCCATGGTGGCAGCCTCGCCATTGGGCTCCATTCGGACTCTTCACCCCCTATTTGCTGTCGCATGATTTGCCCTGAATAGGATCCCTGAAGCAGCAGAGATACCCCTCTGTTCACCCGGAACCCTTTTCCTCCCGGGCACACAGCCTTCTTTACGACTAGTTAGGGCCACGAGACTAAACTCTGTCCCGGGAACTGTCACACGCGTGCACCTGCGTAGCACCCTTGCCGCTGCCCCCACTGCCTGGGTAATCAGAGCTGCAGAAGGAGGGGGCTCCCAGGGCCCAGAGGCAGCAGAGGCCGAGTCCCTGGAAGGCTGGAGCAGGTGCCTCCGCCCGCCCCCACCGTAGGAGAAGCAGGCGTGTTGCGTTCAGCTGCGCGGTGCTGGGTTTGCCTGTTGCTCAGGCCGCTCGCCCCGCCGGCGGGCCTCTGTTGTGTTTCTCCGGGGCTGGATTTGGTGCTCTACCTGGGCCCCTTTGTCCCGGCCGGGAGCTCAGCCGCTGGCTTTCCCCTTGGCCTCCCTCGGCTCACCTTCCACGGAACATGGTGAGGACGGGACAGCAAACACCTCTCGATCTTGTTTGCAGCTTTCACTTGCTTTGGGAGCGTTTGCTGCTCTAGAAGGACAGGGAGATGCGTTGGGTACAATTTAAGGGGCCGTGGAAAGCCAGGAACTCGGGAAGCGAATGAGAGGGAGACTCTCGCTTCACTTTACCGTCTTTGATATTTTTAAATTTTGGGCCATGTAACTCCTTCAAAAATACCTTTTTTTCTGAAGGACAAATACCAACGTCAGCCCCCTATGGTTCCCGCTTCTTCTGGGAAGGGCCTCCTACCATTCCCAGGTCTGCGGGAGCAGGGGGCGTGCGTGGTGGTTGGAAACGCAGCTCCAGAGCCAGGCGGACCTGCCGCTACCAACACCTGTCCGTGTGACCGTGTGCACGTCTCCTCACTTCCCCAAGCCCCGGTTTCTTCATTTTGCGGTTGCATGATGCCGGTGCCTGTCTCCCAGGGTTGTTGGGAGGACAGCAGGAGACTGGGCTCCAGTCTGCCTCGGCCCAGCGCCTGTCACGGAGTCACTACTTGATAAATGTAGCTACTGCAGTTAAGCAATGAGTAAATGCTTTTGAATTCCGGCTGAACTGAACAGGCAGGACCTGTGCAAAATAAAGCAAAAAAATATAACCCACGGACATCCATGCACCCTGAATTAGTGCTGTCTAAGTTAGTTTGTCTGAATTTATTTTACTGTAATATAATCAAACAGCCACAAAACAGTGTGCTGCCGAGGTCTCTCCCTTGCTCGGTCCGTCTCATCTGGTTTGGCGTTTATTGATAGCCATTTAAAAAGAATGTTTATTTCCTGTGTGATCACATTTTCAGAAAGAGTGAACAGGAGTGGGTGGTATCATAGGAGGAAATTTTATTAAGAGATTATTTAATGTTATTGATACTTTGCACCAAGAGTTGAGGAAATGCAGGGATCGATAGGCGCCCACATCAATGTTTAATCTACTTGTAGCCCATTGCTGGAGTGTTTAATTAGCTTGTGATTTGGAAAACTGCGTGGAGTACATAGGCAATGAATGTTCTGGCCCTAAAGGCAGAAGTGATTGTTTTGCTTCCAGCATTTTATGAAAAAGAATTGCTGGAAACGCAGTGACGCTGTGCAGAGAGGTTAGAGCAGGCGGTGGTGCCACCAGGTGGGGGAGGCTTGCTCTGGGCTTTGCACTTGTTCATATATATTTTTGTCTCAGTTGGCTCTCGCTGGGGGCGGCTCGCTGTACCCACTTTGCACGTGGGAAATCACCGCTGGCTCAGGAATGTTAAGACCTCTGCTCCGAGTTTGTTCCTGGTCGCTGCTCCGGTGCATCAGCTCCGCCTCCTCCACAGGTCAGAGCTGGTGCCTGACGCCCGTAAGGGTTCACTCCTGGTGCCCACCCCCCTCCTTGCCCACCAGCTAAAGGTGGGGGCTGCCTAGTGTCAAAGGGCCTGCGGAGGGCCACCTGCCCAGGCAGGATTCGGGCCCTCAGAGCTTTGGCGGAGGAGGGCCTCGTCCCCGCTGTCCCCGCTGCCTGTCAGCCATCCCCTGCCCGCAGTTCCTTGCTACATGAGTGTCTCTGGAGCGCAGCTCACAACACGGCAGGTGGGCTCATCACACGAAGCCAAAAGGACGGAGAGAGTGAGTGCCTTGGCTCTGGACCTCCTGATTTTGGAAGTGACGTGCATCGTTTTTGTGGCCCTCTATTCAGTCGAAGCAAGTGGCTCAGTCCAGCTGCGCTCAGGGTGGGGTGCAAGGCCGGGGTTGGGGAGCTGCTTACCACCTAACACGCCCAGTGTGTGAGTCAGAACCCGAGAAACAGAACCAATGGAGATACAGATGAGATACAGAACACGCACCAAAGTAGACAGGATATATGGAGATTTATTGTGAGAAATTGGCTCGCAGGTGATGGAGGCTGGGATGCCCACGATTCGCCATCTGCAAGCTGGAGCCCAGGGAAGTCTGTGCTGTAATCGGGTCAAGCCTGAGAGCCTGAGGCAGGAGCCCGCGGTGTCAGTTCTGTCGTGGGCAGGAGATGAGAGGAGATGGCCCAGCTCAGCAGTGAGGCAGGAAAAAAGGGGAGACTTCCCCATTCCCCCACCTATTCCACTCAGACTCTCAGGGTTAGATCCTGCTCATCCCCTTAGGGGAGGGCCCTCTGCTTTACCGAGTCCCCCGATTTAAAGTTTAATCTCATCCAGAAAACCCCTCACAGACACACCTGGAAATAATGCTCAGCCTGGGCAGCCGTGGCCAGTGAAGCTGACGCATAAAATGAATCTCCACACAGGTAACTGGAGGGTGGTCACAGTGACGGTGATAGGTCCTGTGCTACTCACGCACTGGGTAAGATGGTCAGTTCCATCACCGCCTGTTCAAATCTTACCTGTCCTTCAAGGTCAGACTGAGGTCTCGCCTCCTCCAGGAAGCTCTCCTGACTCCGCTGAGCCAGATGCGCCCTCTTTCCCACGAGGCACGGTGCGCCCCGCGCTGTATGCGCCTGGTGCCCCTGCCACGCACAGTGCGGGGCTGGCTGCAGCCCTGCCACTCGCCTGCTGTGAGTTCTAGTGTCTTTAGGCACCGGTGCTTCCTCATCTGGAAAAGCAAGGCAGAATGAGAACAAAATGACCTGGGGCACAGAGGCCTTGCACCGGCCCGGCGGCGGTGCTCACCCCTGGAAGCCATTCCAGCAAGCACTGTACAGTGGTGCCTCGGTTTTCGGACGTCTCCGTTGATGAACATTTAGGTTTATGAGCGCCGTAAACCCAGAAGTAAATGCTTCGGTTTTCGAACACGCCTTGGAAGTTGCACATGCCACACGGCTTCCTCTGAAGGCAACATCCCGAGACCCAACTGTCGGCTGTTGATCCCTGGGGTTTCGAACATTTCAGAACTTGAACGGTCTTCTGGAATGGACCAGACTCAAAAACCGAGGGACCACTGTACTTGAACCCACTTGAGAGCAGAGTCTAAATCCTGCTACACTTCCCTCCCTGCCCTTAGTGCTCAGCACGTAGCTACTACCAAACACAATATGCTTTACTTTTTTATTAATTTCAGAGAGAGGAAGGGGGAGGGAGAGAGAGAGAGAAACATCATTGATGGGAGAGAGTCATCAACGGGCTGCCTCCTGCATGCCCCTACTGGGGATCGAGCACGAAGCCCGGGCATGTGTCCTGACCAGGAATCGAACCCGGGACCTCTTGGTTCATAGGTCGATGCTCAACCACTGAGGCACACTGGCTGGGCACCAAACAAAATGTTTTTAAATGAACCAATGAATGAACGTGCCCACTGCGATCTCCATGTGTGCACCTGGGTCTTCGTGGGGCGCCTCTGCCTCCCTGTGGGGTGCCCACCCTGGGCCGCCCATCTCCCTGGGCTCCCAGCATGACCCCACTGTCCCCAGCGTCTCTTCTGTTCTCCCGGAGCCCCTCCCGCTGGCTGGCTGCGGGGGTTGCAGGATCTCTGGTGCCATCGGTGCCATCACTGTGGCGATTCCCCTGCTCCCTAGCTGTCTGTCAGGGAGAGGATCTACGGCCGGATGGGACTCTTTCCGGAGACTTTCATCTCCCCATGGGGCCTGTCCTGCACCCGCCCTGCCCCGCCCGTCAGCCGCCCTGAGGACACCTATGTCATCTCCCGCTCGCTCCTTCCCTCTGCTTCCCGCTTGCTTCCTTTGAGCAACGCACAGGCCGGCGGCGGGGGGCGGGGGGCCCAGCCTGGTTTGCCTCGCAGCCGAAAGCTCGCGCTCTGGGGATGAGCTCCCTTCTTCATGGTTCTTTGCAGCTGAAATATGGCTGCGGGGGCTGAAGCAACAGGCCCCGGCCTCTGTTCCCGAAAGAATTGAGCCATCCTTTCCCTGGTGGCTGCCTGCCACCTGTGCTGAGAGGTTAATCTTCTCCTCTTCCCACTAGTGCATTTATCACAGGGAAGTGGGCTGCTGTGGAAAATATTGATCAAAGGCCTGCCAGGTCCTCGGCTGGGTTGAAATTGAGTGTTGCATTCAATCAATGGCTTGGCGGTTGGCAGTGGGAGAGGAGGCCGGTGGAGGGAGGGAGGGAGGGAGGGAGCCGGGAGGCAGTCCCCCTTCTAACTGCCTCCCCTGGGTGGCTCAAAGGTGTAGGGTGAGGTCGGTGTCGCTGGGCCGGGGTTAGGAGTGTCTGGGACATGGTCTTGGGAGCCTCAATGCCCCACAGATAGGTTGGCACGAGAGAAACTGGTCTTTCAGCTAAACTGGCCAGAGTCTGTTGGAATGACCCCTTGGCAGAATGATAGAATCGGCACTCAAAAAATTCCATTCAGCTGAGGCCCTGGTCATGGGCCGTCCTCCCTACAAGTCAGTTTTCTTTCCAGAAACCCTGCTCACCTCCTTGTATGGGTTACACCATGAGTTAGTATTAACTCTGGGCTCCCGTCAGGAGCTTGAGTCCCTCACTCTCTGATGCCTGCCTGCCTCAAATACTTGCCACCCAGTGACTGCTGCCTGCCCTGCTCCTTTCTGAGCATTAGAAATAGAGGCAAGGGCCAGTGCATTCTTGCCCCTCCAGTTGCTCCCATTCTTGGGCAGAGAAAGACTCTTTAGCAGGAGACCGTTTTACAGTGCACTCAGGTCTCTGGTTGAAGGAGGGCCAAGGTGATGCAACTGGGAGGGTAAGACGTGCCCTTCTTTGGAAAATAGTATAACAAGGAGGGCTTCAAGGAGGCGGTGGCTCTGAACAGTGTCTTAAGGAAGGACTCAGAATGCATCACCTTCCTAGGTGATGTGGGGTGGAGATGGAAGTGTGCATGTAGAAGGAAGCACCTCTGCACAAAGGCCAAAAAGTAGGTCGGTGTTGTACATGTGAAACCGCTGGGCCAGCGAGGTAAACTGAGTCATGTTATGAAGGCCTGTATGACAAGCTAAAGAGGTTATTGTGAAGTGAATGGGATGATGTAAGTGAAGGACTTAACACAATGCTTGCTGTAAAGTAGGTATTTGAAATATTTTATTTCCCATAATAATTGGGATTATTGGTTGTAAGTGACAGAAAGCCATCTGCATCAGTCATGGTCTCAGCAGGAAACAGATGGAACATTCAATTTGGGCAACATGAGCAGAGTTTAATAAAGGAACTATTTATAAAAGTGTGAGGCAGCTGTGAATGAAAGCCCAAGCTACAGGATAGCACCCCAGGGAACTGTAACAGTGGGGTGCCATTCTGCACCTGGGCCTGACAAGCTGCGAGAAAGGGGCTGCCGCCAGGCCCCAGAGAGAGTGAGGACAGGGGAGCAGCGAGGAGGGGCCCCCGGTGCCCTTGGCCGAGGTTATTCAGCCCACCCTTCGTGATATCACGGTCAGGTAGCTCTTCCTTCCCTTCAGCTCCCTGTCAGGGTGCCCGTGGGCCAGATTCTCCTGGAAGCTGGAAGCCTTGGGAGTTGGTGATGAAGGGCACGCAGCGCCCAGGGCAGCAGCCACATTGGGGGGGGGTCTGTGACCCCAGATCGCGAGCAGGACATAGGCAGCTGCTGGCTCAGGTTAAAGTAAGCCGAGGAGTGATTTCATCAGCTAATAAAAGGGTGGGCTTCAGGCCTTGCTGATGCCAAAGCACCTCTGAGTCCCGCTTTCCCAGGAGACGGCTACGCTTTCAGACTATAGATGATGGTCTAGCACCTTGGGGCTGACGACCAGCCAGCCCACCACCCCGCGTGGAGAGAGGAAGTGTCTTTCCCAGTGGTTCCAGCAAACAACCCAAGCCCGTGTTGGGTCCTCCCTCCACTGACCTTCATTAAATATTTTGAGCCTCAGTTTGCTCTTCTTTAAAATGGGAACAATACCAACTTAACCCATTGTGGCAAGAGGAGGTACAGATTAATGGCCAAAACCATGGGCTTTGGAGCCACAGCGCTTGGATTTCCATCTCAGATCATCGACCCACAGGCTGTGGCCTTGGCTGTGTCTTCACCCCTCCAACCCTCACTTTCCACATCCGTATGGTGGGGATGGTAATAGACCTGCTTCATGAGGCGGTTAAGCAGCAGATCAGGTGAAGCAACGAGTGAGAATTCCTAGCAGGATACCTGAGACCTCTGAGTGTTTGGTAAATGTCAGTTGATATTTTTACTGTTATTATTATTCATGCTAAGACTTTGTTCAGGTGGGAAACACCATTTCCTTTCGAATTTTCTGAAAGGGTCCTTTCAGCTCCCCTGAGAGAAGCCCCCTCTGCTGTGCTGAGAATGGTCCCCAGTCGTGGGAGAGGACATGGATGCTGACTCGCTTTGCTTCTCACATCCCATTCCTGCCTTTCCCATGAACTTATTTCCTGGTGATTCCAACTCTTCCATATCTGAGAAGACCGTCCAGCCCCAGTGGCTGTTTCTCTTGCTCGGTGGAGAGGTGGCGGTGGCCCGCTGTCTCCTCCGCGGTGCCCAGGCCTTCCTGGCTCACTGTCAGGGCCGCGTCGCTGAGAGCGTCTGGTGGGAGCCTGGCGTGTGTGACCGGCATGGTAATGTCCTCCAGGACAGAGCCAGCTCCCAGGCCGCCTCCGCACTCTGGTGGATGCCCTTTTCCTGGAAATGTGCATGCTGGGAGGAAGGGGAAATAATCATTTTTATTTTCTTTGGCTTTGTGAAAGAACCAATTGTCCATGAAACCAATAAAGGTGAAATGCATATTAAAATGCTGGGACCTGTTAAATTCAGTTAGATGACAAAACAGTGCTCCAAAGTAACGCCGTCTGCGCCTCTGAGATTTATAATCATATTACAGCGCTTGTAGTTTGGTAACAGCAACAAAAAAATAAGCTTGTGAGTTTAAAATATGATTCTGGGCAGCATGGTGTGGTAGAGACACTCTCCCCAGAAATTCAGTGGCCAGGCCCCAGTCTGCACTCACCCAGCTCCACAGAGAAGTCGCTCCCTGGAGGACTCAACCGCTCACCGGGAGCGGAAGGGTCTGGGCCAGACACACTCTAGCTTCACACTCTTTGGGTTGTTTCTATTATTGTTTGGTGCTGAGAATGTTCAATAGGATTTTCTCTTTTGGAAATTGAGTGTTGGGTGGAGCCAGCACAAAGCGCGGAGGTCCACCTTACTTGCAGCTCTTTTGGGCCCCAAACCTTCAAGTTGCAGCGAGGTGGTGGCTCCCCTCTGTTCCAGCAGAGGGGCACACTGAGCCGGGCCTGTTTGCTCCCCACTCACAGGTAGGGTGGAGGCTTCTTTCTGACCTCTGCCCGTCAGGTGCCCAGGGCCAGCCTTCATCTCGTTCTCAGAGAGGAAGCATGTGAACCCCTAGGTTGGGAAAAGTGACTATATGGAGAGAGCCACGCTGGGTATGGATTGAATAAGGGAGCAGTGGGCGCCAACCCTGCTAGATGGGCAGCGGGCCAGTGGATGCTGCCGTGACCAGTGCTCCCAATAAGGCCATACAAATGGACACTGGAGCTGTGGGCAGGCTCTCAGCCCCCTGTGGCGTTGGTCAGCGCTCCCTTGAGCGGAGGCTGGGCTCACAGGATGCTGGTTCTGTCCTGCCCATGGGTCCCGCCAGGTCTTGCTTTATTTTCTCCTGAGTTACTTACCTCCAACCCTGAATTAGTGTCTATGCTGCTGTAACAAATTAGCACACATTTGCTGAGTTAAAATAATTCAGTAACAATGAAAATGTATTATCTTACAGTTCTGAGGTCAGAAATCCAAATGGTTCTGGCTGGGCTAGAATCAAGCTGTAACAAGCTGAATTCCTTCTGGAGGCTTCAGGGAAGGATCTGTTCCTGGTCTTTCTGGCTCCAGAGCCACGTTCTCCCTGGCTCGTGGCCCCGTCCTTCCGTTCAAAGCCATCTCAAGGCCCTGACCTCCGCCATGTCACAGCTCCTGCCTCCTCTGACTCTGACCCCGTCTCCCCTACAGGGACCCCTGGGACCACATTAGGTGCCCCAGATAATCCAGGATCATCTCCCATCGCAAGATCCTTAACTTCATCACATATACAAAGTCCCTTTTGCCACGTAACGTGGCATATTTACAAGTTCCAAAGATTAAGACAAGGACATCTTTGTGGCTATTATTCTGCCAGCCACGTCCCTGATCCCAGTCTCTCCTCTTTATCTTCTCTCCTCAGTTTTGGAATCTCTTACTATTCTGGGATGTTTGGGGTAAGAAAGTTATTCAGATCTTGTAGTCTTCCAAATGCAACTTTCTCTGCTTTTTCTGCTCTAAAACAGTTCCCTGAGGACATTGGTGATTCAGGCCTGAGTTTAAAACAATGATAGGCCATGGGGTAGACATTACTTATCGGGGCAGAGAAGTTATTGATAAATGCATCCCCATATTGCCCCTATTAACCCTAACAAGGGGCATTCATCGATCTGTGACCCTGTGATGGGCTCCAGGAGGCCTGGTGCCTAAGTCACAGCCACTCAGTTATTCTTTATTCACAGGATTTTTTTTAATATTTACAAAATTTAGGGCATGGTCTCAGCTCAGGTAGAGTTGAGGCAGGATAGTAAGAAGCCAGGGGGATTCCTTGAAAAATGCAATAAAGAAAACCGAGACAAAATATTACACAAAGCCAAAGGATTTGAGCAATTTATGGCCAGCTAATGAATCACAAGGTCTTATCTTCCCTAACCAAGGACACCCAGGAGCAAATGGTTTACACATTTCAGACTGTCCCGGGACAAAACAGCCTCTGTCCCAGGGTCCCTCTTCAATGACGTTCTTTGAAAATAAAACTAACCAGAAAATAACCCCTGACGCCTCTATACACACATTTTGATGAATCAACATACTGAAGGACACACCTGGAAACTTAATGAATATTCTGTTAAGTCCCTCCCCTGAGATGTCCCCTACCATTCCAGGTAGCCAAAGAGAAAAAACATTAGACAAAGGACTCACAGTCTGTAGAGCAGACTCACGCCTTGCATCTCTGCCCCCTAAACTCTAAGGGTCCCCAGGAGACTCCCAACCAGGGGAGCAGCGGGCAGTGGCAGCTCATTTTGCCCTTCCCCCCTTTTCTCTGACTTTCCAGTGAGCTGACAGCAGCCCCGTCTTGGCTCACTTCTTTCCTATAATGTTTCTAGAGAACCAAAGCAGTCCCACCTAGTCTCTCTTGTTTCTTCTATCCTAGGCCGTCCTTGTTTCACTGTCTCCAGCTTTAATAAACATACTCTCAAAATTACCTAGACTCGAAATGTGAAATTTTACCTGCACAAAGTCAAGGATCCACATACTACCGGCCGGTCCAAGACAGGTTCATTCTGGGCCTGGTTCCCATCTGGATACAATTATAAGAACACTGCCTGTCACACCCACCAGATGCCTGAAACAAAGAAGACAGAAAATACAAGAGTTGGTGGGGGGGTGAGACAGCCAGGGCTCCCCACGCTGCTGGGAGGAGTGTGAGTTTGCGCAGCAACCACTAAGGAAAACGACTTGTGAGGACCTCCTAGGGGGACATACACATACCCCAGGGGTGGCATTTTCATAGAAATGGGCACATATGAGCCCAAACACACACACAAGAATGTCATAGTGGCAGGTCTCCGGGGCCCCACCTGAGGGCCCAGGCGCCATGGCGTGTGCAGAATGGTGACTCGGCGCGGTGGTGTGCAGCAGGCCTCAGGCGGGGTGGGCTCGTTAACTTACACAGCAGCCATCTGCGCCTCACGGTTCCAGGGTTGGAAGCCCAAGGGTAGGCACTGGTGGCTTCAGGGGCAGGTGAGAGCTCCTCTCTTGGTTCAGACAGCCACCTTCTTCCCTCACGTGGCACAAAGAGGGCAGAAGAGCTTTCTGGCTCTTAAAAAAATTATCTTTATTGTTGAAAGTATTACAGATGTCTCCCCTTTCCCCCCATTGAAGCCCTCCACCCCACCCCCACCATCCCCACCCCAGGCTTCCCCCACATTACTGTCTGTAATGGGTTTTGCGCATATGCATATAGGTTTTTTGGTTCTTTGGAGTCTCTTTTATAAGGGCCACTAATCCATCCATGAGGGCTCCAGCCTCATGATCTAATCGCCTCCAAGTGCCATCTCATTGGGGTTAGGATTTCCACTTGTGAATTTGAAGGGGACACACCTGTCCTTTGAGAGTTCTCCGCTTAGAGCAGACATGTGAGTGAGTCTCCGGCTGATTCCAGCCCCTGGCCCCTGAGTTGCCCCTAACGGGACCGAGCGAAACAGAGACAGGCTGTTCCTGCCCTGCCCAAACTGCAGACTTGTGAACAAAATAAAACCAACCAACCAACAGCCAACAGGAAAATGTAACTGTGATGTTAAAACTGAGCAGAGCGGTGACCTTTGTGGGAGTGACTGGGACCAGGGTAGAGGGTTCTGGGGGCCGGGGACACAAGTGTGTTCAATTCGTGGAAGTTCACTGTGCTGTACACTGACAACATGTGCCTCTCTGTCCCTATACACACACATGTGCTGAATGCCGCTCTAGGATGTGTAGACGCACCAAATGCCACACACTGATGTGTAGGCATGTAGCAAATGCCACACATGGATGTTTAGAGCTGTGCCGAATGCCACACTGATGTGTAGACGTGTATTGAATGTGTTATTGCAATGAAGACAGGAAGCACCGCAGAGAGAGTGAAGGAGAGTCCTGGTTCAGACCTAGGTTAGCCTCTGATCTAGACAAGGAGCTGCTGCCCTGTGTCACCTGTGTTTCCAAGAGACAGAAATTCAATGGCAACTGACTTAAGCCAAAAGACATCTTGGACTGTCACGTAAATGAGAAGACCAAGCTCAGGCCCGGCTGGATGCGAGGCTCAGACCCCGGCCCGCGCCCGGGCCTCCGTGTTCCCTCCCTGTGCTGCTGGGCCCGCGCAGGCTGCCTCTCCCCGGGCCCTCGGTTCTCACAGCTCGCCGCGGGCGCGCCCGGAGCGCTCGTCTTCCCCGCTGGTTTCCGCAGAGGGAATCAGATCTGTCCTCGGTCAAAAGCGGATCATGTGCCGTCCCTGAAGCAACAGAGCGGCCGGAGAGGAGGGCTACTCTGTTGGCCGAGCAGACTCTGGAAGCAGGGGCCCTCCCCACCCAGGCGCATCACCCTGCCTGGGGGAGAACGTCCCCGGGGAGGGGAGGCTGTTCCCAGGGGCAGCGGGACTGTGTGTGGAGCGGTGCGCAGAGCCTCACTGCGTCCCCCAAAGGTCCCTCTGCCCGGGGCCGCGACCCTCATCCTGATGCCGAGGGGCTTCCCAGGGCAAGGGTGTGGCTGCTGAGGCTGTGCTTTGTGGGGCTGACCGATTTATTTCAGACCTACCCCGTCTTAACCTCCAGGAGTGTACCTCTCTAATTCTAGAGAGAAACACGCACGCACACACACACACACACACACACACACACACACACGGGGGGGGGGGTGGGATTTACCTTCCATCTTCTTCACACCTTCTGTTTTAGAGACGGAGATAAATGAGGCTCAGAGGAGTTCGGCGGCTTCCCCAAAGTCTCGCAGTTGGTGTCAGGCCAGCAGGCTTGGAACCGGCTCTTTCTGACGATATCAGTGTTTTCCAGTCTTGGTTCAGCACAATTGAAATTTTGGGCCAAACAATTCTGAGTGGAGGCTGTCTCCTGCACTGCAGGGTGCCTAGCAACCTCTCTGGTCCCTACTCACTAGATGCCAGGAACATCCCTCAAGCCAAGTGTGACAACCAAAAATGTCCCCAGCCCAGCGGGCGTGGCTCAGGGGTTGAGCATCGGCCTAGGATCCAGGAGATCGAGGTACGATTCCCGGTCAGGGCACATGCTCGGGTTGTGGACTCGATTCCAGTGAGGGGTGTGCAGGAGGCAGCTGATCAATTACTCTCATCATTGATGCTTCTATCTCTCCCTCTCCCTTTCTCTTCCCCTTTCTAAAATCAATTTAAAAAATACATATATATATGTTCCCAGACTTTGCCAATGTCCCCTGAGGGACAATGGCTGTGATTGAGAACCACTGTGGTAACTGCCAGGATGGAGGAGGCTCTGTCTCCTCCCAGCACGGGACTGTTGGATGAGTGTCCCCTTCCTGGCGCCCCAGCTTCCTCTCTAGAACTGAGGATTAGCACCACAGTGACCTGGCCAGGTACTCAACACCTCCCAGCCCTTCGGGTGATTCAGAGATGGGAGTTCAGGTGTCTCTCAGCAACCTGGGTATAATTTCACAGAGAGGATTTTTTTTTTTTTTTTTATATCAAAGGCACACTGAATCTGCATGAGGACAGACATTTGTGGCTCCTCCACTTGCCTAATTAGTACAACTCCATGACAGCCGGCTCTTCAAAGCGTGCTCCTGGGACAAGGGCCTCTGCAGAGCTGGCTGGGAGCCTGGAACAGAGTCAGATGTCCAACATCAAACGTTTCAAAGCTCAGAAACGAGATGTCTCTGTAAATGCTGGCCAGCTTATTAAATTCCTGCGGCGGCCTCTGCGACTGGCCCGCCTCCCTCACTTGGCTGATGGGCCACACAGCCCGTGCCGGTGTGGCTCCCAGAGCGGGTTCCCACCTCAGTCTCGCTCAGGTGCTCGGGGATGACTCACGGCTGCGCTCACCACCCTTCCCGTCCCTGAGCCAGTCTTAATCGGCCTCAGTTCCTGCCCCAAGGAGCTGGGGAGAAAATCACCCTCCCTAAACCCACATCTGTGTCCCTGATTGTTCCTCTGCCCAGCACATGGCCTGAGAGAGTAACAAGTGCTAAATAAATTAATGACTCTTACCTTTTGGACCTCCTGAAGCCCATCAGTTGCTGGATCTAGGACCCCAAATACAAAGCCAGAGGACTGAGGTAGCCTCCAAATAGCAAGCTTCCTGCCTCTGTCAGACTACGCATCTCCTTAGAGGCCACAGTGTGTTGGTCAGCATGAGACTCTGTCCAGCCAGGTTAATGTTTAGGGAAACAAGTAGTTGAAATATTTTTGGGTAGGGCACATTCTCTGGTTTGTCACAGCCTCTGTCATATAACTGTGCCAACCTCACCCCCAGTCATTTATGTTTCCTACCTACATGCTCCAGGCCTCTGAGCTGGGACCTGTGGCAGGACAAGACCCCCCACCCATAGGAGGTCCTAACAGGCTGTCTGCCTGGAGTCCAGGCCCTGGGCTGGATGGCCACATGTGTCTCAGTGTGTTTGACCTGAGTCCTGGCCCATCACATGCTCTGTCCAGGGCTGCCCCTTTCTTCTCTCATCCTTCTGTATCCATCCTTTCTTGCAGTTGATGGTAAATACTGGCTGAAGAGAGAGGGTCAGTGGGCCCCGGGTCCCAGGGCACCTCGCCCTGCACTTTTCACCTTGTCTCTGATTCAGCTAAATGGCCCTGTTTAAGAGCACGTCTCCTGGGACTGTGGAAACTGGCTCCCGGGTGAAGGTCTGACTCCCTCAAATATAGCAGATCCTGGAGATTGGGGGCCTGCTAACAAAAGCCTCCAAAGCAAACACCAAGACTGCTTCTCCTCAGGCTCAGTCTTTAGACCACACAGGTGCCTGCACAGTGCCCAGCGGCCCAGCGCAGCCCTGCTCCCTCACCCCAGCCCCAGCCAGGGAGCGCCTTTCCCAAGCTGGCCTCGGTAGGACATGCCCCAGGGTGACCTGAAGGGTCAGGAGCAGGATGGGGCACAAACGGCAACCAGGGTGGGGGGCATGGGTACTGGCCAAAGAAGTTAGGGGCAATGCTTTCACCCCCTTTTATATTAAATGTGAGCAAGCTCATCGCAGCACATTTTGGGGCAGCTCATTACACCCGACTGACACTAGGGTGGGGAAGTTCTCGGGAGCAAATGTCCCACGGCGAAGGTGGGTACTGCTCCAGCGCAAGGCAAATGCAGCAAGGTCCCACTGTAATGAACTTGAAGGGACGCCAGGATCTCTGTGTCCACGGCGGAGCTCTGTCTATGGAAACAGCTCACATGACGTTCAGAGGCTAGTTTCTTAGGGTGATGAAGAAACTATCTGACAGCAAGTCGCGCCGACCTTCCTGTTTTGGGGGGGGGGGTTGCTGAGGCACAAAGTGTAGAAAGTCAGCTGGATACTGGACGGAGGTGAAAAACCTGCCTTTGATATGTTGCTCTGTAACCTTAGGCAAATAAAGTCCTCTCTCTGTAACCCAGTTTGCCCATTTGCAAAGTGAGAAGGTTGGAGTATTTCTAAAACCAAGTGGTCCTGCCTGTTTAGGAATCCTGGACCACCTCCGGCCAGGCCCAGGGCGCTGTCTCAGGGACGCAGAGCCCGAGGGGCACTGCGGCCCTCGCTCCTGTGGCTTTCAGATGTTTAGTGAAACCTCGCATCGATCCTTCTGTGATTCCAGTTAGCATCTCCTGCCATATATACTGGAGTGTGCTGGGAACCCAGCCATCTCTAAATACCTTACTCTGCTTTTGCTGTAACAGACACCCCGCTGCAGTGCTTCAAACAAATCTAGGACATATTCTTTTATATAAAAGAAGTCCAGACATAAATAGTTCAGCGTTGGTTTGATGGTTCCCAGAGTCATGAGAGCGCTCTAGCCTTCACGACACTTTCCAAGCAAGAAGAGAAAGCAGACACCCCCAGTCATCCTCCTTCAAAGGGCTTCCCCAGGAACCCCACTCAGTGATTTCTGCTAACCCATTGCTCAAGCCCAGCTGCAAAGGGAGGCTTGAAAAAGTAGTATTTTCACTGGGCATGTGGTCACCCCAAGCAAAATAGGGGTTCACTTTAAAAGGAAGAGGAGAGAAGCCGCGTGGAGGGAGCAAGCAGCGGCCTCCCACGTTGCACCGCCCGTCTCTAGTTAACGCCCGTGGCTACCTGCTCCCTCAGTGCCCCCCTCCCCCTGCTCGGACAGCCCCCGGGCCCTCCAGGCAGGCCTGTCCTGTCTGACAGCCTCTCTCTCCTGCACTGTCACTCCTCGGTTTGGGGATGCCACCCTGCTTGGACCAACTCAGGCAGAGACGCTGGCTCCTGGCCTCCCAGACCCAGCTCCCCAACTTTCTCATTTACCAGGAACTTGCTTTGTAAACCATCATGGATTTCAACTCCAGTTTAGGTCCCCTAAACTCTTGTTTGGACCCTGGCTGGAGCCCAGTGTGAATAATCTGAGTCCTGCTTTGCTCCTGGTTTGCAATTCTGATTT
This sequence comes from Miniopterus natalensis, assembly GCF_054644295.1. Classification (NCBI taxonomy): domain Eukaryota; kingdom Metazoa; phylum Chordata; class Mammalia; order Chiroptera; family Miniopteridae; genus Miniopterus; species Miniopterus natalensis. The sequence goes on along the minus strand of NC_142083.1, from coordinate 103,284,790 downwards.
TTCGTTGCCTCTCCACCTGACTCGCCCTGGTTTCCCTTCCCCGGGCCTTGATTCCCAAGTCTCAGCTCAGAGCACCCCACGCAGATTCACGGGCTCTTCATAGCAAACTGTTCTTGTTCTTACTGTACCTGGGGATGCCTGGGTCTCACAGATGGATGGAGTTCTCTCCTCCACAGATGAAAATTCATAGTTATACATCGGAGAGCATACATGAATGCATCTTCGAGATTCTGTAGGTTATGAGTGGCTGGGAAACATTGGAAAACTGCCCATCCCGTCAGCAATCATGAAAGTACAACATCAGAGAAATCACTGCAGATGTTTTATGGCAAAGCATTAAAAAGTCCAACAACATCAAGTGTTGGTGAGAATGCTGAGAACCTGATGTCTTATCTGCAGCTGGTGCAGCCATAAATTAGAACAATGACTTTGGGCAGCAGGCTGGAAATACACAGTAAAGTTACAGATGGGCATACGCAGGGGCTGTGCAACTTCACTCCTGGGTTTACACCTCAGCAAAACTCTTACACAGGAGCACTGGGATCTCGATGCTCGTTGCAGCAGTGTTTGCAGGGGGGTTGCTCCAGCTGAGAAACTGGCTCCCAGGGAACTCTTCATCCACCCCGACACTGCCCCGCGGGCGGTTTCTGCTGGATCAGACACTGGAGGCCACTCAAAGAATAGCACCTGCCAGCTTCTATGTGACTCCTGAGATAGGAAGGGCAGGTGACCCTGGAACTTGTCTTCTTAGGAGAACTCGTGGTTCTGGCTACCGGATGGTCCGGGGCACGATCTGGGCAGATTAGACAAGGAGGCAGTGCCTGGCAGCAGACGTGGGCACAGAGGGCTCTCCGAGCCGCAGCGAGACAAAGAACAGAAACCCGAGCTTGGCTGATGCTGGCAGGAGCTCGGGAAAACGAAAGGCCCTGGATATAAGTGGGATGGATGTGGTTCAGGATCAGGCTCCGGTCCCAAGAGGAGCTAGGATGGTGTGAAAGTTGTAAGTTGTAAAGCAGCTTCACAATAGCGAACCCATAGCAGACACTTAGGCGTCAGGAGCTGTGTGAAGAGAACTCCTGCTACGACAGACGCTGCTGATTGCGAATAATCACCCCCACGCCACACCACAGGCCTGTGCCTGTGTCCCAAACGGCAACGTGCACAGAAAAAAGGGCCCCAGGGTTTCCGGGGGCTGCCCTGGGCAGGCCGTACGGTTCTGACCCACGAGACGAAAGCGGGGTCGGCTCGCGGGCGCGTCCAGGGCTGGCGCTGCCCCCTCGCTTCCGCCCCCGGCCGGGCTGGGGGCTGATGGGCTGGGTGACGCGGCCACAGTATGATCGAGAGGAGAAGAAACTCGTGCTACAGCTGGCAGAGCAGGGAGATGAAGGCTCTGGCTCTGACGGCGACATGTCATGTACCGCCTGCCTCTCTATTTCTTGTTTTATGAAGAAAAACCCACCTGTTTTGATTAAGCCACTGTATCGTTCGGATGAGCGCAATCCCCAAAGATCTGCAGGACCTTGTTTAATCCTTACAGCGGACTCCTGAGGTAGGTCCTTTTACAGGCCCATTTTACAGATGAGGAAAGTAAAGCTCAGAAAGGTTAACGTAGTAGACAGAAGATTCATGGCTCCAGCTACTCCCATCTCACTCTAAATTTGCCTTATTATTACAGTGCTGTTGAGCCTCTTCAGCATCACTGAAAAGGGGTTTAATTCACTCTGTGTCAGGCCAGCGGCCAGCCCGTGGGAGGGGCAGGTGCGGGGAAGGCAGGAGGGAGGCGCCCCGACGCCCTTAATCCTCAGAGGGTGGAAGCCGAGGCTGCAAGTCCCCTCTATTACTCCGCCCCTGCTTGGCTCCTGGGCAGGGAATGCCCCCAGATACCCCAGGGAGGGGGTGGTGGGGAGCTCCCAGGGCTAGTGCCCTTCGTCCCTCTGGCTGCAGAGGATGGGCAGCAGCCACTGGATGCAGCTGAGAGGAGGGAGCGAGGGGCAGCACCAGCCGGCCCAGCAGGGCAAATGCTTCTTGACCGCACATGAACGCTCCTCTGGGGGGCTGATGGTTCACTGCAGAGAGCGGTGGACGGATGTTTGTTCCTGCCTCTCGCCCACTCACCCCGCGGAGCGAGGATGTGCCCCCCAGGCCTGGGCCTCAGGCTCCAGTGGGGTGGAAGGAGGCCCGAAACTGCCCGGAAGGATGAGAGGGAGCCCGCGTCTGGGCTTTGATTTCTGGCGACCGACTTAACAGCGTTGTGATGCTGCAAGGGGTCATTGAGCATCTCTGGTCATCCATGAAGGACCCTCGTGTCCTTGTGAGAGGGTCACCACCCGGCACAAGGTGGGTGCACAGAGCATGGCAGGGCTCGTCCTCTCTCCTGCAAGGAAAGGCTCCCCGTCCGTTCTTCCTTCTTTCCTGGAAGGTCTGCAGGGCTCCTCCGGGGACACGCCAGGGCCTGCCCCGTGCCAGATGCTCTGAGCTTTGTGTCCCCAGCCTCCTACCAGACATAAAGCTTCGGGGAAGTTAAGCAATGCATCCTTTGGCACAAAGCTAGTAGGCAGGAGAACTGGATTTTGATCCGGGTACTCTTTCTACCAGAAACCCAGAAACTGAGGTACCAGATCCAACTTGGACACCAAGACTTGAGCTCTCTGTTGACCAAAAGTAGAGGGAACGTGCACTGGGCTGTGTGTCACAGTCTGTGGAGAGGCGGCCAGGAGGCAGGGACATCAGGCATCACCTAGGGGTGGTGGAGCATATCAAGGGTGGGGGATTCTGGCTGAATTAACTTAGCAGGGGTCTTGCTTAAAGTCGAGAGACAAGCACAGAAGCCCAAGAGTCAGGCCAAGTTGAGAGTTCTGAGGAGCCTGAGTGGACGTTGGTCCAGGAGAGACGTAGAAGGCGTGTCTCCGGCGCCAGCATCTTTTTCAAGAAGGGTTGTCTTTGGGGCCCTTTGGAGAAAATCGGAGTTGGATTGGGTCTCAGAAATTTAGGTAACGTTTTCATTTAACCGTAAGACTCCTTCACTAAAAGAAAAGGGGGCAATTTTGCACGCGGAATTGGGACTTCGCTCCCCGGCTCCCATTTCTGCACAAAAGGCTTGGGAAGATTTTGACCATTGCTTTGGGGGCAGGTGTGGAGGGTGTTCATCTTTCTGACAGGCCTTGATTTGCACCACAGATGAATGGCTGGGACCCTGGGGCTCCTCGGACCCAAGCTGCTCCTCAGAAATCCTAACAGGGGTGGCTGCCTTCCCAGACAAGGGGGTGATCTCTCTCCCCATTTTCTATCCTTGCCCAGGTCTGCTGGGCGCTGTAACCAGCTAGTGTTACAGAGCCTCCAGCCATCAGCAGGGGATTCTGAGGCAATTTCCTGAAAACAAAGAAAACAGGAGGTGAGCCTTGAAGCAAACACAGAGAGAGTCAGGTCCCAGGTGAGTGGCGAGGTCCCTGCAGGAACGGGAGGTGGCCGGTCAGCCTTACCTGCCAGTGTCTGTTGATTTTCAGGCTTCTGATGGTCAATACCAGGCTCCCTGCTTCAGCTGCGGGTTAGGATTTGCACATCAGGGCCTATCTAACAATTGATGGATGTATTTGATGCTATTTGATGTGTGTGTGTGGGTGTGTGTGTGTTGATCTGCTGTTTGTTTTCCCCTGAAAAGCTATTAATAAGTCCATGGCTCTTAAAGTCAGTGGCATCTCAGAGCTTGGGGGCGCAGCATTTCTGGAACAGGCAGCGGTGTGCAGTCAGAACTGGATGGCACCCCTGGTGGTTCTCATCTGCCATCGCTCATGTACCCTTGTCCGTCCGTCCGTCCATCCATCCATCCATCCATCCATCCATCCATCCATCCATCCATCCATCCACTTCACAGAAACTTGGGAACATGAATTAACCTTTCTCTGTCTGGTCTCTGTGCTTCCAAAGGGCAGTTGTGAGGGTCAAAAAAACTAATACAGTGTTTACGCAAAGTTCTTTTTTAAATTGTATATTTAATCCACTCACTCCCTCCCTCACTCATCCACTCACTCACTTATTCATACATTCACTCAGTCACACACTCATTCATTCACCCACTCACTCATGCATTCACTCTCTCATTCATTCAGTCATTCACCCATGCATTCATTCACTCAATCATTGAATGACTCACTCACTCATTCACTCACTCATTCAGTCATTCACTCACTCATCCATTCACTCACTCATTCAGTCACTCAATCACTCACTCAAGGTCTGTGCTGAGGTCTGGCATCTGCTTGGCCCTAGGAGGACAGAGCTGGTCCGATTCTGATAGGCACCTTCCAAGAAGGTAGCGAACACAATGCTCAGAGGTCACAGGAAGGTTGTCAGAACAGCCCCACCACAACTCATATTGCTCTCCTCTTCATGTCTAGCCCTCTTCTCTGGGGTCCCATGCACAGTCTACACAGCAGGAGGGAGGAACAGTGTGGTGTTCCCTCCTTCGCTGTTCTGTCCCACTGCCCAGCTCTGCAGTCTAGGCATTGCCCCCACTTCCTTCCTTGTTTTCCATCCCAGCCCAACACCTAGCTCTACTCAGCTTCCTCTGGGTTGTCAGGTTGGGTTGTTCCACCACCCAACCATGCAGAGGGTCCTGAGCTTCGTGTGGTCTCCACTGATGCAGCCCGGTGAGCTGGTCTCAGTCCTAAGACAGTAGAAGTCTCATGGGCCACACTCATGGGACTGCCTTCTGGGAGTGCAGGATGGATCCCTGGCTTCACATGCATCTGTCTGGGATCCTAAAATGTAAATTACATGAGGGGAATATTTTGTATGTTTCATTCACTATCGAATATCCAACACCCAGATCTATGCCTGGCATACAGGATGCATTCAACAAATGTCTGTCTGATGAATGAATGAATGAATCTATAGAAACCAGGGTGGCCAGGGTGGGACTGTGCATGGCTTCAGGTGTGGGGCCACAGTATAGTATGTGCAAATGCATGTGTTACATACACGTGGGTGCATGCAGCAGGTGACTGCAGGAGTGTGTGAACGCATGTGTACAGGTATTTATTTTTCTTCCCACAAATGGCTACACATGTGTGAATCAGCCTGTGAGTTTCCTCTTGAGTATGTATGTACACACATGTGCACACCTGCTTATGTGGACCGACTTGTGCATTAGTGTATAGACTGTCTCAGGCTTATAACTATCTCTAAATGTATGAATGTAGATGCGTGCATATCTATGCTCATGTGTGCCCACACCTTCAGGTACACACTTTTGTGGACATGTGTTGTGATAACAAGGGGAGTATTCTCAGCTTGTGTGTTGGTTAATGTGGTTCATATTAAATGGGGCAACCAGCAGTCAGGGTCCAGAGATTTCTATCTTGAGGTCTACCTTGCACACCCTGCCCAGGACTCAGTCAGAGCAGCTGGAATTATGGGGACTTTCTAGGGTGATGGGGAGGTTCCTGGGTTTTTGTTTCCTGGGATGGACCAGTGAACCACACTGTTTACACAAAGAGAGGGAACATTACAGGATAGGAAGCTCCAGATATTGGAATCTGGGTCCAACTGACCCAAGGAAGCCCAAGCATTAGAGTCTCTCCATGAAGGCAGCCTGCCTGGTCTTAATTCTCAACTTCGTGGTCCTGGGTTACCTGAACTCACTGTGCCCTGCCTTGTGTATCTGCCAGTGGGGATAGCAGTGGTTCTTACCTTACAGTGCACTGGGAGAATTAAGAGTTAATAGTAAATGCTAGATAAGCATTGACTATTTTTGGTTAGACCACAGGGGTGGTCTAACTATTTTCTGATTCAAACAAAAGGTAGCTTTGGTTATTTTTAATTTTTAAAAAATATGTTTGTATTGATTTTAGAATGAGAGGAAAGGAGGGGGAGACAGAGAGAGAAATGTCCTTTGGCCTCCTTCTGCAAACCCCCTACTGGGGACTGAACCCAAAACCCAGGCATGTGCCCTGACCAGGAACTGAACCAGCATCCTCTCGGTGCATGGGATCACACTCAACCAACTGATCCACACAGTTCAAGGTGATTATTTTTACTTATATAAAACCAGTACATATTCACTCTAGACAGTTTGTAAAATACAACTAGACCAATATAGGAAGAAAAAAATCCAACCTATACTTTCTCCCTGTGCCCAGATAAACACTGTTAATATTTTATTTTTATTTATTTATTTAAATGTTTTTATTGCTTTTAGAGAGAGATGAAGGGAGAAAGAAACACCAATGTGAGAGAAACAGCGATCCACTGCTTCCTGCATGCCCCCCACCAGGGATCAAGCCTGCCACCCGGGCATGTGCTTTAACTTGGAATCCAGCTGGTGACCTTTTAGTACATTGATGACACCCAACTAACTGAGCCTCACTGGCCAAGGTTGTTAATATTTTAAAGTATAACCATTTGGGAACTTCTTCTCTAAATATGTTTTCCCAAAACTGGGATTTCCTCACCATGTCCTGTGGTAGGACATCATGCTGGTGGCCCCCAGTGCACCATGCTCCCCGGATTTACACCCCCAGTGCAGTCTTCTCCCCTTATGTCTGGCCTGCTCCTGTGACTTGCTTGGACCAATGGACCTTGGCCGTATGATCCAGGCCTTAAAGAGTTTCGGCAGCTTCCACATTAGCTTTTTTGGGAGCTCAGAGCAGCATGTGAGAAGTGTCTCTATGCGCTGGAAAGGCCACATGGAGAAGTAAGGCCCCGAGACTTCCTGGAGAGAAAGGCCCAGTCCGTCTAGCCCCCCACTTGCCCTGCCCTGAGAATGTACCCAACACAAGAGATCACCAGCCAGACCCCCCAGAAGAACCACCCAACTGAGCCCAGCCTGGGTTACAGATTTGCAAAATGCTATAAATTACATTTATAAAAATGATTGTTCCTTTAAGCCACTACATTTTGGGGTGTTTTATTACATACTCATAGATAACTGATAATCATACAGTTTTGTAACTCGCAATTGTTGGTTTAACATTAGACCATATTTCTATGTAATTATGTTGTGGTGAAAGGGAGATCTGGATCAGATGGCCTGGGTTTTAACTTTGACTTCTCCACATACTAGCTGTGACTTTGGGCAAGTTGCTTTACCTCGTCTGTAAAATGGAGTTGATAAAAACCTCATAGACTTTTTTGAAAATAAATGAGCTGATACATGTAAAGCAAAGTGTCTGAAATATAGTTAATGGTTAAATATATTTGTATTTCACCAAATCATTTCTTAATGGCCAAGATACGTCCTTGCAAGGGCGTGTCATAGTTTAGCCAGTGTCCTACTATTGGGCATTTATGCTGTTTCCAATTCTTTTACTACTGTGGAGCAAACATTCTCATGTCCATTTCTCAGAGGAGGAAGCAGAGTTAGGCTGAAGGAGACCAAGCCTCTTGCTTGGCCAGAGCGAGCGGAGGCTGAAACCTCGCCTCCTCGCTGCTAGGCCGCGTTTGCTCCCGCGCCGGCTTGAGCGTTCGGCAATCCACCTGCGTGCCGCTTCTGTCTGCAGCTTGTCAGCGCATTGGAACCGTTTCCCTGGAGACGGGGGTTCTCAGAGGCAAGGAGAGATTTTGACATGCTAATTTTTGTAAGAGAGTGAACGTTCTCAGCTTCTCAATTCTGCTTGCTTCGGTCTTCTCTGTCAGCGAGCCCCGTCTTCAGCCTGGCCAGAGTGTCCCCTGGTAGGAGGGACTGGAAGCAGGGACGTGAGATGGCATATGATGGAGTGAGCTCGGCTGTCAGCTCCCAATAGTCCCGCATCTGAATGTGAAGTCTGCGTGCCTCCCACTACATGATCAAAGGCAAGTCGCTTACCTTCCTGAGCCTCAGTTTCTTCTTCTGTGAGATGCTGGTATTTACCGCCCCCCCGCCATAGTCTTGCAGACTGAAGAAGGTAATTTATGTGCCATGCCTGCCCCAGGAGCTGGGAGGGGAGTGACCGGTGCATCCCGGGGTGAGTTAGCGCCTCTGAGGGAGGCTGCAATAACTTCATCTTCCTGCCTGGACAAAGGACGGCCCTGGGAATGGAAAAGTGTTTGGATCTGAAAAGTGAACTCCTCTTGGTGCTCTCTGAGGTGTCAGGAAAGATGACAATAAAAAGTAAACATTATTTCTGCGCGTGGGAAGGCTTAGGGAGGAGAGCTCCCGCCCGGCCATCGGAGGGCGACTCCTGGCGGGGTGGCCGCAGGAGCAGGGGGCCGTGTCCGTGGCAGTTGCCCAGAGGCCCCGGAGAGTTCCCAGCCTAGGCTCTTGCCCGGTCTCCTCTGTCACCCTCCTCACCCCCTTGAGGACAGGCCATGGTCTCAGTCAATGTCCAGCCGCCACGAGTATTTCCATCTTTGTCCAAGCTGGGCAGCCTCGGAGATGGTCAAGGGTCCTATTTCCATTCTTTCTACAGCAAATTTAGGTTGATAGGGGGTCATTTTGATAACTTTTCATTTCCTGCCTCCCTTTCTGAATCTTTCCTGGTAGTTTCCTTGACACGGGGACTAGTCATTAAGTTCAGGTGCCAATAAAGCGGCAGTTTTAACCAAGTCCCCTGTGCTGTGCTGAGAATGTCAGCCGTCCTGCCTTCCTTCCTCCCCCTCTCCTTTCCCTCCCCCTCCTGCTTTGCCTTCTCCCTTCCTCCCCACGTCCTTTCTTTGAATATACATTAAGCACTTTCCACGTGCGAATCACACGCCGGACGTGGGGGATGTCGATTTATAGCTAAGGGGCAGCATCTGCCCTTCGGTTGCTCACAGCTTTGAAGAGGGGAAAGCAAGTGAAAAGTGGGTTTTGTTACCTCTTGCCACAGAAGCCGTGCAGCACACCACTGGCTCCAGCAGCAAGCACCGGTTGTCCTGCGTGCAGGCGGCGAGGGTCGGGCTCGGCGGGTCTGCCTGAGGTTCCCGTTGGCTGTGTTTGGCTCCAGGCGGAGGGCTTGATTCAGGTCTGTCCCCTGTACGCGTTTGGGAGCCAGTCTGAAGGGTCAGCAATTATCCAGGGCGTGCCTGTCCCCTACCGGATGGCAGGGGCACAGGAATGCAGGCCAACCATGCAGGCCCTTGGAGCCTCTGCTCGCGTCGTGCCCGCTAGTATCCCGTTGGCCACAGTAGGTGACATGGTCAAGCCCAGCATCAGTGAGGCAGAATCTGTACCCCCCCCCCCCGCCGACACACACAGCGGGAAGGGGAGACGGTAAATACCTGCTAAAAATATTTGAGCCCTGGGCGGGCGGCTCAGTGGGTGAAGCATTTCCCTGTATACCAAAGGTTGTGGGTTCAATCCCAGGTCGGGCACCTGCGAGAGGCAACCGATCAGTGTTTCTCTGTCATGTTAATATTTCTCTCTCTCTTCCTCTCTCCTACTTCTCTCTCTGAAAATCAATAAAAACATCCTCCTGGTAAGGATTAAAACTATTTTAAATATTAAGGGATAAGCAAAGGACTAAAGAGCACTATGGGGGAGCAAAGCCAGAGTACCTAAGCCAGTGAAATCAGGGAAGACACCCTGGAGGGAGGTGAACCTTCAGCTGAGCATTTATAGTTTCAAGAAGTGAACTGGGTGAAGACATAGGATAGGATTGTCTGTTCAAGGTGGAAAGAGTCACCCACTTAAATGTATAAGTTAGAGATCCCGGGCCCAGTTGGTAACTAGTGTTCTGAGCCCCTATGCACGTATGTTCTTGGGAAAAGGGAGACACTCCAGATCCCAGGGCATATCTTATGGACAGACGTTGAGGGAATCTGATAGGCAGAGGTGCTGGCGAGGCAGAGGGAAAGGCTAAGCAGAGGAAGAACCAGTCATAACTGCATCTTGGAAGTTTACAGGGAAGCTGGTGGGGCTGCGAGATGAAGGCGTGAGAGCCTGGAGGCAGGACACCTGTGGGCCCGCTGTTGACCTACAAGTGGGGACAATAGGACTTGGAAGGGAGAGGGGTGAGAGGGTGGGCTATTTGAGAGAGGGGATGCCCAGGACATAAAGGATGGAAGAGAAGGGGGAGCTGAGAAAGACTTTGAAGTGTCTACAGCTATTACTCCTCTGATAACAGTCACCGTGCTGCTTGTCTCATGGGGACTCAGTGAGACGCCAGCAAACTGAAGATGGACAAAAAGGGAACAAAGCAAACCTTTCAGGCGGCAGCCTGGGGAAAGGCCTTTTCAAGGGCGGTGTCCTTGACCGGGCTGCAGAGGCCGTGGACAGAGGATGGAGAGCAGCGATCACCCTAGGGCATCATGGCACACGTTCTGGACAGTTCTTGGGCGGGGAGAGGGCCGAGGCTTGGGAGGCGGACATACAAGGCCTGATCTCAGTTTCATTCCTACTGGCTCTGTGATTTTGAACAAATTGTTTCCCACAGCTCAGCAGCCCCAACTCCACCACTCTGGGACTCAGCTTCCTCCTGTATAAAATGGCAACGTCTGCTTGATGTGGTTACCACAAAATTAAGCCAGACAGTGGATGCAGAGTCCTGGCCCGGGGCCTGAAAAAGGTCAGCTTGCAACACAGGTTAAGTGGTTTACAGGAATTAACTCAGTTTCTTTGCTTTTTTCCAAAACAAGTCTCTGAGAGAAGAACTGTTATCATCAGTGCCCTGGTTTTACAGAGTAGAGAACGAAGCTCAGGGAAGCGATATAACTGGCCAGGATCAGAGAGTGCCTGTGGTAGAGCCAGGATTTGGTCACAGGGACTGTGACCAGAAATGGTACATTTACCAGCCGTGTTCTGTGGCTATCCTGGGGCTTTCCCACCTCTTCCATGGCCATCCTTGTGCTTTCCCACCTGCTCCAATGGCCATCCTGAGGTCTTTCCCACCTGCTCCATGGCCATTCTTTTTTTTTTTTTAAATATATCTTTATTGATTTCAGAGAGAGGAAAAGAGAGGGAGAGAGAGAGAAACATCAATGATGAGAGAGTCATTGATCAGCTGCCTCCTGCACACCCCCGACTGGGGATCGAACCCGCAACCTGGGCATGTGCCCTGACAGGGAATCGAACCCCGATTGCCTGGATCCTAGGTCGACTCTCAACCGCTGAGCCACGCCCGGCAGGGCTCTATGGCCATTCTGGGGCTTTCACAACTGCTCCATGGCCATCCTGGGGCTATCTCCCTGCTCCATGGCCATCCTGGGGCTATCTCCCTGCTCCATGGCCATCCTAGGGCTATCTCCCTGTTCCATGGCCATCCTGGGGCTTTCCCACCTGCTCCATGGCCATCCTGGGGCTATCTCCCTGCTCCATGGCCATCCTAGGGCTTTCCCACCTGCTCCATGGCCATCCTGGGGCTATCTCCCTGCTCCATAGCCATCCTGGGGCTATCTCCCTGCTCCATGGCCATCCTGGGGCTATCTCCCTGCTCCATGGCCATCCTGGGGCTATCTCCCTGCTCCATGGCCATCCTGGGGCTTTCCACCTGCTCCATGGCCATCCTGGGGCTATCTCCCTGCTCCATGGCCATCCTGGGGCTTTCGCACCTGCTCTGGTGTTGGTGAGCAAGCAGGCAGTGAGGCAGTCTGCTGGACTAGGTTCCTGTTGGAATTAAGGTAGTGAGAGCTGCTTTACGCTCCCTCTCCTCCCCTGCATCCAACTTCATATCCGCTCATCTCCACTCCCCACGTGCAGAGTAGGCTGGTACCAGACTGTATTAGGTGAATGAATGAGTGAGATGAAACAGCCAAGGCCCTGAGAGTTTCCAAAACTTGCATGGTTCAGAAATGACAGAGTCGGGGTTTGACCCCAGGCCTGTGTGGTGCAGACCCTGGGACAGCTCACAGGGCAGCCAGGACTGTGCAGGCAAAGCAGAGAGTTACTGGTGCTGCTGTTGTTTTGACAAAATCAGATTTTGTAGGAACTTGGTTAGAGTATTTTTCTGTGAAAGTTTAATAATTTTTTATGATCACAGGTAGACGAAGGATACGTGGAGGGAGTGAGACTGCTGCTCAGAAACTCTCCCTGCCCCCACCTGCCTCCCCGCCTCCTGTTAGACAGGCCTCGGTGTCTCGGGAACACTCAGCTTGTGGTTGACACTGTGGGTCACACAAGCACGAGGCAGCCACTGAGCTGTGGCAAAGAACATTAGCTCTGGGTCAGACAGACCGCGTTCCAATCCTGGAGTCACCACTTCGTAGTGTGGGGCCGTGGAAAAGTTACTGGAGCTCTTTGAGCCTCAGTTTACCTACCCATCAGCGAGATGAAAGTCAACATAGTGTCCACGACGCAGGTTAGCCGGATCCTGGCTGCTCCATGGGGAAGGGTCCGCACCGTGCTCAGGCCTGAGTGACAGGAAAACAGGCTCCCTGGAGGCGGGCGCAGTGGGACCACCGTGGTCCTCGAGAGGGAGAAACGAGGGAAAGGACCGGCTGGACGGCCTCCCTCTCCTCCCATCTTAGCCATCGCCCTTTGCCGGGGCGCTGGGGGAAGGTGCACGGGGGCCTCTGTAGGGCCCGGGCACCATCCTCTAGTCGGGGTGGGACAAGAGCAAGTGCAAACACCCCGCACCTTCCTACCGTCTCTCAGCCGGCTGGTTCTTGATTCAGCACACACCCGGTGGCTGGAAACCTGTGGTCACCTCCAGCATCCTGACGAAGCTGCCTCGACAGCGCCCGCCGGGTTTCTGACGTTTGTCTTGGGCAGAGCTGGTGCCCTTACCGTGCCCCCTTGCCGACGCCACTGCTCACCCTGAGCGTGTTGACTCGCCAGCCCTCGCCTCACCCCACGGGGCGGACCGGGGGAGGGGCGCACTCCGGAGCCCAGGCCGCGCTCCAGTCCCGCTGCCTCAGTTCCCGGTTGTATCGCCTCGGGCAAGTCCCCTGACCTTCCTGTGCCTGGACTTCCTTCTCTTCAGAAACTGGGAGAGTTAGAGTCGCCATTGAAGAGTTGATGGCAGTGGTGTCTATAAGACACGTGGAAGAGATGTAGAAGAGTTAGTACTATTCTGGACTCTAGAAGGCGAGTGGTGGGCACAAGAGGCAAGGCCTCTGCTCTCACGGGGCTTGTACATCCAGTGAGAAGGACAGACAATGACGCTTCACAGCAATACTTTCATCTGGAAAAATCACTCCCATTTCACAGATTAAGAAATAACTTGGAGAGGGTGGGGGTCAGGTGTCCATCCCTACCCCAGCCACTCCTGCAGTCTTCCCTCGTTCTGCCAAACCATGAGGCAACGTCCAGGAATCCCTCCCATCCGACTGACCAGGCGGCCTTGCTGGGTTGGCCTGGAGACCCCCTGTCCCGCGCCTGCCCCTCGGCTGCCCGGGCCTGAGGTCGGGCTGCATCTCCGATGAGCATCTCGCTGGCCTGCAAGGCAGGAACACCGGCTGGATTATCCTCGCAGTGGGAGCGGTGCGTCTCCTTGGTAAAGGACAATTTTCAGCCAAGCGCACCTTATTTAAGGCTCTAAGAATAGCAGTTAGGCAAATGCAGGGAGAGAAACATAATGCAAACTATGCACTGAAAGCCGCAGCCAAAGGCATCGACGCTGCGGCCGGTGTCCAGGCGCGAGCAGCCCTGCCTGCCCGCCGCGGCCGGGGCCGAGCGCTTGGGCTTCATTTGCGCGCATCGACTTTCGGTACAGATCAGCTTGATACTAGATGTTACGAGGTTAATTCTGGATGATTAACTTCTCCGTATCGGGATATGTGATTGTTTTCCTCTCAGACGCTTTCTCCCCATTGATTTTCAATATCCCACTCTCCAAGGGGGAGGTAAAGGCTGTGCAAGGCCCGGCAAGCAGAGACCCCGCACGGCTTAGCGCCCGCCCAGAGAGACCCTGGGCCGGCGGGAGGCTGTGTGGGCAGCTGGGCAACAGCCCTGCCCTGCAGTCCTCAAGGGGTCTGGCGGTGACGACGGGCCCTGGGGACACCTGAGTAGGCCCAGGCAGAGGTGAGCAGGAGCAAGGACGTCACAGTGTGTCACACCCGGGCTTAACGTCCAGCCTTGCCGTTGACTGAATGACGACCTGACAGTCACATGGCCTCCGAGCCGCAGTTTCCTCACTTCCTCACCACTAACTGATAGGGTGGGTGCTTGCTTATTTGGAGCCCAGCATCCAGTTCTTTTCTGGCCCTAGTACCCTCATCTGCTTAAGGCGCCACCGTCCCTCACAGCCCTCGCCCCTTGCACATGCCGTTTCCATCCCTTGATCCATACTCTTCCCTCCAGCCCCTTCCAGCTTCCCCGCCCCACCTGCCGACTCCTACCCAGTGCGGGTCCTGCCTCCTCTCACATTGGACCGTAGGTTCCATGAAGTAGAGAGGATGTCTGTTGGCCAACAGAATCTAGCAGAGTGTCTGGCACATTGAGATCCACAGTGGATATTTCTTCTAGAATGGTGAAGATCAATGGACAGTTCTGGAATAGGGTGGGGATCCTGTGTGTGAGGAGACACTGGAACTCTCCAGTGGTCCTCCCTGCGATTCAGGCACGGAGGGCCCCTCTTCTCAGCTCAGCTGGCTCCTCACCCACGCCCAACGGCCTTCCTTACCTAGCGGTCCGCTCCGGCGCCCTCCATCTCAGAGTGTCCCCGATTCCGGCTAAGCTCCTGCTCTTCATTCCCTCTGCTTTCTACCCTGGGGAGCAGAGATGAACAAATGGAAACTCAGGTGTTCCCTTCAACCCTGTCCTAAAAATTCTTGAGCCAGAATCAATCCAATACTGGCAGCACTTACTGATCTCAGACTATGTGCCAAGCACTTTCAAATGCTTATGCATACAACCCTAAATGTTAGGCACTGTTATTATATTCACCTCCATTTTAGAGACAGTGACACCAAAGCCTGGAAAGGTGACAAACTTGCTGAAGCTTGCACACCTAATAAGTGGTGCAGTTAGCGCCCCACAAACATCATCACTGCCCCAGTGGATACCTTGCCCCCTTCTCCCACCATCTAAACCCCTTTTCTAGGCCTGTTCTCTCCCAGCTCAGTTCTGCTGCTAGATACCTGATCATGTCTCTCTAGTGTCTGAACTTGGCCTGGGGCCCAGACTAGGAGAATCCTAAACTGGTTTCTGGTTTCTGCTTGGACCTGTGCTGCCAACTGAGTGCAACCTTAGTGATCCCTCACTCAAGGTCATGGCCATTCTATGTCATAGCTCCTCCTATCTGACCCCTTGGAAACCAAATCCACCTGCTGAACACTTCCCTTCGTTCCACCACTTAGAACTGGGAGAGTCTATCCAATGTCCCTCCTGTCCCCTTTTTCCATGGACCCCTCAGTGTCTCAGGCAACAAGGCCTAGCAAGGTCTGAGAGTAGAGTCAAAACACCTGAAGAAGCCATCTCTGCCTCAGGCCTCAGAGGGCACAAGATATTGATCACTTGACACTTGAGACAGGCAGGAAACCCACCTGGACTGCGCACTTTCTGCTGACATAAAGCAAAAGCAATATTTCACAGAGGTCAAGAACCATCCCATGTCCTAGTCACAACTTTCCTTTAACATAAGACCAAAGTTGCGTGCCTCTGGGGACAACAGTAAAGCCTTCCAGTCACCTAGCTCTGCCTTGACACCGGGAAAGTACAGAATGCCACTGGAGGAGGGATAGAAACCTACCCCTTCCATACTGCACAAGCACTAGGCAAAAGCCACCTGCTGCTGGCACGGTAGCTGCCAAAGGGGAGAGGGTGGAGATGAGGATGCTGCCTGGCAAAGGGTTGTCATAGGGGGAGGAATAGAACTGCAGAAAGAGCCACACCCCTGAAGTTCAAGTGCACTGACCCACCTCAGACAAAGGCTGGAGCAGGAGAGCTGAGGAACTTCCTGCCTCACCGCAAGCCTTGTATGAGCAATGGAGACAAACTGCTGAGCGAAGGGCAAAACCAAAGAGAGATGTTTCTTTGGAGCAGGTACATAGGGCCTGTTGAGGTGTCACAGGAATACTAAGGAAAACCCTACAGAAATCTAGGCCTCAGGTTAAGCATGAAGTAGTGGTTACTGGGGGAATTTGACAACTGTGTTGCACTGAAAGTAAGCACAGCGAGGGCCACAGCAAAATCAAACCCAGTTCAATTCTTGACTAAGGTGGCCCAGCGCATGGTCCCGACGGCCGCAGAGAGGTAGGCCCGTGTCCGGGTACAGCCGTAATCACCTCAGGAACTCTTGTTCTCTTACATACAGTACTTAGCATTTAATGAAAAACTCTGAAACACAGAAAAAGCCAAGAAAAAACACATTATCAAAAGATAAACAGTCAACAGAACCAGGCTCAGAGATGGGACATATTGTAACTATCAGTCAGGCAGGGACTTTAAAACTACAATGAATATATTACAGGATCAGGTGACAGAGGAGATCTGCAGACAGATGGGTAGTTTCAGCATGGAAACTGCATTTGTCATCTTAAATTCTTCCAGCAAGCCTACCAGCAGAGAGGACAGAGCAGAGGAAATAATCCGATCACTTGAATATAGGTTAATAGCAATGGATCAAACTGAAAAGCTGGGGAAATAATGAAGAGGAGGGAGAAAAGAGGGAACTTGGATTTTTCCAGGGAAATAAATACTGACAATCTTGTTTCCTGCTCCAAAGCTATGCTTCCAGACTTCCCTAGAGGCCCTCACCCCCTCCTGCAAGTTTCTGGCTTTAAAATCTACAGCCTGCAGACTCGGTGCTGTCAGACCGCGGAGCCTGCCCTGCCCCAGGTGTGAGCTTGGGTGGCACAGACTCATGGATTCAAGTATTATGGGTCAAAATCTGGGCAATGTCATCTCCTAGCTGCAGCAATCAGCTTTTGCTGCTTAGCAATCAGTCTCAGACTCGCGGTGGCCCACATTTCTTGAAGTCAGTTGCAGTCCCACTGACCCAGACCGCCCTGCCTCCAGCTGCAGGTCAGTGAGGGGGGCGCTGAGCTCAGTCTGTTCTGTTTCTGGCCCTCCTTGTACCAGCAGCCATCAGGGGTTTGTGTTAAAGAAAAATATAATCGTTACACTTATTGAGGGTGGTAAGGCAGATGTTCTCCAAGGGGGCCATTGGGATAGGTGCAGGGGCCACTGCAATGGGGTCCCACGGGGGGAGAGGGGTTGGACTCCACTCTGAATACAACAAGGGAAAGTGGGATTTGTAACCAGGGAGCAAGGCGAGGGGGTCAGTGGATGGACAGTTACTAAGAGTAAATACCAGGGCAAGGCGGGTTCTGGTTAAACTGACAGTGGGATTTCTGTTACAGTCAGACAGTATCGAGTCGAATGCTGAGGCCTAGTTAGAAAGCTAGGAGCCTGAGTGAGTGTTGCTTCGAGTTTGTATGGCAAGTCAGTGGGTCACCAGTGCCAGGCCGGACATGTGAGCACTCATACTTAAGGCCCCATTAGGTGTCATCCCTGAACCCCTCTTGGGGCAAAGAAGTCACATAGCTGAGTCCGAAATCAGTGATGTGGAGGAAATGTGCTCCTCCCCCAAAATGGAAAAACTCCAAACTCTTACACCACCTATTGGAACTTAGACTATTTATCTACTCTCCGTGAGCCTCGGTTTCCTCCTGTAGAAGTGTGAATATTTTCTCTGACTGAATAGTGCTTCTGTGAAATGTAAATGATGAAAAATACAAAGCCCTCAGCCCACTGCCTCAGAGCAGATGTTCAATATATGCATTTCTCCCTCCTACTTAGTCATTGACAAGTATCTGAAGTAGGAATATTGACACGGAATTTTAAAAGAACTATTGTTATGCAAAGCTCAAGCATGTTGGGGGAAAGTGAGGAATTTGAAGAACACTATCTTTTAGTGAGGACCTGTTCTGCAACTTGAAAACACTCCTCCTGAAATTCAGATTAATTAAACACCCGCAAGATGTTCCTCCCCAAGCCAGGGAGCAGGAAGAGGCAATGGCGCTCTTGGGATAAAGCTGCCTTGGAGATAAACATTGCAAAACCCTTGTCCAGTCTGCAGGTGCATGGTGGCTGGGCCACCAAGGTGCCATGCGCAGCAATTGTCTCAGCCTGGCCTTCAAGTGCCAGCTTGATGTGGGGAAGAGCCTCCAGGTGGTCTTGCCCTGTACACTTAGCTGAGACTGGCACTGAATGAGGGTGTCCTGCTGGAGCCTGAGCCAGGTGGCCTCAGAAGTCCACTCCGTTGGAGAGTCTTCGGTTGGCGGCAATACCAGGCCTCTGATTTTGTCATCAACATGGCCTGATGGCACATTCAGGAAGAAGCTGATTTTGGTAGTTGTCATTAGACTTCCAGCTGAAGTTTTCAGGTATATAATTAAGTGTGGTCTCCAGCACAGACACTGCCAGCTCCTCTGAAGGTGAACCCACATTGAGGGTCAGTTGCTAGGTAAAATAGAGAACGCCCAGGTAAATATGAATTTCAGGGCAAACAACAAATGACTTTTTAGTAATTGGCAATTATCTACTAAAAATATCTATTGTTTAAGTGAAATTCAAACGTAACCGGGTGTTCTGAGTTTTTATTTGGTAAATTAGCAATCCTTCTAGGAGGGGGACCTGTGAGAGGGAAGGCTGAGCAGCTGAGCAGGCACTCAGCGGGCTGGGGGGCAGGCGGGAGCTTGAAAGAGTCACAGCAGGGTCACCTCATCAGGAAGATGCTGAAGGGAGTGACATTTTCAGAGACCCAAACGATGCAGAATTCCAGTGAAAGGGGAGGGTGTGTGCAGTCCTGTGCGGGAGCCGCTAGTGAGCAAGGCAGCAGAAATACCCTGGGCGGTTTTATGACAGTGAGAGCCAGCATGGCACTTAAGACGTGAGGATGATTTTGCTGTGGATGTGACAGAGCAGGCAGGTAGACAGCCATGGGGAGATCAGGAACGACAGGCCAGGTGCAGAACGCCACCAGGGCAGAAAGCCCAGGGTGCCTAGCAACAGGCAAAACTAGAGAAAACAAGTATAAGCTAGGACCTTACCGCCAGGGTTACCTTTTCACCCCTAGCATGTCGCTAGTCATGTGGTATAGACCCCATAAGAGGAGGGACAAGGGGGCAGGAGAATAGCCTCATAGACTCCCACATAACCCACTGCAAGGCCGCTCCCTTAAGCATTAAGCCCTCAGGACAATGAGGTTCTGATCAGCATCAAATAATCTTAGGAAAAAGTTTTTGGTCTGTTGACACAGAGACAGAGGTTTGGCCAAATTATAGATGACATCTAGGCCTCAGTTGAGTTTTAGCTCCAGGCCCAGAAAAGCAGCAAAACGGGAGGAAGTGATGCCATGTCTGAGATCAGGACCAGCTGCAATGACTCCCCTACTCTAGGGCCAACCAATCAGTAGAGACCACAACCCTAAAAGGACACACGTCTGATGATTACTCTATTGAGATCCTCCCCAGAGACCTCACCTAGAATCCCTGCCTTTAGAAAACAGGTAAAAACCCTTAAGACAAAGAACCCAGTGTGCCCTCTCTCTCAAGCATGGCCACGCCTTTCCCCCCTCCTCTTCCTTCTTTGCGTTATCTTGGTTTTCTTTCTCCTAAGCTCAAGGGGCTTTCTTTTGCCTCTATAACTTGTTTCCTGAGTTCATGCAGTGCAGCTGGCTCACTTCTTCCACCTCTGTGACTGATTTTCTAATTAAACTTCCTCTTGTGTTTGAGTGCTTGGCTCTGAATTCTTTCTTGGCCGAACTCAAGAACTGAGGTTGCTGAACCGAAGTCCAACATTCGCTGCTACCAGATGGATTGTAGGGTGCAGGAGGGGAGTGCTGGGAGGTAACGAGGTGGACAGTGTTAGCAAAATTAAGGTGTGGCTTTTATGAACACAATCAGGTACGCTCACAGGTGCTGCCTCATGGACCCTCACAACTACCTTGGAGAATAGTGTCAAACCTGATGTCATGTGTCTGTGTCAGAACCCAGCAGCCACAGAGGTGCCAGAGAAGAATAAGCCCACTGGAGATGCTCCTCACCAGCGGCAGCAGCTCAGCCCAGTCACTTCCTCCTTTGTGAAGTGCAAATGCAGGGAGCGCGAGAAAGGGCCGGCTTTCCAGGCGCCCTCGCCACCATCCTCAGTGAGGCTTGGTAATCACCCTGGCTTCTCGGGAAGCCTGCAGTGCATCCGAGAACCGGGGAGGCCGGGGAGCTGCCTGACTCCTTGGGTGATGGATGGATCCCTCCTGCACTTTATGATCCTGTATATCCATAAAATCCATTGACGACAGGCTAAGTGATCTCTGAATGCCTCTTCTTTAGGTCCTAGCAGACAGGCCTGCTGGATCGTTACCGTCCCGGGGGCCTCCTGGCAGGTCGGCT
This sequence comes from Miniopterus natalensis, assembly GCF_054644295.1. NCBI lineage: Eukaryota > Metazoa > Chordata > Mammalia > Chiroptera > Miniopteridae > Miniopterus > Miniopterus natalensis. The sequence goes on along the minus strand of NC_142083.1, from coordinate 103,264,627 downwards.
CTCTGAAATAAGAAGGGGCTTCTGACAGAGCCACACCGTAAGCTGGAGTTAGATTCACACGTGCTCCCTTTGACCTGCGATGGAATTGACAGAGTGTACCCCCCAGATGTTACTCGGGATATTAGCTGTGTATGACCTCAGTCTTCTGATTCCTCACAGCAGCGTGAGCACCGTCTCTCTCGTGGTCCAAACTCCTCACCCCAGTGAAAAGAGGGATTATCTAGAATGAGTCTGAGTAAAGCTTAACTCAATTTGATTTCTCTAATATTTTTGACAAACAAGCCAATGTTCAGGACTAAAGGGGATGACAGGGACTCGAACACAATGCCCTAGTTCCTAATACAACTAAGTCTTTCATTCTTGCTGACCACCTGGGAGGGGCTGTCTCATCCCTTTCCCAGGCAGGAAGTCTGGTGCTGTGGACATGGCCATGCAGGAGGGGATACCTGCCAGTGTTAGGTGCACCATAGGCCCTCCCCAGTACCTTAAATAAATGCATGACCCTGAATGACTTGGTGACACTGTCTGGGAAGGAGTGACAAAGCAGGAAAAGGCAAACTCGATCTGAGATAGCTGAACTCTAAGAAACTACTGTGCAAACCACAGTCCAACAGCTTTCAGTGAGCTTGACCTTGATCCGAGGCAGAGTCAATGTTGGGGAGGAGTCGGGGGATTGTTTTGGCAGCACTGTGGTTTGGGGCTCCAATAGGTGCAGATCTGCAGGAAACTTGGGACACTTTAACCTTGAGAAAAGTAATTAGTGATGTACCCCGTCTGGTCTTCAGCTTCCTTATTAATAAAATGGGGATTATAGTGCTTGCCCCGTACAGTTGTTCACTCCGCATATTTTCTGAGCACTGACGTGTTCAGTGTGTTTTCTGGGCCGTGCAGAGAAGGCAGGACACAGAGCAGGGCAGAGGCTTCCTGCCTCTCAGCCCCCTGCCCCCGCTGCCCACATGCCACCAAACGGCTAGGCCAGCAGGTGGCCTCGGCGGCGTGGCCGGCTGCTGGGCACTAGTGAAGGAAATGAAAGAAAGTGACATGATTGTGACTGTCTGGACGGTGTCCCACTGAAACTGGGATCATTGGGGAAACCTCTGAAGACATGATTTTAGCTTGAGGCTGGGAGGCTTTTTAAGGCGCTGAGTAAATCCCATTCTAGGAACTGGTACAAACGCTCGACAAGGGAAGACTAGCATGTCTTAGGCTTAAGCGACACTATGCACGGGGAGGATGCAACCCAGAGCCCAGACATAACACGGGTTAGATGACCAGCAGCTACGATGACGGCGATGATGAGGGTGATGACGGTGATGAAGATGATGTTGAGGAGGGGTTATCAATTGACACTAGGCTCTGGCCACGGCGACAGGAGGCAACCTCAGCAAGGAGACCGGCAAGGACCGGGCTGCGTGCGCTGCTGTTCAGAGCAGATGCAAATACGACTTTGGTGAGCAGGTGGTAAGGCTCCCGCTTGTAGGAAAGCTTCCCCTGAGCTCATCAGACCCAGTCTCTGCCCCACAGGCCGCGGGCAGGGGGCTCCCAGTAGCCCTTCCTGCGCGGTCAGTTCTGCCTGGAGCCGGTGCTCTCCGCAGCTGAGCAGAGCGGAGGCGGCAGGACCGCCCTCCAGCACTGGATTTCCCCGTCCACCCTCAGCCCCGGGACCTCATTCCACACACTCAGAAGCTCCGGAATCCCAGCGACAGCTCGGAGGGGATCTGGGCTGAGTTTATGCACACGCCGGTGCCCATGGAGAGGCTGGCAGGGAGGCAGCACCGCTGGGCACTTGCTCATCTAAGATCCGTGCTGGATCTCTCCGGTGCCAGCTCTCATTAGTGCTCTGAGAAGGTCTTCGCAAGGATGGTCTCTCCCGACACCTTCTAAGTGAGCTCAGACTTTTGTGGTGTTGGCTCCACTCCCCCCAACACTGGGACATTCATATTTGATGCTGTTGGGATGAATTATGTACACACCCCGCTGAACATAGATTTAATGAGGGGATTTCTTTCTCTGCTTCTTGCTTGGCGTTTAATGGATTCTAGCCTTTGAATTAAGCATTGGCTCAGCAGCTTGGTACACTGCAGGGGCTGAGGAGAGAGAACCTGTCCCTGCACAGGGAGGTGGCTGTCGTGACAATCGGCTCCATCTGTGGTTTGCTCCACCTGGATCCTATTTCTGGGTCTGGTCTCGGGTGAGTCCTGTGATGAAGTCCTCTTATGAGGTCAGAGAATGAGGACCATGCTGGGCAGAGAGGAGTAACACTGGAGCACCGGGCATGTGTGAGTGCCAGGGGCACGTGTGAGCCACAGCAGAGGAAGCACAGTCCTGAAGGGAAAATGTGAAGCTGCAGATGGAAAAGATCTCATGGGCTCAGGGACTGTCGCAGTCACTGCCCAGCGCCGGCTCCCTTTTATTCTGCTATTAATAGCTGGATTTTTCTACTAGGAAAGTAACTTCTCTATTTTAAATTGATACCGTAGAAGGAGCTATTGGCTATACCCCTGCGCCAAAGAGTGGACGAGCCAGTCAGAGCCTACATCTCTTTGGCTAAATAATTGGTTCAGATGTGAGCATATAACCCAAATCTAGAATAAGTCCTGGACTGTTTGCCAGAAGTTATGGAGATAAGATGTTTGTTTTGCTTTCTGCACTTGCTAAATGGTGGGATATACATCTGAGGAGCTGCTGTGGGCCTCCGCGTGGAGAGGATTCTGGTCATTAAGTCATTGGTCAAGGTCATGATCAATAAAGCATATCTCAGAGAAACAGAGGTCAATACGGAATGGGTATCACAGTATTTGAGTTCCTGGTTCCAGCCATACCTGAAGCTAGTTATAAACTAATGCCTTGAAACTTAGTGAAGCTATTTAGAGTTGGCTTTATTTTCTTTAAAAAAGAAAGAATCTCGACTTATATGAAACCCAAGAGGAAACAAGAAAGCTTGAGAAAGGAGCATAAAGAAATTCAGGAAGAAATGGATCTGGGCGTAGTGGAGAATGAAGAACTATTCTCTTGGGGCGCTGCTTTGGCATGAAGGCAAATCTCCCGCTTGTAGATAAAGGACTGGACTGGCCATGCCTCTGTTCCTGTGACATTCTTGTCCCTGGGCTTGGAACTATAAGAGTAAAATGTTTGCTGTGAAATCGATACATATGAAAATAATTTCAGTAAAATGAAAGTAGAAAAACAATTGGAGGAGGTTTAACTATACTGTACAGAAAATTGATCCAGAAGTTAACTAGGTTTGAAAAGATAGTTCCAGAAATAATTTATCCATGAAAATATAGCAATTTTATTAGAATTTTGATTAAAATAGCTGCCATTCCCATGTTTTAATACTTATGAGGGCTTCAATCACACTGAGAAGGAGTCTTGAGCCCTTTACTAGATAGAACATGGTCTGATGACTTGACCACATGGTTTACGTCTCCCTTCTGCCCGAAAACCTCACGGCATGCGAGCGCCTTCCCGCTCCCGAAAGAGTCAAGCTCGTTCCTGCTTTAAATTGATATGGTGCGAGGGGCGAGTGGCTGCACCCGCACCGAAGGGTGCACGGGCCGGTCAGAGCCGACCCGCTTTGGCTGGATAACCGGCTCAGGTGCGAGCCTGAAACGCACACGCGGCGCCCGCCGCCTGGCGCTGCTCCCCCCTCATCTGTTCTCAGTGCGAATGTCACCTCCCCGAGGCGCCTCCTCTCACATCACTACCAGTAGCGGCCTGCTCCCCGGACAGCTTCGCAGCGCTTCCCGTGTCTGCAGTCGTCTTGTTTATTTGCTGTACACTTGCTTATGTCTGTCTTTCTCCAAAACTATGAGAGAACAATAGGTCAGGTGCCCCGTGTCCTTGTCACTGAGGAACCTGCAGGGTCCTACAAAGGGTTTCTGTCCTGCGTGCCAGCCAGAGGGCGCTCGTTGTCCACCAGTGTCCCTGCTTCCTCAGTTGGCCCCAGGCCCCTGTGCCTGGGCAGGCGCCGGCAGGGCTGCATGGACCCGCTTTCAAGGAGGAGCCTGCTGCCTGGCTGCGGAAGGCGTCAGCAGGCAGGTTTCGTCTGTGAGTTCCTTCCAGGCCTTCCAGGCCTCACCTGCGTTCGGTAGCCCGAATCTGGTGACTGAGTGAGGCGGGCATGTGAAGGCCCAGCATTTCAGCCCATTCTGGGGCAATTCGGACAGGCAATTCTTACTCTAGAACCTCCCACCAGGACGGTCGAGGGAGGCCAGTTTGACCCGCTTCATGCTCCTTTCCATAGGTGTTGGTCTCCGATGACCGCCTCGCACCCCAGACACAGTCTCCGCATCTGCTCCGGGGTGCAGCTGGCACAGCACTCAGCTGAGCGCGCGTCCAGTCATCCCCTGCCACAGGGCGTGGCCGCAGGGCTAAGCTCTCACCTGTGGGACGGGAATGGGAGGATGTGTGCAACTTGCCTGACTCCTTGAAAGTCAGTAGCCTGCCCTCCTCTCTTCCTCTCTTTCTAGAGGGCGCAGTGGACAGGATGGTGCTGAGCAAGCTCGGACTGTGCAGATCAGGGCGGATGACAAGGTAGAAGGCCCTGGTTCCTTTGACAGCTTCATGGGACAGAAGCCTCTGTCTGCACTGGACCACCCCTCACCTCTGCGTAGCTGCATGCCAACTAAATAACCTCTACTCCAAAGCAGCACTTTGCCCCAGGTTATAGCCTCTTGGCACATGCTCTAATTAATAAAGCTCGGAAGAAAATCACCCCTTTTGACACATAGTCTTGGGATTCATTCACCCAAAGTCTGCCTTTGCATCCAGTCAGACTCAAGACCCAGTGCTCCAGGGCTGAGCTCCGGATTCCTAGACATGGCTTCCACATTGTGGGGCCTCCAGTCTTTCCCTGTGCGGACCCGAATCTCAAGGTTTGGCTTCAGACCACTCTCATTCCTTAGATCTGTCAGCGTAATGGTGATCACCCTCCCGACAGAGTCACTGCCACCTGGTTCCTTAACTCCGTGCTTCACTGATGCTGCGGGACACCCGGCACAGCCATTCCTCTAGGGGCATCCCCATACAGGGCTGTGCACACCCCTGGTCCCCGCACAGCTGGCCTCACGAAGGCTTCCTGGACACAGCACTGCTTCCCCTTAAACCTGTTTGCTCCCCCCATTCTGCTGAGCAGCTCACAGCCCTCCAGGCCCGAGTGAGTTCTAGCAGCACATGGTCCTCTCAGTCTGACCCGCTGACCTGAACTGAGCATACACACAGTCATTTCCTAATGCATTTGCATCTTGTATCATGTAAATAGAATCAGAGCAGGTAGACTGAGGGAGGTGATGGTTCCATCCCTAAAATCAGACTAATTTGGAATATTTTGCCTTCAGCCCAGAGTGTGCTTTATAATCGCACAGTGGAAAAATTAGAGCATGTTCTCAGGAGGCTATCTGTTCATTCATTAAAGTTTTCGGCAAACACTTGCTGAGCACCTAGCATGGGCATGGCCATGAGGACGTAGAGGTGAGTGTGGAGTAGTTAGGGGCTGAGCTGAAGCAAGAGCTCTGATGCTGTCCACAGAAGAGCCACCAGGCACCCCGAGGATGGGGTTTCCTACCCCTGCAGGCGCTGATGAGCAGGCACTGTCTTGAACACTGGGAGCAGGGCAGAGAGTCCTGCCCTCCTGGAGTTTACCTTCTTGTTGGTGTGGGGCTGGCGGAGGCTCCACATGGGGTTGAAGGCCAGCCTCAAGATCAATCCCAGCCCACAGGGCTTGGCTCAGTGGGTGAGCGTCGACCTAGGATCCAGGCGATCGGGGTTCGATTCCCGGTCAGGGCACAGGCCCGGGTTGCGGGCTCGATCAATGACTCTCTCATCATTGATGTTTCTACCTCTCTCTCTCCCTCTCCTTTCCTGAAATCAATAAAGATATATTTAAAAAAAAAAAAAAGATCAACCTCAGGGTTAGCTTTGGTTCACAGGTAGGAGAGCCAGGCTTGAGAAGGTGACTGGGTGTGTGCAGGTAGGTGTCTGGGTGTGTGCAGGTAGGAGAGCCAGGCTTGAGAAGGTGACTGGGTGTGTGCAGGTAGGAGAGCCAGGCTTGAGAAGGTGACTGGGTGTGTGCAGGTAGGAGAGCCAGGCTTGAGAAGGTGACTGGGTGTGTGCAGGTAGGAGAGCCAGGCTTGAGAAGGTGTCTGGGTGTGTGCAGGTAGGAGAGCCAGGCTTGAGAAGGTGTCTGGTGGGCATGGAACTCTGCTACCCGTGGGCCCATGGTTTTGGACAGGACAGAGGACTCATCTTTGACTCATGTCCTCCATTAGTAAAACACTCCTCTAAATTTTTGCTGAAGCGTCACTTCTTCCTTGCAGTCTGGTTTACCCAGGAGGACGCCGAGCATCTCCATGCTCCATGTTCCTGCCATGCCTGCAGCTCCCTTCTAGAGAAGGGGACCCTGGTGGCTCTTCACACTATAAGGGGCTTGAACAAACGAAATGGAAACCGAATCATATACACAGAGAACAGACTAATGGCTGCCGGAGGGGAGGAATATTGTGCGACTGGGTGAAAAAATGAAGGGATTGAGAAGTAGAGATTGGGAGTGACAGACAGTCATGGGATGGAAAGCACAGCACAGGGAATGCAGCCAGCAATACCGTAATAACTATGTATGGGGCCAGGCGGGCATGGAAGTATTGGGGGACCACTTTGTAAATTACGTGATTGTTTAACCAGTAGGATGTACACCTGAAACTAATACGAAATAATATTGAATGTAAACTGTAATTGAAAAAAATTATAAGTAAAACAGAAAGGATTTGTTCCAAGTGTGAGAATTACACCAGCCCCCCCATGATGGCTCCAGCTCAGTGCTTTAGGTCTTGGTTCCTAGGACAAAGGCAATCAGTGATGAGAGAGTGTGGAGGCCGTTTACCCCCAGGGGCCTTGAGGACAACTCTGCCGAATAGAATCCCTCAGACTCCATGGAGAACGACACTCACGGGCCTCCGCCTGGGCCACAGGCTCCCAGAGACAGCGGGATTAGAACCGTCACTCCATGTTCCCGGTTCGGGGAGACCACCACAGACACTGTCAGTCCTGCTCAGGAGTTGTAGGCCACCAAAGAGGATGTTCTCGTGTTACTCCCCCGACTACACCTCTGTCGACTCACCATTGCTCTCAGAATGAGAAGAAGAGTGTTCCGTGGGCCACGGGCCCGCCCTCGGGCCGTCCGCCTCAGCCGGCTCACGGAGCTGCCCTGACTGCTTCGCTCTGGTTGCATTGCCCTTCTTTGGGTCCCCAACATGCCACATGTGAATGAGGCATGATGACCGGTGGTCAAGCATCAGGCTCTGGAGCAAAGTTTTAGAGTTAAATTCCTGTTTCTCCTTTTACTAACGGTGAATTCAGGCAGCTTTATAAACTCAGAGAGTCCTGGTTCTTTAATCTATGACTGAAGGGTGCCGAGACTAACTTCCAGGAGGCATGTTTGCTGTGGAGACGCAGTGAGCTGCTTAGAGCCACGCCTGGCATGTGGACAGCACTCAACAAATTGTAGTCACCACGTGTTAGCTTCCAGGTTTTTCGACTACTTTCCCCTTCATTACTTGCCTCCAAACTCCTTCCTACAATGTGGATTTTAACTTTGGGGAATGAAAGTGTAGGGTGCATGATTCTATCACTTCTTCTAAATCTGCATGTTCCTCGTGTCCCAGGTCTTACAATATACTCCAGACATGGGGGGAAAGCCTGCATGCTCTGTTCTCTCCTGGGTGCCCAGCTGGTGAAAGTGTTGGGGCTGTAGTCCAGCAGATCACTGTGCACCACCAGCATCTAGAGTGACATGTATGTCAGAAATAACACATGTGCAAGTGCCCTGAATGGGATTGGTACATGGTACGTGCTCAGGAAATGATTAAAAATCTGCATTTGAGTGAAGGGTCCTGCTTGCTAGTGAGTTGCTGAGCAGATAAGGTTAATTCCCACCTACTAGGTGCCCCTGGGAGCCCCAGTCAACGTTAATAGAAGAAATTCCATAGTTAAATGAGATATTTGTATTGTGTAGATTCTGCAAGTGGTTCATTAGTTTACAATCCTGCATTTTACTACATTAATTTGAATTTAATGAAAAAAATACACCAAAGTGATTCCTGTCTTGGGGAGGAAATAGTATTTCTCTGTAGGTTTGGGGACCAGGATACCAGAAAGGAGATATTGGCCTCTACATTTCCCCCATTGCCTTACAGAGCAGACATTTAAATGATTATCTTCTACACAAAAATGATGAGCTTGTCATAAACGGGGAACCATTACTAAGAGACATAGTGGGGCATGAGCAGCCTGGGCTGGAGAGCAGGGGGAGCCTCGGCAGGGTCTTTAATAGCATGTGTGAGCTCAGGAGTCAAACTTGTTTCTGAAGGGTGAGCCCACGCCTGTGGAGGGAGATGGCGCTTGGCGAGCGAAGGGGCGGGTGATATTTCTTCTTAGGCAACTGGATGACCAGGTGCTACAGACCATTCGGCCTCCAAAGCTAATTCCAGGCTAACTCAGGAATGTTCTGGTTCCCAGGAGTCAGCACCAAATCCGCTTCCTCAGGCAGCACATGACGTGGCTGAATTAACTGAAATGCCCAGCGCAGGGTTTGGGAGAAGGCTGGAGCCAGTGCTCAGAAGGTCCTTAGGACGCACTGGCCTTTCTCCTCCCGGCTTGGTTTTCCCAGCGTCACTCTGGCAGCTTCTTGCCATGTGTTTGAAAAGATGGTCACGCACTCTCCAGAGCTTCAGGTTTATATCCGAGGAGCTCCGTAATCCCAGTATGAAGAGAGCCAGTCCTGGTCAACACTGTGATACATTATTGTCCCAGCTTCAGCCACATGTCTGTTCTGTAACTGCTGTTCTCAGGGACGCGGAGGGTTCTGATTGCCAGCGCGCATCCTTGTTCACCCCAAGAGCTAAGGCCTGTGTGTAGCCAATCCCCCCAGAAAGACACAGTCATAAAGTGAGGCTGGGGCAGGCTGCCCATCACAGGACGACAGGGTGCCGGTACCAGACGAGAGGAGTGGATTTTGTTAGACCAAAACAGCGAGATTCCCTTTACCTGGGATGCCACTTCCCGGTTGTCACTGCCCAGGGAAGGTGCTGGCCTCCCTGAGGAGAGCCGAGGTCAGGTAGTCTGGTCTCTGGGACAAAGCAAAAGCTGGACTTGAGTCAGAAGACAAACTGTGAACCTCAAAATAACAGTGAAAATAAAAGTCCATGTCTGCTAGATACGCCTGAGAATGTGTCTTACGTGCCCGTCTCTCCAGTGCGTCTGACTACGCCTGGCACACAGTAGGTGTTCAATAAGTACTTGTTACACAATGAGTAAATATGTTGGAACAACCCCTCCAAGTGCCTCTGAGGTGATGGCGGCAACAGCAGTGTGCGAGCAATGACATAAGCCGCTGGCTTGCTATTAGCTGATACTTACTAAGCGATTCCTATGGCCAATTACTGCGTTAGCCCTTCATTTTCAGTATCTCGTTTAATCTTCACGACAGTCCTACAAAGGGAAGGGTTTTATTAACCCCATTTTCCAACAACGCTCCAGGAAATGAAGCTCGTTGCTCCAGGCTGTGTGCTCGTTCAGTCGGAGTGTGACCAACAACGGAAGCCGGGTGAGACCCCAGGGCAGTAACTTCTGTCCTGTCGAGAGCTCTGTGGGCCGTAGGTCGGGTTCTTCTACACACAGCCATGCGGGAGCACCAGGCTCTTTCGGTTGTAGCTCCCCTCGTCCGGGGCCACGTCCCGCCCCGGGTCACCCTGGAGACAAGGGAGGGCTCCCCAGGGGCTGGACAGGCAGCGACCCCTTCCCTGCCGCTCCCAGGCCACTGCTGGGCCCCGCCCGCATCCCAGGAGGGCTGGGGATGCGCTCCCCCTGCGTGCCGAGGAAAGGGGTGCTGGGTGTTGGTGACACCGTGGCCATGTGTTCGCCTACACCCGCAAGAGCCCGCCATACAGGCCGCCTGCCCCACACGCACACCTCGCACTCCATGTCCTACGGGCCTCCCGGGCCCCGGTCAGGGTCAGCTCGAGCCGGGCGTTTGCGCCGGACCTTGCTCTGCATCTCGGTCACATCCCGCCCAGGGCAGTTCCCTCTCCTGCAGAAGCCCACAGCCGAAATAATTGAGTGATTTGATTCCGAGGAGATCGGGAAGTATTAGTGGCTGCATATGAAATGCGCCTTCTCAAACCACCCCCTTCCCGCCTCTGATCATCAGATTTGCTCTTACCCTCGCACACAGACATCCTGTGATCTTTTTTCTTTTTGGCAGGTTAATTAAACCTGTCTTTAATTTTTTCTTTTTCCAATTCCGTCTGAGCTCTGGGGAGAAGATCTGAGTCTCTAATCTCTGGTGGCATTTGTCATGGAACATTCCAGACATTTGGAACCGTAAACCATTCTCACGTGGAACCGAACTGCGCCACTCACTTCAGGTGGCCAGACCTCGGACCTCATTGCTGTAGCATCTTCAAGTTGGGGGAGGGAGGGTCACTTAACAAGAAAACTGAACAATAAAAATACCAGGGAGTTGGACACTTGAGCATTTGAAGTAATTAACATTGAAGAAAAGGTACGGCAGACTAGAATTATGTGCACACCATCCGCTGCCCGTTAGTGAGGACTCCGCATAGCCCGGATCTGAAATTCTGAGGCTTCGTTCCGGCTGCGATCAGACACTGTGGTCTTCACCCCATACATCAAACGTCCGTGTGCTCAAAACCCGCTGGTCTGTGTGTCCCTTCATTCTGACAGCGGAAGGTAGAGATCTGATTTTTTTCACATTAGGTGACAATTTCCAGGGCATTGTGCCCTAGAAATTCCACATTAAATTCAAGACTTAGAAAAATATATAAAAGGTTGAAATACCATCTCGACAGCTGGAAGTAAAAATATGAAAAGTGATGCCCTTAAAGGACGGGGAAAAAGGTTAAGAAAGCACTGTTGGCTGGGGGAAGCTGTTGGGAGGATTCCCCCCAACTCCGACACTCGGCTGCCTCTCACGATTGCTCTGAGGGTGGTCGGCAGACTCCACTGTGCTGCCTGGCTGATCTCAACATGAACCGCAGGGAACGCAGAAAACCAAACCCCAAACCAAGCAAGACAAACAAAGCACAGAATCTGAGCAGAAGCCCTTGCTTCGGGCCACCTGCCCAGCCTCAGGTGTCCCTTCAACCACCCTGACCGCACCCTGCCTACTGTCCCCACCTGCTCGAGCGGAGAAACCCTCTTTGAACTTCCCTCTTCTGGTACCTGCCGGCGTGTTCTCTCCCAGCTCCCATTCCGGGAGGACCAGAGGCTTCTTATCTGAGCGCCTCTGGCACCTGGCTCACCTGTGTGGAAGTTGTCGCCCACCATTGCCACTGTCTGCTAGGGTCTCCCTCACCCCTTTGAGAGGTAGGCTCAAGGCCAGGGGCTGAGTCTCATTCCTAACTGCAACCCTGGCGCCTGGTGCACATAATTATACGTAACGCTAGAGTAGACAATGTTTGCAGGCTGCACTGAATCGATGACGTTCATTTATCGTTTGCTCCTCAACAGATACTTATAAAGCCCTATGGATACTTTCCCTTCCACGACTAGTTCAATGATTTTCAAAATGTGGATTGCAACCTCATAGCAGGTGATGAAATCATTTTACTAAGCTGCGTGTTGCATTAAAGCAGGGCAGCCTGCAAAAGGTTAGGATGGGATGGGGAGAGTAGGCTAGACTGGGCTAGACTAGGCCAGCGCAGGGTACAAGATGCCAGAGTGCACGCAGCATAGAAGGTTAAAGATCATTTCTTGAAAAATATAGGTTGTATCTGTGCATGTGTGACACTATTAGTATGTACACCACATACCTAGCTGTGGGTGGGCGGAGAGAATGGGTGTGTTCTGGGTCATACCTGAAAGGTTTTGAAGGCCCTGGTTTAGATGACCTAATTTGTGCTAAGGCTTTGCTAGCAGCAGGAGGTGGACAGTAACAGTGTATTTGTCAAGCTGCTCTGACCATCAGGAAGCTCAAACTTTCCACACTGACAGGACAAGTTAATTAGCCCTCATGGTAGCTCATTTGTGTTCTACTTTTAGCTGTGGTTTTGGCTTTTTATTCCAATTTATATTTTCCTTGGTCTGTTGTTTCCAGCTGCCCAGCAACCCATATTATTCTACAATAAACATGTTAGTACATACAGGGAACCATCGGTCCTTTCTTAGCCCACAGTGTGCAGATTTAGGAGGAGCCCACCCGTTCCTCCCAGTGCTTAGGAGTCCTTCACAGCCACGCACGGCGCATCCCCGCGCTTCAGTCCCATCCATGGCAATGAGCTTAGCTCTTGTCATGTCACTCATGTTGATCCACTGACATCTAATTCTGGAACCTGGGCTAGAATTCGGGCTAAGGGCTGCCCTCTCTCCGTGGGACTGTAAGACTCGAGCTCCAGCAGGCCCACACGGAGCAGGCCCATCTGAGAGCAGCACCCCCCCGGAGCAAGGATCAGACACAGCGATTCAGACCACACGTGGGACCGCACAACCTGCGACGGCGAAAGCCTGGCCTGTTTCTTCTTTCAGAACTTAGCCCACTGAGCCGGTTCTCTGTGTTCCGACTGAAACAAGCCCGGCTAACAGCCATCGTAACGCTGCCGAAGCGCTCCCCAGCACACTTGCTCGGTTGGTCCCGACTGTTCGCTTTTCCTCCCCATAGGGGGACGCTTCTCCACCATGTGGCCTTGGATGTGTCAGTTGCACTTCTCTTGAGGAAGGAGTCTGCCTCCCATACCTTGGACAGCCAGGTTGGTCACACAACTTGCTTTGGCCGATGGCGGGTGAGAGTGGTCAAGTGCCGGGTCCAACCAAGAGCTGGAAGAGGTCACCTGTGAGCTTTCCTTCTGCCATGAGCAGGGTGTGTGCCAGGGGCTCCCTTGGCATGGGTCCCTCAATGTGGGGCCCCTGGAGCAGAGCCACAGCCGACCCACAGCCCACAACACGGAGCAAAAGCAAGGCCCGAGCTGAAGCAGGGTAAGTCGTGCAGGGCCGAGCTCCTTGTTTTCACAGCCACAGATAGTATTTTGCCTTCGTCACTGCAGCCACCCCTAAGTTCATGCTCCGACATGCGCTGTGAGAGGACACATGTGCATGCACACACGTTTTAATCCCTTAGCCTTGCACTGATGGTTTCCCTCAGAGTAACAAGCAGACCTGGAATGGAAGAGCCATTGCAAAGCCTCTGCACAGATTCCACAAAGTCAGGGAGGCTGGCAGGGAGCGCCGGCAGGCGCTGTGAGGCAGGTGGAACGGGGCCCCCTCAAGCCCGGCCCCCAGCAGCCCTGCTAGTCTGCAGGCTGGGTGGCAGCAGAGGGTTAGAGGCCTATGCAATCTTTGGCTGCCACACAGGCAGGGAACTCTGGCTTCCCACGAGGCTGCCTGTGATTGGAATGAACTTTGAATCCATTAACGCAGCCTCTTTGGTAAACCAGACACACAGAGGCCCTGCTTTCCTGATTGGGGCGGGAAGCAGAGCCATATGATACACAAGAAACAAATATTTACACTAGAAACCTACATGATCTTATTTACCAACGTCATGCCAATAAATTTACTAAAAAGAAAACAAACAGACCCAAAGGAGACTTCAGAATGTGCCACGCGCTTGAATGGACGGGGGTGGTAAAGCATGTGGGGCGAGGGAGGGCAGCTCCGTCAACATGTATGTCGGGGAAGGCCTGTCAGGAGGTTTAGGGCTGGGTGGTGAGGCGGGCATGGCAAGGGAAGAGAGATGGGCTGTGCAAAGCCTGGTGCAGAAAATGCTGGTCTATTCATGCCTGAGAGCCTCCTCTTTCCTGGGCACGTGGCTGGGCTGTTTCTAGCCGCTGGCATGCCTCATAACCGAGTTCTGGCCAGTGGCATCTAGGTGAGGATGACATTCACGATTTCCCAGTCTGGCCCCTCAGATGTCATTCGGTGCCTTCCCTTGGGCACTGGCCACTACATCCTGGCCTCAATTGCGTGCTCCATGCTTTGCAGAAAGGATGTCAGTGGACCTGAACTGAGAAGTTATCTGAATCAACTTTCCACCCAGTGCAAAAACTTGACAAGAAGCTGCTGTCTGAGCTAGAAGGCCCCCAGGGGCAGGATGCCCGTCACCAGCCAGCCCTAGACAGCTGGTAAGGCCAGGAGCCCTCGCCTTACTTTGAAATAACCACCTTTTGTAACTCCCGTCCACTGGTCTTGTCCTGTCCCTTGGTCACTATGTAATCCAGCAGCCCAGCTCTCTCTCCCTCCCTCATGCCTGTTTCCCCTCTTCTGCTTCTACCTCGCCCTACCTTTACCACCCGGTGCCAGGCACTGTCAGAAACCCAGCCTGTGTTATGTCATCTGAATGCTCCTGGCAGCAATAGGAGGTTGGGACAAGGAGGTGGAGGGTCCCCTTCCCCATTCCCGAGGCTATAAGTGTGCGCTGCGTTCTTAATTTAAAAATAAATTGCATGTGGAACAAGAGGTTGAGCTACCCTTCCTTCCTCCAGTCATTTTTCTGGATCAACCCTGTTTAGATCAGTAATTCGAGAAATCCACGTATTTCCTTCAGTTTGCATTCCCAGGGGACAGGGAAGCAGGTGACTGCCAGGGGCCTGGCACTGTGCCGAGTGATTCACCTACAGATACTGACACACACACAGGCACACACACACACCTGTTTCACAGAGCAATATATTTCCAAGGTCACAAAGTGTGGAGCCAGCACAGGCTGGCTAACTCTGGGGTAAAAGTTTCCCATAATCAGGCCACCTGCCTTTCATAAAAATAGAATTTGGGATCCAGAGAAATCCTCTCCTGTCTCAACTCAATCCAGGCAAAATCAGATGGAAGAGGGATCGGTATCCCTTGGCCCTTTCCTATCAGCCCGCCAGGACAATCCCTCTCCAGAAGTTCTGAGCCTGAGCCCTCCCATTTCCAAGGAGCTGCATTTGGCACTCGGTAAATGACCCAGTGCCTGCCATTGCTCACTTCACTTCCATAGCCTCCTCGTGAATTCTGAGAAATAGCTGGTATTTTCTCCAAACCTTACCCTCACCTCCCTGGGGCTGAGGGCACAAGCCCGAGGAAAGTGCTTCCAAGCCTGGCTTCACCTTTTGTCTGGGCGGTTCTTGGGCACAGGCACCCTGACCCAAGCTTATTAGCAGCAGAGAAGGGGAAGGGGCGCAGTCCCCTTTAATATGCCACCAAGGCAGAGAGGGGGAGGCTGCCAGTAAACAGCTAAACACGGGAAGTGTTTCATTCATTGTGTATTGCTCATTGATGTGCATTGCCATGGTGACCTCTGATTGTTTTTGAACCAGAAGAATTAATCCTATTGAATTTTCTATTCTAATAACTTAAGAAATTAATTTTCCATATTATAAAATTTAAATGCACAGCCTTGTGAGCCAAGGCTTAGCAAGTTAAACAAATCCATCCAATTGCATTCTGGGCTCCAAGATGCTGTTTTCCAGATGGAAAGGGCAGGACCCGGTGGAAGGTGGGCCTGTTGACTGCCCTCCTGCTCTGATCATGGGCTCTTTAATCATAAAAGGCAGAGGCTCTCGTAGAATTGTCAGAATCTTCCAGAAAGGTCACGGCATACTGAGACACATAGAGCTTTATTTTCTCTTGCTGACGAATTTCCACAACCTGCTTATGGAGCTTGTATGTCAATCCAGCTCCCTCCTCCTCTCCAAGCGCGTCCTAGCCCTGGTTTCAGGAACAATGCCCAGAGGCCTCTGAATGGACGGGCCTTAGAGTCAGTTTACCCAACTGGCTCTAGCACCGGGCGACTCAGCAAGCACCCTCTGTGCCGCTGCCATGATCTCCTCTGGCCAATGTGGCCCATACTCTTGAGCTGCCCAAAGCAACTCAGCTGCCCCCTGATAACTGGCAGTCTTGTTGTTCCTGCATTCCCCCCCCCCCCCCCAACCTGTGGCTCAGGCTATAGATTCACCTTCCTGCCTTGCTCCCTGCCTCACTGTCCAGCCCCCTGTTCATGGTAAAACTGAACATCATGGTAGCTGTCTCCCATTTGCTAGCCCCTGCAGGGCTGGACGCAGGCTATGAGAGGATTGTCTGGACTCTTTAATTAGTTGTTTTCCTGACTGCTACAGGTCAGCTCTGTCACTAATGTGCCTTATCACTGTTTCTGAATGATAATGGAGACCTTTAGACATTTGGACAAATTGTCATCAGCCTGGAAGAAAACCTAGAGTTGGCCTTTGCAAACTGATCACCTCCTCCAGATCCTACTCTGCACCCGTGTACAGGCCATGACCAATCCCCAGGACCCCTGCCCACCTGCCCTGGCAGCCCTGTTATATCCAACAGAAGAGTGACATCAGACCAAAATCCATGTGCTTGGTAGTTTCAGTCCCAGTTCTTTTAGTTTTAAAGAGCAGAGGCACTTTCGATATTGTTGATGCACAGGGACTTGTATTTCATTGCAGGGCTGCTCAGGGGCTCACGGGAATGGGAGTAGGCGCTGAAGGCAACTGGGCCTTGCAGAAAAAGGAGCCAGCGGGACTGGAGCTGCTCGATCACTTCTGCTGACAATTTCACTGTACTCATTGGTTTCCTCTCTTTATTTACTCATGTGGTGAGTGTCCTTTTCAACCTTGACGTACATGGTCTTTAGGGACCTTTGAGGCAGATGGTCACTGTTGACCACACCCTTGCTCATGCTGACTCCATAATGACCTTTTAGCTCAATTCCAGAATCCACCTTAGAAGGAGGTGTGCCCAGATAGATGATGGCCATTGAGGACAGTGACTTCTTTGCCTGCTTTTCATCCTGAGAATATGGGGACGTGGAAGTGGAAGTGGGGGTCAAGTTGGGCACTGACCAAGTCAGAGGTCTGAAAGAGGAAGGTCTACAGTCTTGGCTGAGAGGTGCCCAAGCCTGGATATACTACATGTCCTAGAAAGCATAGCAGATGAAGGGCGAAACTTGAATAAAGGTGAAGTAATTGGGAACACTGGAGCAGGAAGTCGGGGGAGAGTGCCCTGATGGGACCTGTCTGAGGGCTGCTACCCTAGAAAATGACACGGGGACTGGAGGCCTTGGCCCTCGAGTCCAGCTCCTCACAGAACCGGCAGGGGGTGCAATGTTTGCCAATTAGGGCGTCATGAAAGCTCAGGTTAAAACTCCCTGTAGATCCTCTCTGCTTCTCCTGGGCTCTTAGGGACCTCACTGAGCAAATGACTTCTAACCTGTGTGCTCCTCTGGATACACCGGAACCCCAGTCAGCCTCACACGCTGCCCTCGGGAGCCCAGACACTGCACATGTCTCAAACCACCTCTACTCCAAGGGCTCTTAGTGAGACTCGGTGCTTCAGGTAAAATCAAGGATAGGAATCAGAAAAAGTGACAGGAGACGCTGGGGACCTGGGGATGGGAGGAGGGGGGCGGGGCTGCCCTAGGAGATTGTCGGAGGCTATTGTGGGGAGCAGGGCACCAAGTCGTACCCCACAGTGTCTGGTCAGCGCCTCACAGGTTTAAACGCAGAGACCCTGGCGGACGGAGGGGGCGCCTCGCTGGAAGACTCCAGAAAAGCTTAACTGAAGAGGTGACATTGGAAGAGGCGCTGAAAGCTGGCAAAGAGTTCATCAGTTAGAGAAGGAGGGAAGGACGTGCTAGGGGAAGGCAGGCAGGCTGTGTGAGGCCTGGCTGCGAAGGGCAGGACCAGCGGCAAGCGCTGCGCTTTGTCCGGGCGACAGAGCCCATCAGGCTGGCTGGGCGCAGCAGCAGGGCTCTCCCGTCCCCAGTGATGGACCATACGCCCGACAAGCGCAGAAGCGCAGCGGGTCCGGGACCGCGGGACGAGGTGCTGAAGCGGTGCCGCCGTCTCTCGCTCTCGCCACATCTCCGAAGCCGCCCCTGTTCCGGGCACACGCTCCTTCTTGCATCTCTGCTTGGTCTGTGCTTCCCGCCACCCCTCCGGGGCAGGCCTGCTGTGCCTGCGCCCACACGCGTCCCTCTGTGCCTGCGCCCACACGCGCACAGCCCCGTGATCGGCTCGCCAACATGCTCTGCCTCGTGCGCGGCCTGTTCTCGCCTTCCGGGTGCCCGTGGTCTCCGTCCACCCCTCGCACCGTCTCCTCCTCTGCTGTTTCTTTTTCTCCCCAAAGCCCTGTCTTTCCTATCCATCCAGTGGCCCATGGGGCATTTGAAAAAGGGGGGACAACTGTTTCTCTCTGTCTTTCTACAAGATGCATCTCTCTCCTCCCTCCACCGCTTCCCCTTGGGACCCTCAGACCCTCTCTGGCAAACAGCCAGGCAAGTGTGGTGGGGTCAGTGCCGGCAGCACATCGTGCCAGGAAGGCTGGCCCTGAGCTGCTGGCCCAGCCTGAGCCAGGCGCTCCCTGCCCCGGCCCCCCTGCCCCGGCCCGGGTCCCCCCACCCGGGGGGTCCTCCCTGACCCCTGTGTGTGGAGGGTGTGAGTGCACACGCTGTTCTGTGCCCACTCCGGCTGACCAGGGGCCTGATGAGACTGAGGATATCTGAGCATTTTGCCTGAGGTGCGCTTGTCTCTGGGATTGTGGCTTCATGGAGCCTTTGGTCCGCGGTAATGGTCCTTTGTGTGATTCTGCTATGACCAGTGACGCCATCCCGCTGTCCACTGCCCACAATGGACACGCCTGGCGGTGGGTGTGCACACACTCCACACACAGGGAGACTCAAGAACCATCTCCTGCCACTGCACATGCTGTGTGCAGCCATCTGCTCAGCCACAAGCCGCCTGCAGAAGGTTCAGGTGCAAAAATACGTCCTGTCTCTCATATTCAATGGCTTACACCCACCTACTGGTATTTAGAAATGAGGGGGAAACAACTGATGACCCTGTGACCTGTGTGTGCCAAGGATGTTAATTCTGGTACATGCACCACAGCCCCACCCAGAAGTGGCCCATCCGTAATGCCCGGCGCACCCGCCTGGAGAAGGTCTGACCAAACCAAAGCACAGACAGGCACACGCGGACCTGCTTACACGCCCACGCAGGACGGCGCCCCACAGCCGTCTAAGTGCAGCCGGCCGGCACCCACAGGCACACGCCAGGTGAGAAAAAGAATCAGTTGTTCGGCCGTAAAGTGAAGGGAAAGTAACATGTAATCATACACCTGAAACATGGAAAACCTGGTAAAACTGTCTAACCCAATGTTAGTGATGACATGTTTCGGGTCACCCCTAGATCGGTGCTTCTCCATTTCTTATGTGCCGTGGCCCATCCGGGAACCTGGGTACCGCACAGGTTCTGACTGGGCGAGTCGGGGGGGGCTTCGAGTCTGCATTTCCAACAGGCCCCCGGGACATGCTGCTGCTGCCGGTGGACCAGGCTCTGACACACGGCTTCGCAGGCTCACCCAGGGCCCTTAAAAATATTGATGCCCGGGTCCCACCGTCAAAGAATCTTAATTGTCTGAGGTGTGACAATTAATCGCTCTCAGATTAAGTTAAATGTATGCTTAGGCATAAATTCTAACATGCAGAAAGTTTGGGCCCCACTGTTCCAGGCCCCACCCCCGTCTGTGACATCACAGCAGGGCAGGGCCATTTCGTGTGACTCTAACGCTGGGTGCCTCTCACACACAACACGCCCTCCGAGTCCAGGGGGCAATGTCACCAGTCTGACCAGCTGGTCCCCTTCTGCTCCTTTATTCTGCGATTCACAGCAGGAGTTTCAGCCTCTCACACATCAGAACCCCCCCAAGCCCCACCTGCAGGGACTCTAATCCAACCAGACTCGAATTCCCATTAAGCAGAAACCACACCCCATAGAACGGAAACCTGCCAGAGGGTCCTGCGCAGCGCAGGCTGAGACAGCTGCCCTCCAGCGACGAGCCACAGCCCTCGCAGGGCAAGGTCAGTGCTGGCTGCCCGGCCCCCGTGTAGCCTCTGCCCCTCGCCTGCACCTGCCCCAGTTCTGCAAGTTTCCGTGTGTCATATTGTTCTGTCTCTCTGGGATTTTGCACAGTGAACTCTCTTCTGAAATGTCTTTTCAGATTCCCTCCATTTGGAAAATCCCTCTCCTCCAGTGTCACCTGTTTGGTGGACTTTCCCGACCTACATGACAGATTTCACTATTTCTCCCTTGGCATGCAGAGGCCGTGCCCTTCTCATGGCTGTCGGGCCCGGGGACAGTCTCACGGAACCAGCTCCAGGTTCTCTCCTGCTTCCAGGTGCCTGGGGCCGGGGCTCCTCACCCATGCCCTGCGCTCGCTTCCCTCCCGTGAAAACACAGAGGAGAGCCACGCCCGCGGGCCTGCGGGGGAGACAGCGAGGAAGGAGGCGGAGTGGACATCTGGCAGGGACCAGTCTCACCACTGTCACAGCCTCCTCTGCTCCTCGAATGCCTCCGGACCCCAGGCCAGTTCACGTGCCTGACCTGGGAAGTGAAAACTGGAGGCACCCGTGATGAGGGCGGTGGTCATCAGCGGGAAAAGGAATGGAACCTGAGGACAGTGACAGTGGAGGTGTCATTATGCTCTGACCCAGGAGCCCCGCCTCCGGGAGCGTGGCCAGAGAGAAGCGCAGCAGAATCGCCAGCTGCCTGCACGGGGCCGCGGCTGCCCTGCCTCACGGAGAGCGAACAGAGCGGGCGCCTGCAGGCTGCCACGGCCGGCGCTGGCCCGGGAGGGACAGGGACCCCGCGGGCCGCGCAGAGCCTCGCTGGCCAGGCGCTCGCACCCTAGCACAGCAGCTCCACGGACGTGGGGGAGGCGATTATGCTCCAATATTAAATTTAAGAAGACAAATATAAGATGATTGCAGTGGGATTATTACCTGAATTTCACCAGCAGGTGAAAAACGCTGAAGGACACGTGAAGAGAGAAACACGTGTGCTCATGTTTATGGTTCTATTTCTTGTTTTCCCCTCCTTGTTCTAAAAAGGAATTTATTTTAAAATCTCTTTCTGAGAAAAAGATGCTTCTGTTTGCCCAGGTTCAGACGCGGGCTTGCCCTAGGCCATGGCCGAGCACTGGCCTCAGGTGAGGACGGGGGACCTTCTGGGGAGGCCAAGCCCAGGCTGCGAGGAGAGGCGCGGTCTCAGAGCGGACTCGGGATCCACACCGAACGTGGGGCAACCGCCCAGCCCCAGCCTCAGCCTCAGCCTGTGGGCCGGGCACCTCACTCCTCTGCCAAACCCCCGGCGCCTCCGGGCTCTCCAGGGCCAGTGTGGGCAGCGGCCCCGGCCCCGTGGCTGCCTCAGTAGCTTCCACCTCACCGCCCTCCAGCCACTCTGCTCTCCCGCCCCAGGGCCTTTGCAGTTAAGGTTGCCTCCACCTAAAGTTCCCCTTCCCCACCCGCAGACACCACCCACCCTCACCTCCCTCCAGGCCCCACTCTCGTCCCTTCGCTCCTTCTCTGGGCAGTGACAGCGGGCCCTGAGTCCCCGGCTCTGTCTGCCTCACTTCCCCGCAGCGCTCCTCCCTATGGGACGCAACCTGAGTCACCCTTTGGCTCCTGCCTCTCCCCTCTAAAATTTAAGTCCTCGTGTGTAGGAACTGTTGTCTGTTTCATCCACTGCTGTACTGCTGGACCTAGCAGGGTGCCCTGCACATAGTAGGTGCTCCACAAATATCTGTTGAATAAATGAATAAAAGAGCTAGCATCTTTTATTACATGTCTTCACCTGCCAAAGGGGGCACACTGACATTGTCCCCTTCACTCAGTCCCTCCTGCCAGAGCAGGTGCCCAGCAGGCGCGGGAACAGGGCAGGGGGTGACCCCGAGTGATCCCTGCACAGTGGGCCCCCAGCCGGGATCCCCTGCGGAGGAGGCGGGGCACTCACGGGCACCCCCACCTGCCTCCCAGGCTCAGGCTTGACTGCACCAGCCAGGCCGTCAGCAGCCAAGGGAAAAAGAGAGAAAAGAGCAAATGAAACGCACCTTGGCTATTTTCACAACCGGGAAAGTACACAGATTTTTAACAATAATAAAGCCAGAAAACAAAAGCAACCAGTTTAACAAATTAGATCTCACTCTTGTCAAAGGAAATGTTTTTAAGCCAGTACCAAACAACACTCCCGCTGCTGTAAAAGGCTCCAGGTGTGAAACTTGGAGCTTGCAAAGGGCTCTCCCGCCGCAGAGAAGGCTCCCAATAACACCTTGCCGCGAGATTCATTAACAGCTATCTTTAGCATTATCAGCGATTTTGTTATTACCCGGCGCCCTTCAGGAAGAGCCTGGCAGCCTCCGTGCTGGCTTACAGGAGGAGCGGCAGGGACGCAAGAAAAGCGCCCTGGCCCTGGGGACCCCTCCCTGCGCCAGCCGGGGAGCGGGAACGGGGAGGAGGGGCTCTGGCTTTAAAAGATAAATCCAACCAGGAGCAGCAGGGTCTTTAAAACCTGAGAGTAACAGGCCGCTGGGATGCATTTCCTGAGTGAGTGTCATGTGTTTTCTGGATGTCACAGAAGCGACACAGTTTCAATAGCGTTTGAGAGCAGAGCTAAAAGCAGAGGTCCAGGGGACCCCCAGAGGTCGTGGAAAGGACGGGACGGTTTCTAGCATGGAGGTAGCACTCAGTTAATATTTGTTAAATGAATAAATAAGTGAGTGGATGCAAAATGAAGCAATGAACTGCCAACCCAGCCGCATGCTCATAGACATGCCATGCACCCCAAGGAACACAGGTGCACTGAGGCAGGCTCCCCAAACTCCCACACTCCCCACAGTCCCCAATCTCCCCACACTCCCCACACTCCCCACAGTCCCCACAGTCCCCACAGTCCCCACAGTCCCCACACTCCCCACAGTCCCCACAGTCCCCAATCTCCCCACAGTCCCCACAGTCCCCACACTCCCCACAGTCCCCACAGTCCCCAATCTCCCCACAGTCCCCACAGTCCCCACACTCCCCACAGTCCCCACAGTCCCCAATCTCCCCACACTCCCCACACTCCCCAAACTCCCACACTCCCCACAGTCCCCAATCTCCCCACACTCCCCACACTCCCCACAGTCCCCACAGTCCCCACAGTCCCCACAGTCCCCACACTCCCCAATCTCCCCACAGTCCCCACAGTCCCCACACTCCCCACAGTCCCCACAGTCCCCAATCTCCCCAAACTCCCACACTCCCCACAGTCCCCACAGTCCCCACAGTCCCCACACTCCCCAATCTCCCCAAACTCCCACACTCCCCACAGTCCCCACAGTCCCCACAGTCCCCACACTCCCCAATCTCCCCAAACTCCCACACTCCCCACAGTCCCCACAGTCCCCACAGTCCCCAATCTCCCCACAGTCCCCACAGTCCCCACAGTCCCCACAGTCCCCAATCTCCCCGCACTCCCCACAGTCCCCACAGTCCCCACAGTCCCCACAGTCCCCAATCTCCCCACAGTCCCCACAGTACCCACAGTCCCCAAACTCCCCACACTCCCCACAGTCCCCACACTCCCCACAGTCCCCAATCTCCCCACAGTCCCCACAGTCCCCACAGTCCCCAAACTCCCCACACTCCCCACAGTCCCCACACTCCCCACAGTCCCCAATCTCCCCACACTCCCCACAGTCCCCACAGTCCCCACAGTCCCCAATCTCTCCACACTCCCCACAGTCCCCACAGTTCCCACAGTTCCCAAGCCCCCACACTCCCCAACAGTCCCCACACTCTCCACACTCCTCACACTCCCCAATCTCCCCACACTCCCCACACTCCCCACTCTTCCCTCCCCATATGGGGGGAGTCCAGGGCAGCTGAATCCATATGGTGCAGATCAGTGCCCAAAACAGAGAGGGCCTGGGCACCTTTAGAGAGAGCAGAGCCACTGCAGTGATCAAATCTCAGGCTGGGCAGCTTAGTTAGCCAGTTTCCCAAGGAATAAAATCAACAGGCAAAGCCGCCCAGCCCCTCTGCGGCACCAAGCCCTGTGCTCCTTGTGGGACTGCGAACCCGTTTCCGGTGTGTGTCAGTGAACTATCAAGCACTTACCGTGGAGCAGGCCTTGTGCTAAGCGTTTCATACGCATGAACTGAATCCTTCGAACGGCCCCTGAAGGAAAGTCGGATAACGGGAGTGAAGGCAAGGACCCTGCTCTCCCATTTGGTAGCTGGGTGGACTCAGGCAGTGATGAAGCCTCAGTTTACTCATCTGTAAAATGAGAACAATAACAGTACCCATGTGTAGCCCCCGGGATGTGTCTTGCACAGGGTAAGAGCTAGG
Organism: Miniopterus natalensis; assembly: GCF_054644295.1. Taxonomy (NCBI): domain Eukaryota; kingdom Metazoa; phylum Chordata; class Mammalia; order Chiroptera; family Miniopteridae; genus Miniopterus; species Miniopterus natalensis. Next base: position 103,240,470 of record NC_142083.1, on the reverse strand, counting down.
CAGGTGTTAGGTACGACTGTCCCCACTATGTAGATGCGGAAAACGAGACCCACAGAGGCTGAGCAAACTGGCTCACATCACACAATTATGACTTGCAAAAGCTGGGATTAAAAGAAGGGCCATTTTCTCCCCCACAGTCATCCTCTCAACAACCATGCTGTCCATAAGTCAGATTTTTATGTCAAGGAACCAAATACCGTAAGTCATATAAAAATAGCTCTTACGTGTGTTGGTAAGCTGTATGTCACAATTTGGGAAAACTAGGAATTGAGACAGATGGATACCAGATGTTTTAAAGTACAGAACCTATGGAACTTGGAGGTCAGTATAGTTCCCAATTTTCTGGCTTCGTTTGGGGGTGATGGGCTGAGGTGAACCTTTGTTTAAGCTGTGTGTGGTGCATCCTAACAGGCAGCAAGAAATAGGGGTCCTGACTTTGGCTGAGAGGCCCGAGTAAGCACAGACCTGAGAGCCACCAGAACCTAGAGGAGGGTGAAACTGGAGACATGGGCGAGGCCTCCAGGCCAGTCCCCACGGGAGAGGACAGGGAGCCCAGTGGAAGCCCTCAGAGGATTCTGATGGGCAAATGTGGAAGAAAGGAGCCTAAAGTGGACTGAGATGGTCATATTCCAAAAGGGGTGTGTGGCCAAGTGTGTGCTCTGCCCAAAATGAAATGCACAAAATGCATGGAATTCAGCTGTAGCCAGGAGAGAGGGGGACCGAGAGACAGACACACACACAAAGACGGGAAACCGGTGCTGATGATTCCTCACCCGCCACGCGTGCCCTGCCTCAGAGCTGAGCTCAGAGCTGCAGGAAGGGGACTGCCTCACTGACCTGAGGACTGCATTGTCCCTGAGGCCCGGCCTCCGTTAGGAAGGGGCCATCATGCCACCTGAGAGGGCTCACTGAGGAGCAATGGACAGGGGCCAGGGGGACAGAGTACCCTCTGCAGCTGCTGACAGGGCTGCAGATGTTCACCTGGGAAACCTGAAGTGAGAGGTTGGCTTTTCCATTTTCCACACAGGTTCCTGAGGGCTCTACACTCCCAGGGCTGGGCTCTCCCCAGAGAATGCAGGTCTAGCAAACACCACCTTGCACCTAATTTGCGATATAAAACTGAGTTTGATTTAGACAGACTTGCCGGAGGCCATGGGAGGGAGCAGAAGCCTGAGATTTAGAAGCAGCAAGTTCAGTCCTCTGCCCTCCAGCATCCTAGCTGTGAGGCCCAGGCAAGCTCTCCTCCCAACTCGAGCCCTGCTCCACACTATGCACACATGTCCCTGCTGTCGGGGGATGCTGGGTGGTGACTCGAGCACCTGCCCACAGGTAGCGCCTGGTTACCGGGGGAACGCAAAAATCCACACACAGCTGACCATGAATTGAGACTTATCCGCCTCCTTGCCAGCAGGAACTTTGTCAAAAGACCTATGCAAAGTATTTGAAAAATTGTTTCCATGCTCAAAATTAGTAAAAAGTTTTAAATAGAAGGAAAATTGAATTAAAAAAGCTTAAAATTCTCAAATGCCTATTCTGTCTGTTACACTAACTCCTCTCATTCTCAGACCCGGGAGGCAAGGAAACCGTCCTAGTTCAAGGGCAAGGACACTGAGAGCCACGGGGTCATCGGAATAAGCATGAGGGGTGCTGGGGCTGTGCCACTCTCAGATGCCAGAGTTCACATTACCTCCTGCTGGTCCTTTAAACAACTTATCATTATAAGACTCATCCAGAGAATGGACAGGTCCCTGGAGAACGGACAGGTCCCGGGAGAGTGGGCAGGTTCCTGGAGAGTGGGCAGGTCCCTGGAGAGTGGGCAGATTCCTGGAGAGTGGGCAGGTCCTGGGGGAGTGGGCAGGTTCCTGGAGAGTGGGCAGGTCCTGGGGGAGTGGGCAGGTCCCTGGAGAGTGGGCAGGTCCTGGGAGAGTGGGCAGGTCCTGGGGGAGTGGACATATGGTTGCACAGATACATTCCTGCTGTTTAGAGCTCTTTTATCATTTTATTCTCATTTTATCACCCATGCTAAATTTCTCTTCTGCGCTTTTTGGAATGAGATGGGATACAAATACTATCAATAAATGAAAAGATACATGTGTCCACATGTGTTATGTGTGAGCCAGTGCACAACCTGGCACCCAGTGGGTCTTTGTCCTGAGGACTGTGTTCAGTCCTGACTGCGCTCCACAGTGCCCTGGGAGTTTCCACAGGACATGCGGCCCCTGGTGCCTGCAGCCTGTCTCCTGATGCAGTGAGTGGCCCTGACACTGGAGGAGGCTGCTTCCGAAGGGGAGCAATCCTGTTTTTCATCTGACTGCGGTCTCTGCTGGAAAATCCCCAGGCTCTGGAAGCCCTCCCCACAGTCTGGAAATTACAGGTCTCTGGATCCAGGGGGAGGCAAGTAGACACCGAGTTTCAGTTAGCAAATACTCTGCACCCCTGCCCCCGCGTCAGGCAGAGTCACAAGTGAGCCAGTGTTGCCAAGACCCTCGTTGACTCAAAGGCTCTCACTGAAGCTGGGTCTTTCTCCTGGGGCCCTAGGGGCTCCCTCAAAGTCGGCAGCTCCCACTGTCCTGACTTCTGCTCTGCCTCCTACACCCTCCTTCCCCTCCTCTTGCCTCTCGCCCCCTGCCTCTCCCCTCGCTTCGTGACAGCAGAAACTGAGTGTGGTGGCCTCGGAGGAAGAACTCATTTGTCTGAAAGGATCCACCGGACAGACACCCTTTGACTTAATCAGAAGATTGGCGCATGATCGATTTCAGGAGTTTATATAGAGGCCCCATGTTCCACACATGGTACAGGCCCTGGATGCACCTCTTTAAGCAAAACAAAGATGGTACTTTCTTCATGGTGCTTGATCCTCACAGGCAGGAAGGCGAAGTTGGCCGATAAAACAGCTAAGTTAATAATAAGATTCAGGTAGTGAGAAGAGCTACACAGAAAGTGAGATGGGCTCTGGAACCCAGGACAGGTGGTGTGTGCCTGGTACTCTACGTCAGCTGGGTGGGCAGGGACGGCCTCTCCGAGGCTTTTAAGCTGAACCCTGAGAGAGAAAAGAAGGGAGAACATATCAAGTTCTGGGTGAGGAACACATCAGGCAGAGGGTAGGTGACAAGTGCCATCAAATAGTTTTCTCACAATGGCATTTTATGTTCCCTATGGGGACCTTCTACACTCAGCTCTGAGCCACCAGTAGGTGGCCTCACATTTTGGGAAACACGGGGTAAAATGATCTCTAAGTTCTCTCTTCTCTGACATGTTTTTATTCGGAGATGCTGCATCTCCCCTGGCAAAGCCAGTGTCTGCATGCAGTGACGGGTTGGCGGAAAGAAGGCCACGGGCCGTGGGTTTAGAACCCTCTCCCGCAGTGGGGCCCCCAGCCTCCCCTTCTTCTCATCCTCTTCCTATTCAGAGTCAACCAGGATCAAAACATGAAAAGGTTCTGTTCATTCTCTCAAACCACCTCCCACCCTCCACCTTGGTCATCTCCCAGCCTCCCCAGCTCTCTGACCTAGAGAAGGGAGAGCAAAAAGAATTAGAAACCATGTGTTAAATGCACTGGTAAGATTCTGCAGGAGCAGCCTATGTTTTACTCTGGCTGTATTTGCAATGCCTCATCCTCAACACGTGAGCCATAGCTTCTCTCCAGGATGCAGCAGCTCCCGCCACACAGGTTTCAGTCAGCTTCTGAGCTCTGGCGGTAACCCTTTCTCAACCTGCCTAAGGACTAGCCTCTGTGGTTTCACAGCCCCTTCTTCTAATGGCCGTGTGCAGATGAGTCTTCTCAGTTTTATGTAGGACTTTGGATTTTCATGTGCAAGGCGGTCTCCTGGACTCCTGGTCTCATAAGAAGGCACAAGAATGTCCCCTAGCCCAGGGTTTCTCAACCTCAGCACCATGGGTGTTTGGGTCCAGACCTTTTTGTTTGCTGCAGGGGACTGTCCTGCACATTCTTGGATGTTGAGCAGCATCTCTGGCCTCTGCTCACTGGATGCCAGCAGTACCCCTGCCCTTAGCTGTCAAACCAAGAAAAATAGCTCCAGACATTGCAAAATATTCCCTGGGGGACAAGGCCATCTTCTGTTGAAAAGTATTAACACTGGAGCAGAAGGTGTTTGAGTGGAGATAAGGGCCTGTTCCTGCTTTGCGCATGGGAAGGGAGTTTGCACTGACGGCACCATGTCCTTACAAGTGTAACTCCACCTGCTTTTAGGGAGAGGCTTGCTGGAGGCCTTCAACCTGCGGGGCCCATTCAGCCGATGTCATCACATCGCCAGGAGATTAGAGCTGAAATTAAAAGCTCGTATAAATTGAGGAATGTCAAACTCGCTCAGCGTCACAGCCCTGGAGAAGTGCTGCCAGTGACCCGTCACCTGGAGGTGCTCCCTCTGAATAACTGGAGGCTCACAGTCCACAGCCAGAGAGCTGTTAGCACGCGCAGGGCCCTGCCCCCTCCCTGCTGAGCCCACGGGCTGGCTGCTGGGGGCGTCATCAGTCGGGAAACGTGTGGCCTCATGTGCTGGGCACGGGACCCAAGGAGAAGGCGAGTTGCCCGGAGGTGAGCGCCTTGAGTCCCGGCTCCCCACGGCTCTATCTGTCTCCCTGGTAGCTCGTCCTCACCAGGTGGCCTCGTTTAAATCTTTTCTTACCCTGTTTAGGAGCAGGGACCCTGTCTGTCTTCCTCCCGCTGCGCCCTCAGTGCTCAGCGGGGCTGGGCACCGCGAGGAGGCGCGTCGTGAACGCACAGACCAAGCTCCCCCTCGGTCCGCGCTCCTCCGGCTGAGCAGAGACGCGGAGGGCGGGGCGGGAGAGGCCCGCGGGGGGCTGCCGAGGGCAGCAGAGAGGAGGCAGAGTCCCGAGTCGTCCCCGCGCCCTCCACGCCCTGGCTCGCCGGCCTCACAGCTGGAGCTCCAGCAGCCATCACTGTCTAGAGCTGGGGAGACGTATTTCAACACCCCGTTTTGCTGCTGGAGACCCGTGTGACCTTGGAGATGTCAAATAACTTCTGTGATCCATAGCTCCTTCCTCTGTAAAGTGGGAGACCTAACCCCACTGTGTCAGAAACATCGACTGCCAGACACCAGCGTTGTCCCCCCGCCACTCACTCTCCAGCCTCCCTGCAGTCAGCAGAGACGGGGGACTGTGAGGAGGTGACGTGCCACATCCTGCTGAGACACCTCAAAGCCAGCGAGCCCCCCTTCGGCTCTTGCTTCCCTGACAGAGGCCACGCGGGAAGCAAGGGCAGTCACCGTGTCCCTGAGTGAGCACTTGGGGCGGAGCGCCACACCGAGGTGAACCGGACACAGAGGGTGACACACAGATCACAGGCTGACTGGGCCACAACAGCATCACCTGTAATTCCCACCAACGGCAGGATGGCGGTCGATTCCAGCACCGCATGACATCGCCAAGCGAAAGCCTCTAGCAGATGCGAGACGGAGAGTAAGTGCCCATCATGGTTTTCACCGTGTCTTTACCTGGGTGGACAGCAGCCGTCTTCCCACTTTGCCGGCCCCGCCCCCTTTCCTTCCCACCCGCGAGGGCCGTCAGGACAGCGTGAGCCCATCCCGAGGCCTCCCGGGGAGCGCAGCTTGCGCTTGCACAGCGCTCCCTCTTTCCCTTTTCTGAAAGGCCTCGGTGTGGGCGTCCTTGAGCCAGCAGGCGCACCTAGACAGTGGCTGTGTGTGGGCAAACAGTGGGCCAGAGCCACCTGCTCTGGGGCCTACAAATTGTATGTTGTCAAGTGAGCAGCCGGCTGCAGGTGTTACTGGAGATGCACAAATGTTTTGTTACGACAAAAGCCCCAAGACCTGAAGAGCAGCTTCTCCCGGAGACAGACAGCAGGACCTCGGTGCTCTGGGTCTCTAAGAGCCTGGTTTATTGTCACCGAGTGCGTATCTACCGATTGCTGCAACGGTTTAATCTTTCCAATGGCAGGGTGGCAAATCGCATTTGGACGGGTGTCTGGCACAAACCGAGCACTCAGCCCCAGCTCAGCATTTCCTCCCTGTGAGTTTGGGCGAGAGATTTAACCTCTCGGAGCTCAGCTTTCATCTGCAAGGCACAGGGAAGCCCGCCCGCCCGCCTCAGGGTTACTGAGAGGACTGGGTGGGAAGCACAGCAGGTATTACAGGTCTGGCGCCACGGTTCATGCTCAGCACATGTTTACAATAATTACTGTGACCACTCCCATCGTCACCACTTTACCCTCAGGATCCCATCTGTTGCCTCGCTCTGTCTCCCACGATTCCGTGGACTGCTTTTGAAGTGCTAATACTGCGTTTGAGAGGGAATTCTCCAGGTTCTTCTTATTAGCTAGCCCAAACTTAATTCAACAAAGTAACCGCTTATCGGTAACTGCATTGTATGTTTTCACTAAAGTTCTTTCAGTGTATTCTTATAAAACCTCTATATAATCACCAAAAGTGTCCAGGGAGAAACACACAGGCTAAGAGGGGTTAAGTAACTTGCCCAGACTGAACAGTTCGTGTGTTTTACATTTGGGAGAGTGCAAACCAAGATCTGACTCTGCAGCCTTACTTGGCCCGTCCTTCCTCTGTTACAATTTCAGGAGACTTAGGGCAGCCACCTTGAGGTATGGGTCCCCTCCTCCTCCCAGCCTGTGTAATGTTGCCCAACATAACTCTTTGTTTCTTTAAATTTAAGTATTTAATAAAATTCATAGTTAGATATTATTTTCCTGTGTTTTAATTTAAAAATGCATTCACACAGATGTGACCTTATTTGAACCTTGCAGTAAACTGTCTGGTCCAATGGAAGCCCATTCGTTCTTCTTCCAGACGAGGAGACTAAGGCTCGAGGCAACGGGAGGCCGGCCGGGGTCAGGGGCGCCCAGGGGCAGCGCAGAGAACCCCGCAGGTCCTCCGATGCCCAACCCGCTGACCCCCCTCTTGTGCTCACCACTACAGAGGCCAGCGCAGTTGTGTGCTAATCACCCAATTAGAGAAAATAACACTGAATGTCACTTCCGAGCGCATTGCGAGATGACAAAGCGCCGCATTTCTAGGCAGCCAGCGCTTTTCCAACTATTTTGTTTTCTTTGCTCTGAAGAAAATGCAAACGGAAACACTCCACACTAGAAAATAACCCCCAAGGGTGTGCCGCTGAACTCCGCCTAAAAATAACTCGATTTGGCAAGAGCCACCTGCTGTTTCTAACAAAGCGGCTGCTGCAGGGTTCGAGGCCTGGGGACCTGCTCCCTCTCGTCTTCCCAAACCCCGCACACTCCCCACTCCTCAGCCGGCTTCACTGATGGTGTCCTCAGCGCTCAGGTCCTGAGCTGGGCGCTAGGGGACACATGTAGCCGTCACCCCCGCCGTGGCCCGGAGCACTTCCCGCTCAGGCAGCTGCTGCTGGGCCCTCACAGCCCGCGGCCGACCTGGCCGCCCTCGCTGTCGGTTAGATGCCCGACCTTCCCGGGAGTGAAGTCAGGGCCTTGCACCCGCCTTCGCCGCCCGTGTTGAGCCCCGCCGCGTCCTGGGACGGTGCTGGGCGCCCGGGCCATGCGCGGCCGTGCACCCCTGCGGACGGCTGGGCCTGCTTCCAGCTTTGCTTACCACGAGAAACGCGGCTATAGAACACTGACGCAGAGGATTTTTGTGAACACGTGATGTTATTTCTCTTGCGAATTGCTAGGTCATATAGAAAGTGAATGTTTAACTTTATAAGAGGCCTCCAACCCTTTTTTCCAAAGTTTGAGGCTTACAATTGCCCCATATCCTTCGCCAGCGTCGCCTCCCGGCGTGTCCGCGGACACCGCTGGCCTGTTTCTGTCCCTCGAGACTCGTTTGCGCTCTGTAGCGTCTGTAAAAGGAAACCATACGGCATACGGTCTTTTTGCCGGGCGTCTTCACTTAGCATAAGGATTTTGACATTCGTCTGTGTTTTCACGGGTACTGATACTGTTACCCGTTTCTGTATATCACTGTGTGGATGTGCACAACTTGTTTATTCATTAACCCCTGGGTGGGCATTCATTTCCAGTCTTTGGCTATTAAAAAAACGCTGCTATAAACTCTCATTCACTAGTAGCTGCGTGGGCATACGCTTCTATTTTTCTTGTGTACACACCTAGGAGTGGAGCGGCTGAGCCATATGGTAGGGGTACCATTAACTTTTCAAGAAATTGCCATATTGTTTTTCAAAGGGGTCGCAGCATTTTACCCCCTGCCAGCAACGTGCGAGAAGCCGGGCGCTTCCTCTCTCCCAGCCTTGGCGTGAGCAGCCTGTGACCCGAGGCTTCGGCAGGTGGGTGATATCATCTCATTGTGGCTTTAGCCTGAACTTCCCTGGGGCTAAGGTGCCTCCTTCCACGTGCTCAGGCTCCATCTACGTCGCTTCACTGGGAAATGTCTGCTCCACCTGCCACCCTGTTTTGTGAGTTTGTTTTTAAATTGGGGTACCTGTCTTCTTGTTATTAAGTTGTCAGAATTCTTCATAGTTTTTAGACAAAAACGATTTGATGGCCGTATGGTCTATAAATATTTTCTACCAGGCTTTGAATGGCCTTTTCACATTTATAAAAATATATTTTGAGAGACAAAAGTTAAATTATGATTAAGTCAAATTTGTCAATTTTCTTTTATGATTTGAGTTTTTGGTGTTATTTATAAGCAAGAATGCAAACATTTTCACCTTCTAAAAGTATTATAATTTTAAAATGTATATGTAGATCTATAATCCATCTTGAGCCCGTTCTTATGTGGTGTGGGGGATGGGGTCAAGGTCAGCTTTTTGCCAATGGTGCTTCAGGACCATTGTTTGGCAAAGACGATCGTGTTTCACTGAATTGCTTTTGAAGCGTTTTGGAAAATCAGTTGATCACATAATGTGTGGAGGTCCTTCTGCCCTCTGCTCTCTCCCACTAGTTTACTCTGATCCAGTGGTGTCATTCCTCTCACCTTGTGTTTATTATTCTATGTGCACTTTTTAAAAATATTTTTATTGATTTCAGAGAGAGGAAGGGAGAGGGAGAGAGAGAGAAACATCAATGATGAGAGTCATGGATCGGCCACCTCCTGCACGCCCCCTACTGGGGATGGAGCCTGCAGCCCAGGCATGTGCCCTGACCGGGAATCGAACCGCAATCCCTTGGATCATAGGTCGGCTCAACCACTGAGCCACACCGTCTGGGCTATTCTATGTTTTAATTAATTATTTTAAAATTCAGAAGTGTAACTTCTTCAACTTTGTTCAATGTTCTTAAAAATGTTTAGCTTAATCTTGATTGCTTTTGTGGTTGTTGCTGTTTATCTTTGTTTTTTACTTAATGACATAAATTTTACATTCAACTTGTTGATTTTTTTTTTTACAAAAAGTACTACTGGGGATTAGATTTGAATTGTATTGAATCTCAGCTTTGGGAGACTTGACCTCTCAACCATATTATGTCTTCCAGTCTGTGAAAACGGCATTTCTCTCAATTTATTTAAGTCTACTTTGATTTCTTTCAGGACATATTTTGTTAGGATTCCAATTATTTCATGTTTTTTCTTGCTATTATAAATGGAACCATTATTAGATTTTATTTTCCAATTGTTCATTTCTGGTATATATAAATACAGTAGAATTTTCCGTTGACCTGGTGTCTTATAATCTTGCTAAACTCACTTAATAGTTCTATTAACTACTAGGCAGCTTCTTTAAGATTTTCTATGTAGATGTCTAATCATGAAATTTTGGATACAGAGAATTTTATCTTTTTATTTTCAATGTGCATGATTTATTTTGTGTGTTCTTTTTTTTCTTGCCTTATTACACTGGCTAGGACTTCATTATAATTTTGGATACAAGTGGTAACAGTAAACAAACTTGTCTTGTTCCTGATATTAAGATGGAAAACATTCATTTATTCACCATTAACTATAGTGCCACTTGCCGGGTTTTTGTTTGTTTATGTGTTATAAGGTTAAGAAAGTTGCCTTCTAGCCCTGGCTGGTGTGGATCAGTGGTGAGAGAGTCAGCCTGTGGACTTAAGGGTTATGGGTTTGATTTCTGGTAAAGGGCAAATACCTGGATTTGGGGTTTGGTCCCTGGCCCCAGCTGGGGTGAGTGTGGGGTGCTGTGTCCCTCTCACGTTGATGTTTCTCTCTCTACCTCTCCCCTTCCACTCTCTAAAAGAAGCGATGGAGAACATCCTCTGGTAGGATAAAGAAAAAAAGCTGCTTTCTATTCCTATCTTCCTGAGTGCTTTTATCATGAAGGATTGTCAAATTCTTTTTGTTTTTGCAATTATTCTGATAATCATATGATTTTTTGTTTGTTTTTTAATCTGTTAATACATGGGTTGGCTTTGAATGTTGAACCAAAATTATATTCTTTGGATAAATTGCACTTAGTCATTGAATGGTTAATTTTATGTGTCAAATTAACTTGCCTGGACTAAGGGATGTCCAGATTGCTGATAAAACACTATATCTGGGTGTGCCCCCAGCGGTGTTTCCAGGGGAGATTAGCATTTGTATCAGTAGATTGAATAAGGAAGATCCACCCTCCCCTATGTTAGCGGGCGGCACCCATCCTTTGGGGGGTCTGAGTAGAACTAAAGTAAGCTGGACATCCATCTTCTCCTGCCCATGGACGTTGGTGCTCCTGGTTCTTAGACCTTTGGACTTGAATTAGGACTTTACACCGTTGGCTCCCATGGTTCGCAGGCCTTCAGGTTTGGGCTGGAACTAAACCACCAGTTTTCCTGGGGCTCCAGCTTGCAGATAGCAGATCATGGGACTCCTCAGCCTCCATAACTGTGTGAGTCAATACCTCTTCAGGTATATGTACCTTTTTATATACCAACAAACTTTATTGGTTTTGTTTCTCCGGAGAATCCTGACCGATACCGTCATTATATATTTTCCTTTTCATATAGTATCAAGTTCATTTTGCTAATATTAGTTCAAGATTTTTGTGTCTATGCTCATGAGGAATATTGATTTATGGTTTTCTTTTGAAATGCAAGTTTTTCATTCTGGTGAGGTCAATTTTTTTCTTTTATAGACCATGGTTTTGTTGCCATATCTAAGAAATCTTTGTCTAGCCCAAGGACTTGAAGCTATTCCCCCAAGTTCTCTTCTAAAATGTTATTTTTACCTTTTACATCTAAGTCTATAACTACGTCTTTTCTCGGATGTATTTTTTCTTGTTATTCTTGGATTTCAGCACTTTGACTACAACATGCTTAGGTGTGATTTTTCTTTACATTCGTTCCGCTTATTTTTGCCAGAGTTCTCGGGTCTAAAAGTCAATATTTTTAATAAGTTTGGGGAGATTTCTGACATTATTCTTCATCTGCATCTTTTGTATTACTCTCCCCCTTTCCCACTCCTGGGACTATGATTATGTATGTTGAATGTGCTCTTTCAGTCATTTTCATCAATATTTTTTCTTTTTTCCTCTTTGAATGCCTAGCAATTTTTGACTGAACATTGTAAATGACTCACTATAGATACTTGGGGTTCTATTTTATTCCACTAAAGACTGGCACTTTTCTATTGCTAGATAATCCAATTACTGGCTTACTGCCTTGAAGTAAGTTTTGCTTTGTTAGAGCAGATCTGTGGAATTCCCAAGGCTTCCCAGGCCCCTCAAACTTGTAAGATCAAACCCACCAGACTCTGTGTCCCCTGCTGTCCTGTTAATGCATCATTATGGGGCTCATTAGGGAAGGTCTAGAAAAGACCTCACTCTCGGGTGATATTATTGCTCTTACGCTATGGCCATTCTGATGTCTCTTTCTAAAAGGCTGGGGCAGGGGTAAGTAACAAGTCCTTAATGAATAAAGTCTTTTTTCTGACCAGGCTGGAATTCTAACCCCCTTTATGTTTGGACCGCTTGTTTCCCTTCCATCCCTGCGGCAGCCACTCCCTTGCAGCCTCACGTTGCCTCACCCTGCATATGTGCAGCCCAGCGTTTAGCGGGGACCCGGGGGCCTCCTAGCTGCTGGCACGCCCCGCTCGTAGAGCCCTTTGTGTCACAGATTCCAGCTCCTTCAGCTGCCACGGAGGCTGTTCTCAGCTTCTTGGCGCAGCGCAACCGGCGGGCTCTGTTTGAACTACAGCTTATCTACTCGGTCGGGAAATTACCCCATGGCAGAGAGCTCGGGCGATCGTGGGGCTGTGGAGCTCACCTTGTGAATTTTTCTTTTCGGGGATTATAGCCTAAAGCGTTGCCTCATTTACGTTGTGTAGTTTCACAGTTGGTTGTACGGGTAGGTCTTCACCAGTTACTCTGTCCTAGCGGGAAGCAGAAATTCTCTCCATCTTGTTTTGACAAACAAAACAAAGAAGACACGCAGGTTAATTTCGGCGGACAATCCTAACTGATTGGTCAAGACCGACGGCACTGAGAAGGGGTTTGGGCCTAGGATTGATGAGTATGTTCTTCCGTAGGTGACGGTGGTTAAAGTGGAGACTAATATTACTTACTTGCTAACAACCCTTTTCTTTTTTTTCACCATACATAATTATATTTCTTTATTGTGATGAGAACTTTTAAGGTCTTACACTCTTAGCACTTCTAAATATACAATAAATATTAATTTTAGTTGCCATGCTGTACGTTGCATCCCCGTGACTTATGTTATAACTGAACGTTTTTGTACCTTTGACCCCCTTCAATTTTACTCACCTTCCATCTTCTTTTCTTTTTAGATTCCACATATAAGCAATATCATGCAATATTTGTTTTTCTCTGTCTGATTTATTTCACTTAGCATAATGCCTGCAAGGTCCATTCATGTTATTGTAAATGGCAACAACCCTTTTCTTTAATCTCAGTCCCTCAAAGGAAGCAAAGTCTTCATGGCTCATCTTGTTAAATACCTGACAAGACCGTCAGTACTTTTGGACAAGGAAAGATGCCCTTTGTTTTGGCCCGAACAGTCCCATGGTCTGAAAGTCACTTGGAGACTTTCATGCTTGGCTTTGTCTGTTCCAGGCTTCGTGCGGGTGTTTCTCGTGGTCTAAGACAACTAGTGCTCACCTATGCCTGGTTCTGCTCCCCTTCTTTGGAAACTCAGAAGGGCTATAATATCTGCTCATGGCAATCAGGCAGGACCCCCCCATGACTGGATCTCAGGAAAGGAGGGTAAGCAGAAGAAACGGGTGTCATTTGTGAATTGAAACATTAAGGAGCTGATGCACCACCCCATGCACGTTTTCTCAAGCCATGATGATCTAGGAGCCACATGTTAAAGTGGCAGCAAGACACAAAAGAGGAAGGCTGGGCCCCTGAGTCACTGGGTGGAGCAGAGCCCCCGCCAATCAAACTGGCCCTTCTGAAAGTAAGAAATAAACTTTCACTGTGCTGAGCTACTGCGATTTGCGGGCTTCTCTGTAGCAGTAGCTATTCAGTAGTTACTTAGCTAACACACACTGTCCTTTCACACATTGTCTCCTGTTCCACTGGAGCATCAGCATTGATTCTTTCTTTCCCATCACCCTCGACTAAGAGCTCCAAATCCTTAAGGTCACTTTTGAAAATGGCCCAACTTCTCCCATTATCAGTGAATTTCCCTAGTTTTAACTTCAGAGACTTTAAACTCTGCTCAGTGGCATAGGTCTACCACTTCTAGTCTTGTCCTCCACGGTCGGGCATCTGTCCCTGTTCTGCGAAGGCCTTCTCTGTAAGCTGAAGTCTTATCCAGGTCTAGTCCTTAAAAGGACACAAGAATATTTTGACGTAATGAACAGCTGCTTTGAATGCCAGAGGCAAACCTCCTGAAGCGAATCCCTCAGCTCGGCCCACCTTCTTGAATATGGAGCTTATCAAACCTCATTATCTGAGGCAAGGCCAGGCAGAGACATGGTCATATCCTCATGCCAAGGACATCCTCACATCCTCGTGTTAGCCCATAATCTTCATTAAGTCAAATCATTCCTGTCTAATTTAGATTTTCCCAAGAAAATTTCTCTAAAAGTTTTGGCAAATATAATCAGCATAAACACACCTCTTATCATCCTCAGCTCCACAGAGTCACCACCCTCAGCCTGAGCGTCACCACCATCAACATGAGTGTGGCCATCATTAAAGTTAAAACCAGTACCACGTCTCTATGGTTAATATGAATGCCTTCATCCGTATAACAGTCACTTCTATGGTTGTGTCCACCCCCACCATCTCTGTAATACTTGCCTTTGAAATCAATAATCATTATTGCATCTTTTGCATAAGGAATTATCACCAACACCATCATTATCACTATTACCTTTATCAATTCATTTTTCACAGAGTTATTTATTTCCTGTCTCACATGGCCAGGCACCATACTAGATGTTTAAGGGACAGAGAACAACTTAGAAATTGCCTCTCTTGACCTGTGAAGGCAGATATTCTAAACAAACATTGAGAGAAAGTATGATTAATGTGATACCAGGGGTTAGGTGCTGTGACAAGACATAAGGGGCAATTTTCCCTCAGTGAGTCAGGGACCATCCCTGGGAAGTCAGATTCTAAACCGAGCCTTAAATGGCCACGAGAGTTAGCTAGGTAAAGATGCCTGGAGACGGGAGACTTCAGACAGAAGAAAGTAATTCACAAGGGAAACCAGAAGCCAATGGCCAACATTTGATGCTTTAGCCTCATGAGTGATAAACATTGAATTAAAAGGAAATACCATAGTCACCTAGTAAGTTGGCAAAGATTATTTAAATATTAATGCCCATTATTGATAGAAATGCCATAGCCTTAGACTACAGGACATGTAAGACTGGCATAACTTTCTGGAAGGCACTGTAGAAACAAATGAAAAACTTTCAAAAATGTTGCAATTTTTGAAATGATCTTCTAGGAATTGATCCTAATTAAAGAAAAAATCCACAGACAGAAAAAAGGTAAAAAATTCCAGTGCAGCCATGTGATGAATGATACACAAACCCTCAAATCCCAACTCTAAGACATACGTGCTGACATAGGACATTGCATATGACACGATGTAATGTGGCTGAAAGCAGCCGTGGGTCAGTGCGGGGTGTTAGGACGGGCGGAGGCTGCTGTTCCGAGGGCAGGCCCTCAGGTCTCAGTCGCCTGATGCAGTGAAGATTTTGTCTTGCTCTTACCCCAAGCAGATGCGGGCCACACGGCCCTCCTTCATGTCTCTTCTTTGAGTCCCAGGGGCTCAAAGATGCTTTGACCATAAGACAAATGAGGTAGAGATCATATGTGGCTAAGTGCCAGGAGTTTCGGTGCCAGGAACGGAGATGGTGAGCATGACTTTCACCCCGTGTGTTTGACCAGACCCAGTTTTGTGGACCAACTAGGTAGAGGAACGAATGGGTACTTGGTGAGAATTAACAATCTCTGACACATTGTGATCTCAATTTTTGGAAAATCAGTCTGCATATCTACGTATGTATCTATTAACCATCGACCTGACTGTCCACCTGTCCCCCACCCACACCTCCGGTCACCCATCGTTTACCAAGCGGTTGTTAAGAAAAGATTGGAAGAAACGAATGGATGTGCTTCCAGTGCTTATACACAGATATAATGGGTGATTTTTTCCTTACCTTGCTCTGAATTTTTAAATTTTATTACATTGTGGGTGTGCTTATGTAATCAGAAAAGGAGATGTTCCATTCAATTTTAAAAAGACACAGCCAACACACTTCAGTGATGCACTTGATTGAGGGGGAGGCTCCTTTGAATGAGCAGCACCTTGAGTTATAGGCTGTTTGCAAAGAAATGCAGCTCTGTTACTCTAACAGCATCTTGGGCCTGCTTTAATGAATAGGTAGGAATGATATATAATTAACCTGGTAATTGTTTGAATCTAAATGACTACTTCTAACATGGCTTAAGAACTTTCTTATGTGCTTCTGAGCATCAGCTCAACTTCTTGTTTAGTGTCACAGATATTTGAGTGGGTAGACTCCAAATTCATGAGTTCTATTTGGGAACAAATAAAAATAAAGGCTCACATGAATAAAGAAGTGAAACTCTATGAGACTAGGGGAGAAGCAATGACCAAGGGCCGATTCCTAGTAGTGTCTACTACGAGATCAGGCCAGGAATGACATAACTTTCATCACATAGGCTCTCACAGAAGTGTTTTTCTCAAGCCCATAGATGAAAAGTAATTAGACCCCACCCTTGGCCCTAAGGAAGACTCAAAGGCCTCTTGTTTTCATTTTATTGGTTCAGGAATACTCCTGGAGAAAAGTCTGAGTGCGTGAGACTGTCTCTTTTGCTTCATCTCAGAGCTTCATCTGCTTCATCTCTCAGCCTTGTCCTATAGCCTCAGCACTCTTCTTAGTCAACCTGCTTCTTGCCACCCCAGGGCCTTGGCACATGCTTCCCACAGTACTCTCATTGAGCTTCCTCCCTTCCTTTCTCTGCTTAACTCTTACTAATACTGCAGAACTCAGTTCAGTCTTCCCAGAAGAATTCCCTGGTTAGGCCAAATCCCCCTGCTGCACACCATGTACCTCTATTTCAGGTGCTCATCACAGGACTAACTTCGCAGTTTGTTGTGTGGCATTTTGACGTATACCTGTGTCCCCAGTTTAAATGCATGTTGCATGAGAACATAATAACATCATTTGTTCATCTTTATTGCTCCAGTGTTACCTGCTGGGCTGGGCACGGAGCAGGCAGTGGCTATGTGTTGAGCTCCTACGTGAGAGAGAGAGTCAGTAAAGAAACTGAGGACAAGGAGGTTAAGGAATTTACCCGAGGCCTTGGAGCTAAAAATAGAGCATTTGGTGTTCTTAAAGAGATTTATATCATGAAAACAGAAGAGAAAATAACAAGTAGTCTTCCATGTTAATAAGTAACGCTGGAGGTGTCTGACGAAAATTCCAGCACTTGTTGTCTCCGGCACTGTGCCAAGTGCCTCACTGTGTCATTCAACCCTCGCGGAACCTCTGCTTTCCTTACCCATATTTTGTAGTTGAAGATTAGGGATATTAAATAACTTTGAGGGGCTCATAAAAGTTTTTTTAAGCACAAAATATTTTAAATTTCTTGAGTATAATGTGACAAGTAGCCACAAGGTTCGACAGCATTACTCGGCAAAGTAAAGATTCGCATTCATGATTGCCCAGCTCTGAACCCCAAGCTTACCTCCTGCGCCAACCACACTCCTAAAACTGAAGCAACGGTAACTGAGATGTAGAGAGAGATCAGGGCAGGGTGGTGAGACTGTGAGAGTTCAGAGGACAGAGAGACAAGTCTGGGCTGGAGGAACCTTGGAACACCGGGGGGACATTTGACACTTGAGCTGGTCCACCTGTGAATCTGAGCGTGAGCGGAGGTGTGGCAGCAGGCAAGTGTGGGGCATGGCGCTGAGCTGCAAGTGCAGTGGGCGCAAATACGTGCGGGTTCCCTACCATGGGTCTTAACAGTGGGAAGAACCAAGGGCCACTCAAGAATGAGCTGGCCCAGTCAGTCAGGACTTGGGCATGGGCTTGGCATGAGTATTGATGTGCCTTGATCAAAAGAGGCAAGGTCCTCAGACAGGTATCCGAAAGACTCTATCTAGGTGACTAATTTTGAACTTAGTTTTTGACTGAACATGCGTGATGGATAACATTTACATGAGCAAAACCGCATTTTGTCATGAGGGACCTCTAGTGTATTAGCTGGAGTTCTCCACAGAAACAGAACCAACAGGACATATGTCTATATCTAAATCTTTGTATCGCCATCATCTCTCTATCTCCATTGTCTCCTTCTCCATCTCCATCATCTCCCTCTCCATCATCTCCATCTCCATCATCTCCCTCTCCATCATCTCCATCTCCATCTCCATCATCTCTCTATCTCCATCGTCTCCATCTCCATCTCCATCATCTCCATCCCCATCATCTCCATCTCCATCTCCATCATCTCCATCTCCATCATCTCCATCTCCATCATCTCTATCTCCATCTCCATCTCCATCTCTCTCTCTGTTTGAGGAGGAATTGGCTCATGTGGTTATGGAGTCTCAGAAGACCCATGATCTCCCAGCTGTAAGCTGGAGACACAGCAAAGCCAGTGGTGTACTTTAGCCTTAGTCCCAGGTCTGAGAACCAAGAATGCAGGACAAGCCTAAGAGGACCAAGAGTAGGACCAGCTGAAGCAGTTGGGCAAGGACAAGGAATTTGTCTTTTGTTGGCCTTTTTGTTCTATTGAGGACCTCAATGCACTGGGTGATGCCTACCCACATTGGGGAGGGAGATGTGGTTCCCTCACTCTAGCTAATCTCTTCTGGAAATAACCTCACAGAGGTACCCAGAAATCACTTTTAACCATGTGTGTGGGTACCTCTTACTCAGTCAAGTTGACACATGAGGTTAAGCGTCTCATCTTGCGATAGTGCAGGCTGCTGTGTAGATGAGGTGGGTTTCAGGTTATACACACTACTGTTGAAGGAAAGACCCCAAATCTTTCTCTCCACCTCTCACAATGCACCTGCCTCTGAACCATGCGGGGTCCACCACTGCTTCAGGGCGAGACCCTTGTCTCAAGACTGGAGACTGGACACTTGAAAGAATTTTTCTTAGGGAGATGCAAAGCCACAGTCTCAGGGATTCCGAGAGAGGCAAATTCATTAGTAAGGACGTGGCTTTGTAATCAGACAGTCCTCTACGCAAATCCGGAGTCTGCCACTAGTAGGTGGGGGAATTGGGGAAACATCTCAACATAAAACTTTTCATCTGTGATGTGGCCAGAATGTCTCACCTCAGAGGATGCCGTGGGGTCATTGAGAGGTAAGAACCACCTTAGCACGGTGCCCGGAGTAAGTGTGGGTCTGCTGCTACTTGAATTGGCACTCAGATTGGTGTGCTACCTCTCAGATCTAGGTAACAGGGCCGAGAGCTGGAATCTTAAAGCTGGGCACCAACAGGAGCTCAGATTTGGTAACATCTACTGAAATTAAGGTGTACACATCTAAATTACCCAGGAATTCCAGTTTTCTGTATCAGATCTTGAGAATCACTCACATTTGCACAAGAAAGCATACTCTTTACACAAGAATGCTCGTTGCAACAGTCTTTAACTAAAAAGAGAAACAATCTATATGTTCATTGATGGGAAATTGGCTACGTAAACTGTGATATAGTTACACTATGGAAAAGAAGCTATGATTTTAAGAAATATAGCTTTATAATTTAAATATAAAATATCATGACCTGGAAACAGCAAAGACTTACTGTTGAGTAAAATTAAGCAAATTGCAAAATGACATCTGCAGTGTGACGCTGTTCATGTCGAGCACACACTCGACAACCATATACAAGAGAGTTCGCAGAGCTGGTGCCCTGGGCATCACCTAGGGCAAGAGGGAGACAGGCTGAGACAGAGCTTTAGACTCTTGGTCAAAAGGAATTTAGAATTTCCCCTACTCTTTTCATTTGTTACAAGGAGAAGTTATTCATGTAGAAATTGTTAACTAAATTTTAATTTTAGAAACATCTAGACCCGGTTTGTTTCAAGAACAATTGGGAAGCCACATCTCTACTCTGTGGACAGAGGTTTGTTTTCAGAGCAGTCAAGCCACTGGGAGGGGCTGGCCCATTCTCTGCAGCACTGGCCTTGTCATAGCTGGGATTTAGCCAGTTCCTATCACTGGGCTTGACTTGGTTCAGCCTTCCTCCTAGCCCAAACCCACACAATGAGGCACCTCTCCCCAGAATCTGTGTAGCCTGAGCTCTCTCTGCCACCCATCCTCACCATGTCAGAAAGTTAGTTATATCCAGGAATCTGTGGCACTGCAAACAGTTTCAGGTTAGTGAACCCGGAAATGCAGCTACATTTTGACGGGTCATTTGCTGAGCCAAGGAGAGAGAAACATGTCATCTGGAGAGCTGGGCGCTGGACAGCAGGGAAGCCCAGCGAGAAATGGGCCCAGGCGGTGCGTCTCCCGAGCCTCCTCAGTCCAGGCCAGGGCAGGCGCGCTCACACGGGGAAGCAGCAGGCTGAGCGGGAGGCAGGCGAGCAGATGGCAGTTATTTTTAAGAAGAAAGTCGTGGGAAGAGAATGCTGTAGATAAGGGAGATCCGGAGCTACAGGTTGGGTGTGGTTTGGGTGTCCTGTGGAGAGAAATGCCTGTCTGGGTTGGCAACTGGACCATTATTCTGGAAGGAAAGCACTTTCTTGAAATCATAGAAAAACTGGTATCAGAAGTACCTCCCATTTTCCATGCCCCAAGCTCCAAGAATAAGAGCATTATCATTGAACCTGGTAAAATTTTCAAGCAACAGAAAACTAATTGGAAGTGTTTAAGCAGAGGGAAGCTGTGTGGGTTCACAGAGCCCCACAGTCCCATCAAGCTCGACTCCAGGCGGAACTGCCTCTGGTGCTGAGCAGCGTCCCCAGCGGCATTGGTTTCTCCTGGTTGAGTGTCACAGTGTTGGTTTCCTTCGCAAGCGAGCTCTTCCTTCCTGGGGCCAGATGGCGGCTGCTCTCCTTGGCTCGTGCCCCATCTTCTGTCATCCTCGTTAGGGAGGGCACCTGTCTCCCCGGGCTCCACCCAGAGCTCTGAGATTCTCTGCCTGGTGCGCAAGCGCACTCCAGACCTGGCCACCGTGGCGGGGGGCCCCCGGCTTTCCCATTGGCCAGGCTGGGCCTCGTGGCTAACCCTAGACCACAGGTGGAATCAGCTCCCCTTGAGCTACCCTGAATGGGGGAGAGTAAGTATGGGATGGAAAACGATGGTGCCTGAACATGGAGGAAAATAGGGGCCGGCAAACAGCAAACGTGAACACGTTTTATGTCCTAGAGACACTGCAGTGCTCAGCACCAGCGTCACCAACCTGAGTGACTTCTCTCCAGCCCAGTGAGAGTTCCAAGGCCTGTGCTGCCTGGGAGCCAGGGCCTCTCCTATTCCTACAGAGAACATTAGCTCCCTGCCTGGCTCTTTGGTTTCCCAGAGGAGCCCAAACCTTTCTTTGAATCCCAGGATAGTGGCTCAGAGCTTGAAAGTGTCTTTCTCTGCTGGTTGCTCCATGTCCCCAGATCTATGCACTTCCCTCTAAGACATCGGCCTGAGTCTTGCTCTGTATCAGAGAGATCATTCAGAATCAAGACACCAAACCCATGTGACAGTGATTGCCACCATTTTAGAGTGAAACTTAAGAGGCAAAACCCAATCTTATTTGGAGACGAGACTTAGAAACATCCCTCAGGGAATGGGGACTTACCTTTTCTGGTTGGAACCAACATGCATGAAGTTGTGCAGAATCTGGAATAAAATAGGCATCATATTTGGGGCCATTCCTTCCCATCTGGCAAACCTGCACTAGTTCTCCAAGGCCCATTTCAAAATTCATGTGTTCTCAGAGCCATTGCCAGCTCCCCGAGAAGCAATTAGTTGTTTCTTTCACTTTGCTCCACAATGCATGGATCATGGTCATTAGCATTTGGGTTCTGTGAGGTTAATCTTTCTCATTCACTCGGCACCATCAGTGCTGGGTGGTAGTAAGTGCTCAATAGAAGTATGATGGATGAATGAACGTGAATGATAGCTTATGCAGATGGAGCTAGAAGAAACATTAAGAATTTATAAAATTCAAGCCATTGATTATACAGATGAAAAAACTGTCAGTCAGTGAGGCAAACAACTGACACAAAAACACAGAAAACCCACAGCTGTGTGAGGATGGAGGTGTCCTAATTCTCGATCCAGAGTCCTTTGTGTTGCAGCTCTGTCTTGCAGGGGGCACTCGGTCTTAGAGTTTTGCATACATTATTTCATTCACTCCTCTTGGTAAGCCTTATTATCTCTACTTTTATGATAAGGAAGCAGAAGGTCAAAAATGATTGTTAAAGTGTTTTCCCAACTCTGTGAATGCCTCCGGAGCGGCTTGTCCAGCCTGTCTCCGAGCCGCCTCCTGATGGGTCAACACGGGAAAGCACCTGGGAGCCAGGCTGACTAGCAGACGCGAGTTCTTTTCTGTCTCTCTGCTCCCCCCTGGCAGGCTTCCCAGGCACCTGAAATAGAAACGCTCAAAATGATGCGGTAGCCTGCAGTCCTACTTGGGCTGCCAGAGAGCAGGAAGGCTTTGGGGGTGGACACAACTGACTATCGTAGGGACAGAACCAGGCCCTGAACACAGTTCCCAGCTCCCCACCAAGACCTGTTAGAGGGAGGGAGAAGGAGGGGCTTCCTCCAACACTGATGACTGCCTGCCGGAATTTCCATGAAGTGACTTTATTTCTTCCTTGGAAACCAGTAACTAAGGCAGGCTATATCCATCTTCCATCACAATAATAACATCTTATGTGTTACCTGCTATATGTACATTATATATCATCTCAGTTGATCCTCATGATAACGTCACAAGGAAAGTGCTATAATTATCCCCACTTATTGATGAGGAAAATGAGTGACACTATGTTAAGCAGATTACCTAAAGTCACCCATTTAGAAACTGGCAAGGCACAGAGTGGGACCGAGGCACTGTGACTCCGGGGCCCACATCTGTAGCCATTGAATGAAAATGTCTCATGATAAAGTTTGAGACACTAAATGTTTGAGTTCACACACTGTTTTGAGGTCTCTCTAGCTGTAAAACTAGAGATCTCAACTATAAAATAGAGCTAGAAATGTCCACTTGATAAGCTACATGGTTATAAATAAAGTTATGTCCATGGGAATATATTATGAAATAAAATTTAAATTTTTCAGAGGTAACATAGAAAGCTTTAGAATGAAGACCTAGTTTCACATCTAATCTCCTCAACTTACTTTCTGCCCATAGACAAATTAAGCTCAGTGAACCTCAGACTTGAAATTGGATATGAAAAAATTGTGTCTATAAAAGTAGGAATAAAAATTGTACTTATTAAAAATGGTTGTGAGCACTGAATGAAAAACCATGTGAAAACATCTAACATAGTGACTTATAGTGACTGTGTAGTCAACCTTCAGGACTGCTAGTTTTTGTTCTTGCTCTTTTGCCAATTACCTGTCACTTCTTTTAATTATTCAGCCTGAACCTCACTATGGAAAAATCTTAATCTAAGCTCCAAACTGTCAGATGCAGGCTGGAAGCTCAAAATCCAAATGTGGAGGAAAGTTGCTTAGGGAGTGAGGACACTCGAGAGGGTAGATGATCTCAGAGAGACAATGAGGGGTTGCAGATTTTGAAGGGCACAGATATGAATGGAATCCATCATAAGTCAGGAGCTGCTAAGACAGGCAACACTGAATAAACCAGAGCTGGAGACCATTTATCTAGCTTTCGCTGCTCTTAGCAGTTCAGGGACATTAAGACAGAAGTAGAGGATTCTGGCCCTGGTCGTCATCTGCAGTGGCTAACAGAGCTGAGCTGCAATTTCCCTCCTTAACAGTAGGTGTCAGTGTCAGCCACGATGCGCAACGCCATGAAAAGGCATTGTGTGCCAAGCAGTCCATTCTGGAAAATAAATTAATTGTAAGTTTATATAAGTCAATAAAACATTTATTTGAATATGGGAGTCCCCCTGCTACTCCTCACCATGAGTATAACATGATCATGGAGGAACAGAGTCCCAGCCTTCTCACAACTCCTCAGAAATGTTTATTCTGATTGTGGGCTAGAAAAATGTAGTCATGGAAAGTGAGCCTGTTAACAGCTGCCCAAGAGACAAGGTGGAAGGGACAGGAAAGGATGGTGGGGGAAGGAGAGAAATAAGGAACTTCTAGTGGCCAATTTTACTACTTATTAGAACCTTAAACCAAGATTCTTAGGGATATAAATGTGAATATCATATGGAAAAGTTACACACACACACAAAATAAGGAAAGGATCATTTTATTTCTATAAAAATACATGCATATGATAAGACATTTAGTACAGTGGTTAAGCGTGACAGCTCTGGCTAAAGTGTGGGGTTCAGACATCAAAATCATCTTGTGCAAATTGAGAGAGCATATACACTGGTTGATCTCTGTCTGCCTCAGTTTCCTCATCTATAAAATGGAGCTGTAATTAGCACCTACTTCCTAGATCTGTGACGGTGAAATCATCCATGCTAAGTGCTAAACTGCCTAACATGTTGTGAGTGCCAGCTGTTATGTTTGCAAATAAATGAGTGTCTGTTTTTGCAAGGAAAGTCTGGGGGGGCTATACATAAATGAGGTGACAACAGTCATCAGAATTTTCCCTTATGTTTTCCCATTGGCCTTTGTGTTATTTAATATTCTCCAGAAAATATTTACTATTTTATCATATAATCATTTAAGGAGGAATAAATAACTGGCCAAAAAGGTATTTTTTGAAAAATGCTGACAAAAATTTAAAGAGCCGACCTCCAAAATGTATAATTTATTTCCACTTAGCCCAGGGTAAGTTCTCGGAAGTTGAGGCCACTGATGTATCGGAGACCCACCTCTGCAACATGAGGTCCTGTCCTTCCTTACTCCCTCCTACAGAACTTGTTCAGAAGTCAACTATTTAACCTAATAAAAGGCCATGCCCAGTCAAATGTCATTTAAAGGCAGATATGCTACCACGAAAGCAACCAGTAAAGCAGCAGATATAGACAATAGGCCAAGAAAGGAGATACAATGAAATCATAAAATATTAATTAATAAAAAAGGCAGAAAGAGGTAAAAGGGAACAAAGAACTGATGGAGTAAACAGAAAAAATGGTAATATGATGGGTTTAAAAATAGCCCTGAGCCCGGCCGGGTGTGGCTCAGAGGTTGAGCATCGACCTAGGATCCAGGCAATTGGGGTTTGATTCCCGGTCAGGGCTCATGCCCAGGTTGCGGGCTCGATCCCCAGTCGGGGGCGTGTAGGAGGCAGCCGATCAGTGACTCTCTCATCATTGATGTTTCTCTCTCTCTCTCTCCCTCTCCTTTCCTCTCTCTGAAATCAATAAAGATATATTTTTAAAAAAAATAGTCCTGAGACATTTCAGACAAGGAACCGTATATATGACGGTGGTTCTGTAATTGCGATGAATTATAAAGCAAAAATTTGCAATGTTGAAAGGCAAGCTGGACCTGACTGTGATGCTGAATTTATTGCTCCCGTTGGGCGGTTTAACTGGGCAAAGAGGCTCAGCATGCTGCCCACTCACCACCGGCCCGCCGAGGCTGGGCCTGGGGTTGGTGGGGGAGCAAGAGGAGCAGCCTGGGAGCGAGGGGAGCTGGGGAGCCTGCCCCCACCCGCCCGCACCTGCCCCTCCACACACGCACACGCACCAGCGGGCACCAGCTCACTTCCCTCCCTCTGCTCTCTGATCTCTCTCCCCCAGTCCCATTCCTTTCTCTCTCTCTTTGTCTCCCTCATTCTTTTCTTATTTCTCAGTGCAAGCTCTGTCTCTCTGGGTCTCTTAATCTCTGCTCTCCCTTTCTCTCCCCTTCTCTCTCCCTCCGCCTTTCCCTACCCCTGAGGCCTACTCTCCCACCCACAGCCGGCTCCTCCCTCTGCACACCCCCCACTGGCAGACACGTGCACATCTGCACCCCACCACACACACTCTATCTTTTATACCACATTTTTTACTGCCCTTTTTCTGTTCAGATAAGTTTAGATGCATGAAAACTTATATCCTTGCGTTACACTGTAACTGCCCACAGTACAGTAACATGCTGTGCAGGTGTGCAGCTGGGAGCACTAGGCTAGACCGCACAGCCCAGGCGTGCGGGAGGCTGCTCTAGCTGGGTGTGCAAGTGCTCTCTATGATGTTCACACAACGGTAAAACCACCTAATGACACATTTCTCAGACTGTATCCCCGTTGTTAAGTGACACATGACTGGGCGACCGTATAAGTAATCACATTAAATATTAATGGTGTGAATACACAAGTTAAAAAGCAAAAGATTCTCAGATTAGACTTAAAAAAGCAAGACCCACATACATTCTGCCTACAAAAAATGCATTTCAAATATAGTGGCCCAATAGTTTAAAGTCAAAGATGGAAGAAGATATGCCATGTGAGCACTGTTCCAAAGAAAGCTGGAGCAGTTATATTAATAGCAAACAAACTAGATTTCTGAGCAAAGACTATTACCAGGACTAAAAAGGCCGCTTCCCAAGGATAAAGAAGTCAGTTCATAAAAGGGACATAATCTCGAACCTTTTTGAACCTCATAAGAGAGCGTCAAAATACACCCGACAAGAATCGGTAGAACTGAACTAGAAATGGACAAAGCAAAAAGTATAACCAGAGATTTTAATGCCCTTCTCTCAATAACTGACAGAACAATCAGAGAGAAATGCAATAAGAATACAGAAGGTTTGAACAGCACTGTCAACATGGGCCCATTGACAGTTATAGAGCACTGCACCCCACAGCAGCAGAACACACCTTCTCGAGGGCACACGCAGCATTTACCGCAACCAACCATATTCTGGGTCAAAAAAATAAATTTAAAAGGACTCAAACCATGCAAAGTGTGTTTTCCAACTACAGTCTAGTTAAATTAGAAATCTATGGGGGGAAAAATCTCTGGGAAATACCAAAATAGAATCCCTAAATAGAATACTTTTAAATAGCACATGTGTCAAAGATGAAGTTAAAAGGGAAATTGCAAAGTGTTGTGAAATGAAAGAAAATGAAAATTCGGCATATGGAGATTTGTGAGATGCCACGAAAGCAGAAGGAAAAACTCAGAGCACTAAGTGCCCACATTAGGATGCGGAAGGTCGCTGTCAATGCGTCAGCACCCCTTGGAACAGCGAGAGCAGGAGGAGCCAACTAGATTCAAAGAAGAAAGAGCCTAGTGAAGAACTGAGCCTAGAGCAGCGCGACAGAAAACAGAAAGACAATAGAATAAATGAATGAAAAGAAACGCTGGTTTTAGGAGAAGATCAATACAATTGATTGACCTCTAGCTAAGAAAAAAATTGTGAATACAAATAATCAATATCAAGAATGAGAGATGTACCCTAATCAGAGATTCTACAAATATTAAAATAATATTAGTAGAATATTACAATCAACTTCATGGCAATAAATTTGACAACTTAAATAAAGTGCATAAATTACTTGAAATACACAAACTACTGTCACATTGAAGAAAAAATAGTTAACATTATTTAGCCCAATGGCTTTTAAAGACATTGAAATTTTAGTTAAAAATCTGCACATAAAGAAAACTCCAAGCCCAGATAATTTCTCAGGTGAATTTTACCAAATCTTTAAAGAAGAAATATTATTAATTCTATACAAACATTTCCAGAAAATTGAAAATGAGGGAATACTCTCCACCTGATTCTAAGAGGAAAGCATTACTCTGATACCAAAACCAAAAAGATTACAAGAACGATAACTACAGATAAATTTCCCTCAAGAACATGGACATATATTTCAAACAAATTTTGAGTAAGCTGCATACAACAATATCTGACAAGGATACTATGCTATGATATAATGATAATTACATATTCCTGGGTGCTTACCTTAAGATTGCAAGTTTGGTGTAACTTTCAAATAACAATCAATTGTCACTCACCACATCGACAAACTAAATGCAGAAAAAGGTATTTGACAAACTACCATCGATTCCTGATAAAAACTCAACTAATGAGAATAGAATGGAATTGTCTCAACTTGTTTAAAGAGCATCTATAAAAAATCTACAGTTAATACCACATTTGCTGGAAAAAGAATGTGGCATCTTGGATGTGATAGCTCACAAATTTTCATATGTCCAATTCTCTTTTTTTTTAATCTTCACCTGATATGTTTTTATTGATTTTTAGAGAGAAAGGAGGAGAGAGAGAGTGAGAGAAACATCATCAATTGGTTGCCTCCCCTATGTGCCCTGACTAGGAATTGAACCCACAACCTTTTTGGTTTATGGGACGATGCTCTCACCAACTGAGCCACCCAGCCAGGGCTTGAAATTTCATTTTTATTCATTTAAAATTGCCATGTAATTTTCCTTTCTACTTCTTTGACATGCATGTTATTTAAAAGGTAAGGGTGGCCACGTTTTACCACTTTTACTCAATGTTATGCTAGAGGTCCTAGCCAATGTGATTAGGCAAGAAAAAGAAATGAAGACATCCAGATTGGAAGGAAAACATAATACTGGTTTTATTTATAGATGACAAAGTTCATTATGTAGGAAATCCTAACATACACAGAAACTCCTAGAACTAATAAACAAGTTTAGCAAGGTCACAGGATACAAGACCAGTACACAAAAATCTATTGCAAGTTTTCTATATCAGCAAAGAAAAAACACAAAATGAAACAAAGGAAACAATTCCCTTTACAATAGCATCAAAAAGAATAGTGTAATAAAATACAATTTAATAAAATAAAGTCAAGTCTTATACACAGAAAACTACAAAACATGGCTGACAGAAATGAAAGTGACTTAAATAAATAGTAAGATAAATCATTTTTATGGATCAGAAGATTCAATATTATTAAGATCTCAGTTCTCCCAAGATTAATCTATAGACCTTGGTCCAGTTATTGAAACTCTCTGTGACTCAGTTTCCTCTGAGAACTGAGACCTGGCAAAATATGGACAATGGCAGGCTCTTCTCTGAGGAGACCTGGAGGGACTAGGGCAGCCGCAGAGGACACGGCCGGGCGCAGCCGGTCAGCGCCGAGGGCTGGCGAGCAGCAGCGCTCAGTGGGTGCCTGGGACAGGGAGTGCAGCGCTCTCCGGGTGGCATCTCCCCTCCGTTTTCACTTGGAAGCGGCTGGCAGCACAGCTCCCAGTCCAACCACCACGGCCCGAGTGAGAAACACGAGCTCTGGCTGAGACGGATGGTGGTGATCCAGACGGTGCCGCTTCACAGACCCCCATCTGCATGTGGGTTATGGGTCCTCGTGTGCACACGGCATGTATGGTGTGTATATAATGAATCCTGTAAGTGCACAGGCATTAACGCATGTTCATAAAGATTCAGAACATATACATACACACATATACATATTCTGAGTAATTGGGCAGGTAATAAAGAAAGGCACGTAAAGAATTATTCTGGTTTCCTGGCATGAATTCTGGGTGAATGGTGGACCTTTTACTGAGGAGACGGAGCCCAGAGAGAACTAGTTTTGGTTTCTCATCAGCAAATTCAGGTGTTAAGAGCCGGAGACGAAGGACCATGCGTGGAAGGATGAAAGAGGGCAAACCTACATCGCCTAAACCTGTTTTCGCGTCACTGGGCTGCTTTAGTTTTCCAGAGCCAGAGCCGAAGCCTGCCCCAGCCCCGGCAGCGGTGCCTTCTCAGGGGGTTACCTGCAAAAAGCACATCGCTCACCTTAGCGGGCCCCCGCCCTCAGCTCCCTAAGCCCGCCCTTGATGAACTGGGGAATTCAACTGGAAAAAGCCACCAAATTAGGCAACTGCTGTAAAATGAAGAACAGCTGTGGGCTCCCAATACTTAAAAACCCCACAAAAAACAACCCCCCCACAGCCTTGGACCTGGGTCCCAGCATGAAGCCCCTTGGCCCCACGCGTGCTCTTCTCCAATGCTATTTATCTGTTTACAAAGACATTAATGGTGGTGGATAGGAGACTATAAAATATGGGCTGACTTTCAAATACGAAGATGATAAATGAACAGATTTTCCCTCAGATTGCTGAGCAAACATCAGCCCAGCCAGCAAATGTAAAGATATAATCGTGATTAATCTCTTGATTAAAATAATTAATCTTGGTTAATTCTGCATTTAATCATTTCTTTTTATCAATGTCTAGCATGCAGCTTTATAGAAATATTCATTTAGACTAATGGGTATTTCATTCCTCCAATTACGCCATCTATTCTGAGCTTCTAAAAGCCTCACATTCCAGCTCTTTAGTTTGCAGCAAACTCCAGTATGTTATCAGAGCTCTAGCAGGACGCTTTTCATATGGAAGAAGTCTCTACACTGTTAAGAGGAGTGACTGGAGGGCGCGAAGGAGCCTGAGGGCTCCAGGCCGGGAAGGGGGTGTGGAGGCCCCTTATCCAACATTCTCTGGGGGACCCAGAGCTGTGCCTGTGGCCACCACTTGCCTGTCCTGGTGATAACAGTGTCACACATTCAGTAGGAACTTGCAATTCATTCCTTCACATCTAGCATCTGACTTAATTCCTGCTAAGACAAGGAGTCGCTTTCCCATTTTACTGATGAGAAAACAGAAGTCTTGAGTGGTTTGTGGCTCCCTCAAACATGTAACTAACAACAAGGTAGCTGGATCCTGGCCTCTCTGATGATCAGGGTTCTCCCCAGTTTGAGAACATGACGCAGGAAACGGGAGTGGCCTTGAAGGCCACGGGCCACAGCTCTCAGCCAGGCTCCACCGCGGACGTGCTGCGTGCGCGGGGCAAGTGTTTCCCACGTTTATGAACGTGGGTCATTCGTGCTCCAGTTGGGCGCATACGCTCACTGAATATTCAGAGGACCTGCTGCGTGCCCTGGAGTGAGGGACACTGTCGGAGGAGTGGGAGGACAGCAGGGAGAGGCAGGAGGCCTAAGGCTGGCTGCCGCTCCTCACTCTGCGCCTAAAGTGCGGGATCAAAGCCCGCCCAGCGCGCGCCCGGGGTGTGCGCAGGAGAGGTCGCCCAATGTGGGTGTCCGGGGAGCCAGAACAGGCCGCTAACACAGAGGCAAAACTATAAACGTCTGGATGGCCAGGAAGAGTCATTTAACTTGACTCCTGACTTCTGCAGATGAGGAAACAGAGGCCCAGGAAGACAGTGACTCGTCACACAGCGGACAAGTGGCAGGGTTGGCATTCAAACCTACCCTGTTCTCCTACCTCTCAGTTCCTCCAGCCATGTGCATCCACTCCCCAGAAGTCCTGCTCTGGGCACTAAAGCTTCCAAAAGCCTTGGGGCAACCAGGCTTCATAAGTGCCCAGTTCCACCGGCCAGGTCCCTCTTCTGACAAAGGCCAAACAGTCAACATCATACTCTCTTAATAGCTGCCATGTGCAGAGTATCGACAAGGGCCAGTCATTGCAGAAAACTCAGCAAAACCCCTGCAGTCACCTGCGGCATCCACGCTGACCACTGATCTGCAGATCCCCAAACGGAGGCATAGCAAGTGCAGGCGACTCACCCAGGCACACAGCTGGTAGGAAAGCGGTGGGACGAATGGGGAGCAGTCCACCCCCAAAACCCTTTGTGTTTGTCCACTGCATCTCTTTCCCTCTCTCATGAGACTGAAACGTGCACAAGCCAGAGGGTGGGTGCCTTTTGCTTAGATAGTATGTTAGAGCGACTTGCCCCTGCAGGTTGAGCTGAGTCAGAGCAGGGGCTGGGTAGAGCGGGACAGCGTCCTGCTCTCTTTTGTTCACTGAGCACCTATTTCAGGAACACCTGCTGCGAGCCAGCGCCTGTGCTGGGAGCCAACACGGACAAGGAGCGTGACGGGGGAAGGCTCATCCCTGCGCTCCCACCCGGGGCTTCTCTTAGGAGATTTCCTCTCCTCTCTGTCCCTGGGATTCCCATCTCCGTCTGGTCAGTGCAGGAGGGCCCGATGCTCCTCCCTCTAGAAACAGCTCCCCCAAGTCCTCGGGGAGAGGCTCCGCTTCCTGCCTTCAGCCCTGGGCGGCCTGTGGGCCGAGGGAGGCTGGGCCTCGGGCGAGGCTCCGGGTGGCGGCCTAACCATGTTTGAAGCTGTCGGTTTACATTTTTTCTTAAGCTGGGCTGTAGGACTACACGGTAGCCTTCGGAACAAAATTCTGATAAAAATGATTCTCAGCTTTAACTGACCTTCAGAACTGGCTGGACTGAAATAGCAGGAGAATCTGTCCTAACCCCAGAAATTCTGTCTCAATGGCTCTGGGGGGCTCCAAGCCGAGAGCCCTTCTGTTCAGAACAAAAGCGAAGTGTCCGTCCCCTGCGTCCATCCCTTGGTCTGACGGCAGCATAGGCAGCTGGGCAGGGACTGGTCACTCGGCGGTCCCGGGGCCACGCCACGCACGGCCTCCGCATTCCCACGGCGTCCTGCGAGGCACTCGGCTGGCCACCAGCACAGTCCCGTACCTTGGGGACTGGTGTTTGTAAGCAGCCTCAGGCCTCTGGGCGGGAGGCTGGGCTGGAAGGCGATGGTGTGGTCGCGTTGCCCCTCAGCGGCCCCCGCCCCAGAACTCCGGTCGGGCCGCGGGAGCTGCCACTCTCCTGGCCGGGGAAGCCCGTGCACGGGGTGGCTGGAGGCAGAGCTGGCTCCAGACACCTCGGACTCGTGCCGCCCGAGCAGCTGAAAGTCCTGAGCGTCGGCCTTCTATGAGTGGCCTAACCTGCCCTGTCTGGAAGGTGAAGCGCAACTTTCAGAGCCATCAGGTGGAAGAGATGAGATTGTCGCCGAGCTAGTCGTTTTGCAGAGGTGCTGCGCTTGGGGGTCTGGAGCTGAGGCACAAGCGCGCGGGGGACGGGACATGGGTGCCATTCACAGTGTTGACATTGGATTCTTCCTGCTGGGGGCTCATCACCCCTGGGGTCAGATCAATGTTCAGCTCACGATGTAAACTCATGCAGGGTCTCCACGTGGCACTGCCCCTCCACAGCTTTTGACAGCCAGCTGTGCAATCAATAAACAATTACTGGGTCCCTGCTGTGTTCTGAGCATCGGGCTGTGGATTTGCTCATTGCTGCTAAGTTCAAATTATGCACAGGATACTGGGCTGGGCTTTCATCATTCACAGGCACTTCCTGAATCTCTAGGGTGGTAACTATTTTGATTGCCCAAAGTAATGCTAAATTTGCGCCAGGTGCTGTTCTAAATTATACATATACAGTGGTACCTCGGTTTTCAAATGTAATCCATTCCGGAAGACCGTTCGAGCTCTGAAACGTTTGAAAACCGAGAGATCCACAGCCGACAGCGGGGCCTCAGGATCTTGCCCTCAGCGGAAGCCGCGTGGCATGTTCGACTCCCGAGGCGTGTTCGAAAACCGAAGCATTTACTCCCGGGCTTACAGCGTTTGTAACCCGAAATGTTCGTCAATGGAGACGTTTGAAAACCGAGGCACCACTGTATAGGTATTTGATCTTCCCAACAACTCTGTAAGACATTCACTATTATCATTCCCATTTTACAGATGAGCAAACCGAGGCCCAATGGGGTCACAGAGCTGAGTGAGAAATTCAGTGATTGATCCCTGACAAGAATTAAGACTTTTAACTATTCAACATGTGCCTGGCAGAGTTCAGTGCTAGGTCTGTATCCCGAAACGGGAGTAGGGACATGAGCTGTTCAGGGTCTGGATGGGGGACTTCACACTGCCTCAGTCTGAAGTGGTGTCCACTGCTGACTGCTTACATCTTGCAAGTCATTTACACTCTCTGTGCCCCATTTTCTCCACCTATAAAAAGGAGACAATAACAGTTCTGGTATTCAGAGTTATCATAAGAACTGAACCACAAGGTGTGGTGTGAGGTTATAAATCACTAAATATTATTGCTGATAATAATTATTAATAATTATATAATATAATTTTATATAGTAATATATATTTGCCCTTGAAAACGCACAGTCTAGTCAAAGAGAAAGAGTTTCCATCCCTAAATGTTTTACATCCTAGCTAATTTAAGTGTGAGAGTTGGGGGGAGACAAAGATGCCCAGAGGGAGGGTTGTCAGCCGGGCCCTTGAAGGCAATGAACTGTGTCTTGTTTGTCGCTGCACCTCAGACTCTGAGCATGGCTCTCAGAGGTGCAGCCTGAATATCACACGTTCAGTCAATCAATAAGTGCAGCCTGAATATCACACGTTCAATCAATCAATAGGTACAGCCTAAATATCACATATTTAATCAATCAATCGGCTCATCAATGATTAAAATGGATTAAAATACAAGACTGAATCTGGCTTATGTCTAAGAGCCATGGGTCTGTCATGTCCACGCTGGGGTTAAGAAACAGAGAGAAAATGTTTAAGGTGGCTTGAGGTCCAGACCTTAAAGGGCTGTAAGATTGCACAAATGGGAAGGAAGGTGCTGGGCATGGTTGGCACAGGTCAACGGCAAGACATTAACTATTCCAGATGCCTGTGGAGGACAGGGACAGATCAGCCCGGCTTAGACAGAGCATGCTACTTAATTGCATAGAATGAGACTGCCAGGCAGGCTTGGAGCTCAGTTGTGCAGGACTTGAAAATGTTTGGACTTTTTCCAGTCATCAGGAGAACGTTTTCATGGTCGTGACAGACCTGAATAAACCTGGAAACTGGCTGGATTGCAGGGGGAGAGCCTGGAGCTGGGGGTATTGAATGGAGACACTTGCAATAATCCAGGTGCGAGGCAACGAGATCTGACGAAAGGCAGTGCTGTCGGAAAGGAGAGTGGCTGTCGTTCTGCTAATGAAAGACTGGAAGAGACCCTGGGACACAGCCGTCAGAGCCTGACCCCCTCGGCCACCACCTCTGGGAGCTACGCCTTGGAGAGAACCTTGGTTCCAGGTGGTCCTGGGCTGTAACCAGCTCGCTCCGCACTGGCCGGGTGAGTGCGGGTGAGCTCAGTGCTCCCCCTGTTTCCCCTCTAGGAAATGGGTGGGGTGACTCTATGCATTGTATTTGCAGGTGTGTGTGTGCTCTCAACCCCGAAGCCTGGCCTGTGTGGAGGAGCCCGTACGTGTAGGGCAGATGTTGGTCTTCTGTGCAGGTTGTTAACATGCAGTTAAAGAGCAAAGGCCAGGGTATGTTTTGCCTCAAGAGGCTGGATACTAACTGAAAATAGAAATGGATTTAGAAAATAGAGAAGGAAACTTGGAACAAATCTCATTAATGTCCCTGAGCTCTGGTCTATTTATTTGTAACGTGAGACCGTGAGACTCACATCATAGTGTGGCGGAAAACGCAAAGTTATCATCAGTGCCTAACGCCCGGTATCGTGTCTGGTGCACTGTAGTCACGCAAGGTGAACAAAATCGTTGAGTGCTCTTGACGTGTTGGCTCTTTGGACATGAAAACACTGGAAGAATGTTGAGGGAACATTTACCAGCTTTTGAGAAACATCTAGAGACCACTCATCGGGTTGGGGTGCTCGCCATTGCCCAACCCAGGGCCAGCTGATTCGCTTTTGGCCCACAGACCTAGTAAAGTTATGGTGTTTCAGCAACAAGTTCTGATATATTTGTCAAAAAAAGTGCTAGTAGCATTACCCGATTTCCCTCTGGATTGAGATTTTCTCCGTTTTTTTGAAAAGCTGCAGTGTGACAGGGGGCAGCCTATTTCGTGTTTTTATTGCAGATGTCTGCTTCGGAGGAGCAGTTTCCCCCCTTCTGCCTCCTCCCAGAATCAGCCACAGGTTATTTTGGAACCTCCAGCCTTCATCTTGCAATCACTGCCCCAAATTTAGATGCAAATATTGTTTTCTTTGTCAAAAGCACCTCCCCCGCGCACATGGTGACTTAGTGCCTGTGGGAAGCTCCCATCTTCTGTGGAAGGTCTCAGCAGGGGGGCCAGGCCAGAGGCTGCTGTCTCTGGTGCTGCAAGGCCCCCCCCTGCCCCCCGCTTGGAGGAGCTGACCCACCTTGAGACCCCCAGTGTCCCCTGGCAGGCCCTTGTCTCCCGAACATTCAGTCTGGCCACAGAGGGGCGCTCGTCTTCCGTGGGTCAGCCTGGGTGAGCTTCAGCTGGTCAGAATGGGTGCCGGGAGCCATGGGCCGGCCTCGAGGCTGTCCTCTAGCTCATGGGCACCGCCCGGGGAGCCGGGCTTTCATGCCACGTTCCCCGTGCTTCTCTCCCTTGAAGGCTGCGCCCCTTCCTCGCCTCGCTCACGCGTTCGGCAGACACCGCTCTGGCCAGGCCGCTGCCGGGTCAGGATGGCTTCCCCATTTGGGGCTCACACTGTGGCCCTGTGGCACCAGGGACAGCCACACACGCACACTGGTAATTGTTTCACAACTGCACAACAGAAAGGGTGTGTGTAAAAGTTTGAGTGAAGCTATGCTCAAGAAGAGGTTGAATATGAACCGAGGCAGCCGGTGACTGACTGGAGGTGGTGGTGGGGAAATTCCCCCAAATTTAGCGTCGGAGCTGGGACCCGGAGGGCGAGGAGCCAACACGTGGGCCCGGCGGGCACAGGCCGCCTCGGAATAAGCGAGCAGACAGGAGAGAAACGCGCAGGGCACAGGAGAAGCAGGGCCCGGGCACGCCCGCTGGCGAGGCTGCTGAGGAGAGCACGGGGCGCGGGCCAGGGAGGGGACCTGGGGTCTGGGGTCGGGTCTGGGTGGGGCGCTGTGCGCACCAGGCGAAGGTTCTGGGAGCCCGGGAAGCCTTGCCCGGTGCGTGCATTTACCAGCCATTTCGGTGCAATGGGACCCCCAGTACCAGGGCTGGTTCCCAGGTACAGAGAACCTGGGTCAGAGAGGGGCCTGGGGAGGAGACGTTCCGGCCAGTTTGGGAAGGTGAGCAGCAATTTTTCTACGCATTTTATTGTATACAAAGTATTCCTCATTAAAGTTGATTTTTAAAATCAGTACCGTCTCCCGCGTTAACGAGACCTTGCCCCTTCATACCTCGGAGAGCCGTGTGCGTAGCCTCTGCTGTGAGCCGCTTCCCTTGGGAGCGCAGGCCTTTCCCTCACTCTCCTGTGGGGGCCCCTGACACCTTTAGAACCTTCCCTGAGGGCCCTGTGCCGCACTGTTGCTGTGTCCTACACGCACCACCCATTCTCCCCGCTCACCGTGATGATTTTAAAAACGTCTCAGGTCACGTCGTGCTTCGGATCCATGAGGTGAGTATGGAAAATTATCCACTGTAACAGTCACGGGCTAGAGCTTCGTACCTGAAAGGCCTGAGCTCGAACCCCAAGCCCACTGCTCTCTGCCATCTCCTTAGGGAAGTTACGTGGCTTCTCCACAGCTCGTTCCATCACTTGTCTATTGAGGATAAACCGGCATGGGAGCGATTTATAAATAATGTGGATTGATTCATAAGCAATTTTCATATTTGTATTTCAAAAACAACAAATGCTGTCAATTACACATGGTTCAATATATACCTAGATCTCCATACAATTGATTCAAATCTGTATTTGATGATTACATATGCAATGGATTCCTGTGCTAGCCCAGCAGCCGTGTGTACTCTCGACCTTTCTACACAGAGGATCAGGTCACCTGTGAGCGGAGCGTTCTCCCCCTTCCCTTCTAACCTGGGGTTTTCTTATTTCCTCTCGCCCAGGTCCTCTGGCGGGAACTTGGAGCACATGTGGAACGAGTGGTGGGTGGGTGGGGAGAGCAGGTGTCCTGGTCTTTTCCTGACCTTAGGTGATCACTTTGCAGCCTTTCACCATTGAGTATGATGTAGTTCATTTTCTTTCCCATGGAATAATATTCCATTGTCTGGTTATTTTTCAGTTAAAATAGTAGCTTTGTCTGGAATATATTTATTATGAGAAGTGAAGTAGGGATATAGTTATTTCCACATGGCTTCTAATTTTCTCAATGAGGACCACTGAGTGATTCGCCTTTCCCTCATTAATATACGTTTCCTTTACCATTTATTAAACTTATCTCTGTATTGGCTTCATATTTTACATTCTCTATTTTCTTCTACTGATCTATCTTTATTTGCTAAAACCACACTACTTGAATTACTGTAGGTTTACAATATTTCTATCTAGTAACATTACTCTTCATCAAACTCTTATTTCTTTCTTATTTTTCTTGGATATTTTTATTTTTATGTAAATTTTAATATCAAAAACAAGCTTGATGGTAGAATTTAGCAAAATTATGTTGAATGTGTAGATTAATTTAGAGAAGATTAGTAATCTGTGATAATAGTCTTATAATCCAGGAGGAGAATTGCCTTTCCATTGGTTTATGTTACGTGGTGAGCCTTCTACTATCTTTAAAGAGTTCCTTCATGCCTCGCAAGCCCATGGTTTCTAAAAATGAATTTCTAAGCAAATGGAATCATTTCTTTCAGAAACACTCTCGTCTTTATTTGATTCTGAGATTTGAAACATCCCCACGAGCACCCACTAAACCCGGTGTTATCGCCGCATCACACAGCCTGTGTCAGAGCCAACAGTGGTCCCCGAGTCTGTCTGAGTCCAACAGCTTTGCTGGAATCTCAGCTATCACAGGGGGAGGGAGGGGGTTGGGCTGCACCTAACCCGAGGTCGGCCTTGTCCAAGGACAG
Source organism: Miniopterus natalensis (assembly GCF_054644295.1). Lineage (NCBI taxonomy): Eukaryota > Metazoa > Chordata > Mammalia > Chiroptera > Miniopteridae > Miniopterus > Miniopterus natalensis. Next base: position 103,202,493 of record NC_142083.1, on the reverse strand, counting down.
TTGGAGGGTGCACCCACTGTGCCCAGAACTGACCTTTGAAGCTTAACTAATAAACATCCAGGTGGCCATTCCTACAGCATTTGTTTAGGAATTGTCTTCAAGACCAGCCAGTGCCGGCTCCCCCCAGCCCCGCCTTCCAGCGCCGCCCCCAGCTATGGCTCTGGCCTATTTCGGCAGGAAGGCCTGGGAGGAGAAACACCTCTCCTGGTGCCGCTGAAGGTGTTGGTGGGGGCGCCAGGGCTCAGGGATGCCAGAAGCGGAGCCCTGGCGCCTGGGACCACCTGCACTCCAACAAATCGAGTCAAGTTTGAGTCTGCGCCTCAAATAATGTGACTTATGCAGTCAGGAGCAGGAATCAGCTATAGTTTAAAAATGATAAAACTTCTTGGATAGTCAGTGTTACTGGAAAAATGTGAAAAACTTTTTTCAAATTTGCAGCCGCCTATGTATGGGGCCTGGGTTCTGAAATTTTTACAAGACAGTGAAGAGGCTTTGCCTGCATATTGAATCTAATGGGTGGAATTGCCGCTCTTCAACGCATTAAATATATATTTTTAATGTTAAAAAATAAAAGAGTTCTCCATGTGCTGAGACACTCCAGCCTTCGGTTTCTTACTGCTACTGCTGGGAGATATGCACTCAGTCCCTGAGATTCAGGAATCTTCCGTGTGTGAAGCTCCATCGAGGAGTAACTAACTTTAATATTTTGAGGTGTATGTGTGTTTCTGTATTGGAATCATTCTGCAGCCCACTTTAGTTTTTATATAAAAATACAACACATATTATTAAATATTTTACAGGTATATAGCATTCTATATTATTAATGGACCATGATTTCTTTTCTTATTTTTATGTGGGATGAGGTTTTATTATTAACAATGAGCCTGTGAAAAACATTTATGTTGTGTTCATCTCTACAGACATAATCCAGCCTCAAAATAGAGAGTGGGACCAAAGTAGGTTTACTGTTGTTTGTATGGAAAATAATACAATAATCAATAAACAATGATACAATAATAAATTGTGTTTTGAGCACTCACAACTGTAGCCTACTTTTGCCCACCCTGTGCAGGACAAATGCAAGAATCCAGGTTGAAATGAGCCCGCTTATGCCTGTGGCCGCTCTGTACACCCTGAGATAAGCCTCTGCAGTAACTCTGACTTCCAGGGCGGTAAACTAGAGAGAAAATATAACAATGATAACACAGTAACGGTGATAATACCAGCGGCTATCACCTGTACAGCACAACTCACTTTCTGGCATTGTCCTAAACACTCTCTGTACCGACTGACTGATCGTCTCAGCCACTCTGTGAGATACGTTCCGTTGTCACCACCTGATAGGCGACAAAATGGGAACGCAGTGTAAATGAGCTGCCCAGGCTGCAGGGCTAGGAAGGTGGCAGAGCCAGGCCTCGGACCCAGGGGGCTGGCCCAGAGCTTGCGCCCTGCCGGGGGCTCCAGATGCTGGTGGGATCACACAGTAAGGCCAAGAGGCTGGCGAAGAACACAGGGGAGGGGAGGAGACAGGCGACGATGAGGGGAGGCCGGGAAGATGCACTGCCACGGTGCCGGTCACGCTCGCTCATCTTATTTAAGCCTCGGAATAAAACTGGGTGGTAGGCATCTTCGCCCCAACCTGTGGATAGGGAAATGGAACCCCAAATGTTGATTTACTTACCCCCGAGACAGAGCTCGCCCTGGGCGGCGCCTGCGCTCCCTCCGGGAGGGCTGAGTGGCGGCCCCCCCCCCCCCCCCCCCCCCCCCCCCAGCTGCAAAAGAAGCCTCTCGAGTTCGGATTTGGTTCTCACCAGGGTGCATCTTTAAGTCACCTCATGCCTTTTGCGTGCAATGTGCAGAGCGTCTCCCAGACTTACGCTGCAAGGAGACATTTGTCATCAGAAATGGCTCTCTGACCACTCAGCCTATCTGTTGAGGACCAAACATGCTGAGGAATTGCTCACCACCTGGCTTTATTGACTGTAACCCCAAATCATCTTTTTTTAAATAGGCTGTTTTCAAAGGGTGAGTGGAGGGAAGTGACAGTCTATTGCCCAACAGCCAAGACAAATCGTCAGAGAGGCTGGCAGCCTGGAAGAAAACCCTTCCCGAAGTTACGGATATGGGATTAACCTTTACATCTATCCTGTAAAGTGGGAAGACACAGGCAGGTGAGATGCAACTGGGGAAATAAAAAGAAGATTCTTACCCCATGTTCAGGCACGGCGGGGAAACGCGAGAGGGACCTGTGACAGGCTCGCCGCGTCTCAGAGGTTCGGCCAGCCGCAGGCCTGGCTTCCTCAGGCCCGTTCATTGCTGAGCTCCTCACAGCGTAAATGTGCTGAGCTCTCTGCACCAGGGCTCCCAAGCTGCCGCCGCCGAGAGTGGAAGGTCTCCAGTCAGTGCACCGCCTCCCGCGTCCACAGTGCCCTCTTTTAAAATTTTCTCAGGCAAGAGGCCTTCTTCAGGAGTCCACCTGACCACCTGGCAATGGTCAGACCCTTCGGTACCTTCCTCTTGCTCCATCTGGCCTCTGCCCACTGCTCCGACATCGTCTCCCTCCGTCGCCCCTTTTATGGCTGTGCTTCAGCCACCTTGGTCTTCGTGCCAGTTCTCCTGCTTCCAGACCTGCTCTGCCTCTGAATTTGGGTCATTTCTTCCCTTTGTTTTCCACAAGAATGTCCCCTCTCCTCCTTCAGATCTCAAAACATCACCAGCGTCCACCTTCTCCGTCTTCATCCTTGCTCCCCTCAAGCCCAGGCACTCGCTACCATTCGCTGGCCCGGCGTCTTCGTGGGACTGACGGAGATGCACCCTCTCCGTGCGTTTTCTTGTTTGTCCCCAGTGTCCCCCATTAGACCAGAAGCTCCAGAGAGGAGGGTCTTGTCTCTCTTGTTCCCCACTCTCCCGATATCCTAACACCCGGCAGAGGGTTTGGTTTGCAGGAGACACTCAATTTAGCCACATGTATTTAGATGAATAAATCTACAAACTCATTAAAAATACAAATAGCCCCGTGTCAGTTCAGGGAGCGCTCCCTCCTCGCGCCCTGGCTGGAGCCCATCGTCTCTGTTTCAGGTTCCAGTCACAGTGGAAATTATTTATGGAAAGAGTGTAGGTAAGAGGGAAACTCAATAGAACTGGAATTAGAAGAACGGATTCCAAGTCTTACCTTGTCCCTCAGTGACTGAGTGTTCGGGAGAAGCCCCGTCTCTCCGAACGCCAGCTCCTAACCGTCCATGAGTGACCGCGGCGGGCGCTCTGGGCAGCGCCGGGGGCGCCACGGGTGAGCAACGCTCATGAAATCAATAGCGATGAAAAGCCACACGGGGATCGCCAGCAGGAACCATGCAGGGAAAGGAGTCCAACTTAATGTTAAAAACCTGGAAAACCAGAATGAGGAAGGAAACAATATCTGCCAAAAAGTCGCAGTGTCTGTGCCCAGCCGGCGTCCCCAGAGCGGCGTGGGCTCGGGAAGGGCCGGATCGACACGCTCATCAGTGTCCCTGGTGCAGGAGACAAGGCCCGAGGGGCTGCCCATTGAAGTCATGGAGCAGCTCTCAGTCCCGGCTACTCACCAGGAAACTCCTTCTGCTGAGGCAGGTGGAACCATTAAGTTCTGCCTTTCTTCAGCCCCTAGACCTAATTAAGCATAACATCCAAAGTGCGAATTATTTTTCTCAAGTCATTGAAATACACTTTCAGCTAAGGGAAGGAAACCTAGACCTTGGGAAGGAAACCTAGACCTTGGGAAGGAAACCTAGACCTTGGGCATTTAACAAGAGAGACAGGGCCGGGCGGGGGGCGGGGGCCGGGCATGTGCCTTGGGGATGAAGTCAGTCTACAGCCGAGGCTTCTCCGCGCCCCGCCGCACGCCTCACGTTCCTCTTATCATGTGTGCGTATGTAGGAGTACATGCAAGCTCCCTTCAGACTTCAGCTCTTGCTCTTCAAAAAGATACGCCTTCAGATAAGGACCCTAAAAGACAAAGGAACTTCACATTTATATGCATATAAGGTGTGGAAAGTACACTCCTGGTCAGCATGAGCAGGAGGCTTTATGACGGCATCGCCACACTGAAAACCTACCAGTGCAACGAGAGACAAGAAACAGGGAGACAGGCAACCAGGTCACAAAAGTTGGGTGAGGAAACCTGCTGGAAACAAACAGCTCCCCGACCTGCCCGAGGGGACGTTAAGCAGTGGAAAGGCGCTAACGGGAGCAGGACACAATCATATGAAAGCTCTCAGTTGAGATACTAAAATAACAAGGTGGGATGAGAGGACATTGCAGATTTCAGGAAACAAACTGAGGACCCAAACATTATTATAAAGTTAATAAATTAAATGGAAATCACAAGAATAAAATAGGCTCAGCTACGAGCCAAAAAATGGTTCGGAAAAAGTTTGGGGTAAACAGAGTGAAGAGGCAGGTACCCAAGATTACCAAGTTAAAGAAGGCTATAAATATGCTTTTTCTTACTTTTTCACCAAGCGGAGAGAGCTTATTTCGGTGTAAGATTAACAGAGAATAACAGGCGCAAGAGATAAATAGACGGACTCCAGACAGTGTCGCTCACTCCCCGGCGCGACTGTGCCGGGGCGGGAGCGCCCCTTGGACTCTGCAGCTGCCTGGGCAGTCAGCCCCCCGCTTTGCGTAAGGGCTTCCCCTCGGTTTACCACTCGCACCTGAAAACAGCCTTCCTGATAAAATACCTGGAGCTGAATGATCTAAAGCAGCGTTGTAGGCTTTCAGCGTCTCGTTTCCTCGCCTGCAACGTGGGGACAGTAGCCGCTTGTCCCCGAAAGGGGCCTGTGGGCGCGTGTGCAGCGCCCGGCACAGCGCCCGGGGTGCGCAGAGCTGTTCCCCCGAGTCCGTGCGGTTCCCTTGTGCTCCTCTCCCTGACCTGCGGAGATGAACTGTTTCCATTTTGCCTTGAAAGATTTTATTGACTAACTCTTATGTGGTACTTAATACATGACAGGTATTTTGTTAAGCATTTTTTACATACATTAATTTGTTTAATCCTTACGAAACCTGCAGAGTAGATGTGCCTCCGCTGCTGCTCTTTCCCCCTCTGTGGGGGCAGGGCTCAGGCCACCTTCCCAAGGCCGCGCAGCTGGTTAGCGGTGGAGGGAGCTCCGGGAGCCCCGCTCTGTGCCCGAGCTTGGTGTCCTCACAGGGACACAGCTGGAAGAGCTGGAGGCTGCAGGAAAGAATCACAAAAGATTTCTGAGCCAAGAAGCGACATTACAGGAGTGAGGCATGAATTCCTCATAACATAATTCAGAAACTTCCGAGTGGGGAGCTGCTGTAGCAGCCCATGGAGCTGGTCCGTGAGGGAGGGTCTGCTGTCCTGCCTAGAGGGACCTGAGAGACGACACCCCACGGTGTCAGTTTCAGCCCCGGGAAGAGGACTTCAGCCTGAACCAAGCTCCTCCTGATGACTTCCGACTTCCAAGCAATCTTGCCTCTGGCATTTAAAATAATCCTTTGACAAAGATAATTAAAACACACATAGAGCAAATATGCCTATATTGAGAAAATTTCTGAAGCTCATGAAATGTGACTCTGCTCTCTTGTGATTTATAGTCAATCATCTTAGCAATATAGCAAGTTACATTGTGCATCTCAAATGGAGACGGGACAGTAAAAAGCCAAGGAAGGCTGTTCACGGCTTGGATAAAGGCAGCCGCCTCCCTGAGCTGCGGGGCCATGAGGCCGACACACACCTGTCAGCAGCAAGGTGGGGCTGGGGGCCAGGCGGGGCCACAGGGCCCTCGGGGGGGGGCTGGCGCGCAGGGACAGGGCGGGAGGAACATCTTCTTTCAATTAAGAGCCTGCTATACACGCGCAGTGTGAGGAATCCGAAGTGTGTTTTTCTAGACCTTAAATAGTCATGAGGGTACAGCTGCGGATCCTGACTTTACAGATGCAGGAGCAGAAGAGGGCGAGTGTGAGAGAGGAAACGTGTGGTCAGGTGGCAGGGGGAGGGAAGAGGGAAAGAAGCCAACGACCAACACATGAACGGGGGGGTGAAGGAGAGAGCACAGGGAAGCGACGGGGCTCCCAGGGCACAAACAGCCAGAGGGTAGGACAAAAGCCAACACAAGCCTAGCCCGGGGCCTGAGGAATAGGGCGCGGTGAGCTCTTTTCCAGGAAAGGTTTCATGGGGAAAGTTGTTCCGGTTCCTGTCTGTGCAGAGAACACACAAAAAAGAGGCAACGCCTGGCTGGTTAAAAAGGGGGCAGAGATTTGCAAGTGTTTGCAGGGAAAAGATACCAGTGGGTGAGCAACGCCGGCCCGAGGCTTCGAGACGGGACCTGCCGGTCTCCTTTCTGCAGTGACCTTCTGTCTAGAGGGAGATGACTGAGGCAGTCCCGGGCAGACAATGATGCCACCTAACCCTCAAAAGACAACCCCAGCGCCAGGCACTATTGTCAGCACCGTCACAGAGCCAGCAAGGGCTGAGATGGGGTTCCAACCCTGTGCATTTAACTATAAACTGAAGTTGTAAACACTGCCTTTCTTATTGTTAAAAGAATGGAGAGGAAAGTATTATTTGCTCCCCTGTGAGGCCGTCTGGGTCCCACGGCTCAGCCGGCCTCCTGGTTGCTGCTCAGACAGCTCCGGATGAGCAGTTCGCAGGGCGGGTCTAGAGCATGCCTTGCTGGAAAGTTTGTGCCAGGGTTTACAAAGACGCCACTCGCTGGTTGCAACCCTCCGGTAGATATGTCTTGTTTAGGCCATATAGTATTTATTTTAAAAATTGAGTTAGTTACAAATGTTAAAATATTGGGAGATTTCCCATGAAATGCCACATAAGCCCTGTTCACGTGGTACCCTAGAGGCTACCGGAGGCCCTGGTGAGCGGAACCCTTCTCTCCTACAGCAGCCCCAGCCAAAGTCCAGAGCTGCTGTCCGCTGTCTCTCACCCAGCCAGAGGTTGGCGTGGCTTAAATGCCCTGACTCGCCGGCCTGGTCGTATGTCCACCGGGATGGCTGAGTGCCGGAGGAGTGGCTTCGCGAAATCAAACCAGGACACTGTCACGTGAAGAGCAGGAAACGGGTGTTATAAAAACAAATTTCCGCTTCAGTTACTAATAAACAACCTCCGCCTTTAAAAATCTGTAAATGAGTAAGAAATCAAGAGCCATCACAGGTCTGATCTTGGGGGCCTTTAGATGTGACTGTTAAACGGTTGCTGGGATCTCACATGATAAACACTATGCAGGTGCCTCAGGACCACGCGAGCATCTCCCGGGGCCAGGCCCGGAGGCTCTGGGGGTGCGGGGCGCCGGGCCTTAGAGGAGCCCCTGGCCTTAGAGGAGCCCCTGGCCTTAGAGGAGCCCCGGGCCTTAGAGGAGCCCCGGGCCTTAGAGGAGCCCCTGGCCTTAGAGGAGCCCCGGGCCTTAGAGGAGCCCCGGGCCTTAGAGGAGCCCCGGGCCTTAGAGGAGCCCCTGGCCTTAGAGGAGCCCCTGGCCTTAGAGGAGCCCCGGGCCTTAGAGGAGCCCCGGGCCTTAGAGGAGCCCCTGGCCTTAGAGGAGCCCCTGGCCTTAGAGGAGCCCCGGGCCTTAGAGGAGCCCCGGGCCTTAGAGGCAGTCCCTGGCCTTAGAGGAGCCCCGGGCCTTAGAGGAGCCCCTGGCCTTAGAGGAGCCCCTGGCCTTAGAGGAGCCCCTGGCCTTAGAGGAGCCCCGGGCCTTAGAGGCAGTCCCTGGCCTTAGAGGAGCCCCGGGCCTTAGAGGAGCCCCTGGCCTTAGAGTAGCCCCGGGCCTTAGAGGAGCCCCGGGCCTTAGAGGAGCCCCGGGCCTTAGAGGAGCCCCGAGCCTTAGAGGAGCCCCTGGCCTTAGAGGAGCCCCGGGCCTTAGAGGAGCCCCGAGCCTTAGAGGAGCCCCTGGCCTTAGAGGAGCCCCGGGCCTTAGAGGAGCCCCTGGCCTTAGAGGAGCCCCGGGCCTTAGAGGAGCCCCGGGCCTTAGAGGAGCCCCGGGCCTTAGAGGCAGTCCCTGGCCTTAGAGGAGCCCCGGGCCTTAGAGGAGCCCCTGGCCTTAGAGGAGCCCCGGGCCTTAGAGGAGCCCCGGGCCTTAGAGGCAGTCCCTGGCCTTAGAGGAGCCCCGGGCCTTAGAGGAGCCCCGGGCCTTAGAGGAGCCCCTGGCCTTAGAGGAGCCCCGGGCCTTAGAGGAGCCCCGAGCCTTAGAGGAGCCCCTGGCCTTAGAGGAGCCCCGGGCCTTAGAGGAGCCCCTGGCCTTAGAGGAGCCCCTGGCCTTAGAGGAGCCCCGGGCCTTAGAGGAGCCCCGGGCCTTAGAGGCAGTCCCTGGCCTTAGAGGAGCCCCGGGCCTTAGAGGAGCCCCTGGCCTTAGAGGAGCCCCGGGCCTTAGAGTAGCCCCAGGCCTTAGAGGAGCCCCGGGCCGACACTGCTCAGCGACAGGCCAGCGCTCGGGTGGTGAAACCGCGGGCGGGGCCCGGGAGCGCTCCTCTGCCGCCCTCGCAGGCTGCCCGTAACGAAGGGGGGCCCGTGGTGGCCCTTCGAGGAGAGGCAGCCAAAGGTGCCATATTCTGCCAGGATCCTTTATTTTCCAGGCACTGTGATAAACAATTTCTATTTCCAATTTCATTCAACTCTTACAGCAAGGCTGTAAGTTAGGGGAGTTTTAATACTAATTAAAGGTGGGGAAACTGCGTCTAGAACTTTCTATGCGCCTTGCTCAAAGCCACATACCTAGGAACTTGCTGCGTCTGAATATGAACATAGATATCGATCCCCTGCTCTCATTATGGGGATTCATTGCCCCTCCTCTGAAACTTCCCAGGAAGGCATTAATCTCAGCGCTGAGCTGCTCATTGACTCGCACCTGACAACCATGCGTTAGGCTGCAAGCTGCCTGTAAGTACCGGTCTTATCTGTCGTATCTGCTAGGTCACCACTTCATCACCGAGCAAGGTGTTTGGCTCAATAGATAACTTGAATGAATATATGGATGGATGATTTAACACATGCTTATAAAATTTATATTTATTTTACTCTACGATCATTTTGTGTGTTTGCTTAAAGTGCCTCTTGGCTCCTGGACCACTGGAAGACACTGTTTGCAGTCCTTGCATAATAGTACGTAAGCCTATATGCGAGATAACGTTCGTGAAAATTACCTTACAAAGTTAGACAAAACTCAAATCAGTTTTTGTACCTTTTTTTTTCTTCCACTTAACAATACATTGTAAACATTTTTCTAGAATAACATGTGTAAATCTAATCCAGGCTCGTTTTTACAACTGCATAATATTTCATGGAGTAAGTATGCTGAGACGTGTTCTGTTCTTCCTTTAGTGGCCAACATTCAGGATTTTCGCGGCTTTTGTTTCTTGTCATTTTAAACATGCTCCAGTAACCTCCCTGTGTGCACATTTTATTTGCTCATACATGTGTATTTATGGAATAGACTTCCTGAAGTGGGATTTCTAGGTTGGAGGCTACAGTGTATGTGATTTTAAAATAGTATATTAGACACTGTCAGACAGCTTCCCAAAGAGGCTGCGGCATTTCTTATTTATGCCAAAACACATGAAAGCATTTCTCCCCTTCACATCTTTGCCACACTTGTATATTAGTGTTTTTATTTCTTTTCATTCACTGAATGAGAGGTGATGTTTTAACTGATTTTTTTTTAATACTAATAAGAACTTTTCAAATGTTTATAGGCCACTGATTTCTGCTCTTCTGAATTGTCAAATTGTGGCAGTCTTCCAGAAGCTCATCACAACCCATTTCCTCTTTTTGAGCCCAGGGTAGAACTACATTTCCCAGCCTCCTTTGCACTTGGCATGATCATGTGACTGAGTTTGGACCAATGAAATGCGAGTGGAAAAGATGTGATTCTTGTCTCCCAGCCCTGTTTGAAAGATCCTCCCAAGCGTGGTCCTTCCTTCTTTTCCCCAGTGTCATTCTAATACAGAGGACTCCGGGGCCCTAGACAAGGGTGAGCACAAGAAGGAAGGAGCCTGGGCCTGCACACAACCGCATGAATGGCACCTACATACAGGAAGACCCATTCTAGCTTTCGCGTGACTGATACAGATTTAGAGGCTTAGAGGTCACAGGGCACCTACCACTGTCTTTACTAATGTTCTGCTGATATCATGTGTCCATACATTTTTGTCATTTTTTGTTGTTGCTGTTTGTGTTTTTGAGATGCTTCATGTTTCCTTAACATTTCTGAGTCACCTGTGCATGTGCTAACCTTCTATTTGTAGTGTCTCAGATTTACATTTTCCCCAATCTCTCCTTAGTCCTTTGATTTTATAATAATATCTTCTTTATTTATTTTTATAATGGGTTTTGAATGTTCTGTGTTATTTAAGAAGTTTTTCTTTAACCTGAGGTCTTACAAATATTTTCCTTAAGGCGTATTCATATTTTATGATAAATTGTTTTCACTACCTTTTTTCATCAAGCTGGAGTTTAGTCTTATATGTTCTGTATGGCATCTTCCCAGATGGCCTGTGATTCCAGAACCTTTCAGCAAGTAAACCTTTCTTTTCTCATTTGAGTTAAACTATCACCTGTATGAGACATTACATTTATTTGTACACCATTCTATTCTGTATTTTCTATTGCTTTCTACTATAATATCTGTTATTATGGCAATACTGTTTTGATTAGAGCGTCTTTAGAGTATGCTTTTATATAGATGGTAGAATAATTCCCTCTCCACCATTCTTCCTTTTCAAAAACCCCAAATTTGTTCTTTAATGAACTTATTTTGTCTCATTCCCTTAAAAAAAAATCAGGGCAGAAAAGAAAAACTATTAAAAATAAAACATGGGAATTCTGATAGAAATTTTGGTAAGTATATTAATTTGGAAAGGGCGGGTATTTTGTGATACACAGTCATCCATTCGGGAGCATGCTTTGTCTCTCCATTAATTCAGATCATGTTTTATGCTCTTCAATAAAATTTTATAGTTTTATTCAGATAAGTACCGTGCTTGCTAATTTATTCATAGACATTTTATAGCCGTTACAACTATTGTGAATGGGTCTCCCCTCCTCCCACTTTCATTTATAACTGGATATTTTTAATATCGAGTGATCTTTGATTTGTTGCTTCTATAATTCACACCCCACTAGGAAGCCCAGCCCATAATCAGTGCCATCGAGGGTGTGGAGGAATTCATGCTCCCAAGTTGTTGTTTTTCCCCCACGAACTATGCATTCTAGCTGGGACATTCTGGAAACGGGTCACCAGATGGGTGGACTACAAGGGAATGGGTGAATAATCAGCGTGTGGGCAGAGGCCGACCTCACCCGACTTATCTGTGGCGGCTGAACCTGTGCATCTTGAAAGGCGTGGTGATTCTCTGGGGCAGGTTGCCCCTCGGGGAGGAGCTAACACATTGGAGCACACGAGGGAGCGGTCAGAGGACGCTCTGAATGACCAGCTCAGGGTAAGCTGGGCCTCGCCGTGGGGACATGGGGAAGGAGACCAAGAGCACTGCGCCGGGGCCAGTAGGGCCGAGTTCGCTGTGAGTGATGAGGGCTGCGGTGCTCGGCAGGGTAACTGAATCTAAGTGTAAGAGCTCAGATATAAACTTACAGAAGAAAGCAGGAGAAAATCTCAATGACCTTAAGGCTGTATAATGTCTTAAATTAAACACACACACACACACACACAGAGAAATTATAAAAGAAACAATATCAATAAGTTAGAATTTATTAAAATTAAAAAGTTTTATTCTTTCAAAAATCAAAAGGCAAACCACAAACCTTGAGGATATATTTTCAAAACATATATAACCAAAAATTTATATCTAGAATATATAAGGAACTTATAATTCAAAATTAAAAACAAAACAAAAACACTGAAGGGGTGGAGGGAACTTTCTAGGGTGTGAGGATGTCTTCCGTGTGTTTGGGTGGTGGTTACATGGGTGACATCAGGGTAACATGTGAGGTGCGTGCACTGCATTGCATGTAAACCATACAAAAACAAAGGACACATGTGAGCAGTAATAATAAAGTAGGTACACTGTATTATTTAATCCTTACCCGAATTAGCTCAGTGAATCCTCACCTCAACTCTGAAAAGCAGGCACTCATCTCATCTTCTAGTTGAGGAAGTTGAGACTCAGAGGGACGGGACATGCTCAAGGTCACACACTAGCAAGTGCCGAGCTGGGATCCAAACCCCGAGTGTGGAGTCTGAGACCTTTCTCCCTCTTCATCCCATCAAGTACGTCAGATCTGAGCCAGAGGTGAACTGGACACACCCAGAGCGACAGAGGCCATCGTGAGGGACAGTGGGATCCTGAAGAGCTCAGGTGGAGAGAGACGAGACGCGGAAACTTCCCGGGCACCCGCACGGGGGCCTCTCCATAGGCCGGTCTGCTCCTAGGCAGGTCTGCTAGGCTAGGACATACGACCTGAATGGAGGGCTGAATTCTCCAGGCCCTCTGGGTGGCGGGATTGTTTTTTGTCTCATGGTGTCTCTTGAGAGCTCCTCGCCATGTGCTTTTCCAGAGTGAGTGGGAGGGAGACAGCGGATAGAACGTCAGCCCCTGGAGTGCAGGGATCTTCCCCACCCCATTCACTGGCTTTGCCCCAGGCCTAAGCCCTCAACAACTGCCTGGTGATTAGATAAATCCATCCAACCCTCCGTCATAACTGCATCAACCCCACACCCTCTGACCACTATCTGCCTTGTTGAACCTCAGGATAGGTTAGACCCGGGAGGTACTATTGCTCACGGCCATGCTAAACCTACCGGAGACATCTCGAAACCCCCAGATGTGTGCTAGGACTGATGGCCTTTCTCCCAGAGCCTGAGGAAGGTGGCTCAGCACTGCCCCTTCCCGAGCCAGCTGCACCAGGACCCCAGCTCAACTCGCTTGGCCCTGTGCCTGCTTCTGGAGATGCACAGAGCCAGCATTTGACTGGATTAAGATTTGATTGGACACCCCATTGGGGCACCATTCAGAAACTCAATTGTGCCAAGCAGTGAAGTAGCACTTATTGGTTTCAGAGGGGATGGAAAACAATTTAAGCAACCTCTGTTCTCTTCAGCCCAGACACACACCACTGCTCTGTTGACTCAGGGACAGCTGCTGACACCCAGCAGGGATGGGAGCCTCGGTGAAATCCCGCCCTGTCTGTCCCAGCACATCCAGGAGCAACTGCGGGCTCGGCTCCGTCAAACTCTTCCGGGGCGCCGTCCTTTTAATCCGAGGTCTGCCGCCTTCCAGGGGGAAGCAGGGACACCCCCGAAGCCCTGGAGCCTGTGGGAATCAAAGGCCTGGAAAACGTAAGAGCCTTCCTCTGAGGGTGAGCTTCAGCCGCAGGGGGAGCTGGACAACTGGAGACGCAGAGGAGTGAAAAGGCGACTCGGGAATTTTAACTCCGACCCAGTGGGTGGCCTTGTTGTCGGCAGAAAGAGGCACCGACACAAATTTACTTTCCAAAGCCCAAAGGACAACAGAAGTGAAAAACAAATGAAGCACAATCCGGTGCATGCCAGAGTAACGTCCGGGGCAACAACTGATTTCATGTCAGCGTGGCCGGGGAGGGATGCCCAGGCGGCTGGCACAACACCCTTTCTGGGCGTGTCTGTGGTGCTTCTCCGGGAGGAGGGCATTTGAATCCGTGGGCTGAGTGGAGAAGACCCCGCATGGGTGGGCATCACCCACCCATGGGGGCCTGAATGAGCCAAAAGGTGGAGGGAGGACAAATGCTTTCTCTTCTTGAGCTGGGACACAGTCTCCTCCTGCCCTCAGCCGCGGATTCTCAGGCCTCGCGCTGAGAAACCACCAGCTTTCCTGGGTCTTTAGCTTGTAGATGGCACCCCGGGACTTCTCGGCCACATCATCACAATTCCTATAGCAGGTCTCTGAATTTACTTAAATTTACTTACCTCCTTTTAGTCTTCTTTCTCTCGACAGTCTTGACTAAAGCAGAGGAGATCTGGACCGTCAAGATTTCTGGGTCACAGATTTTCAGAATAAAGAAGAAATGCAGATTCTGGATGGAAGAAGCCGAGACACCAACGGAACTGACATCCTGAGTCCATCCAAGGCGAGATGTAGCTGGCGGGAAGTGGATGTCAGGGAGCCATCAGCAGTCCCTGTGTTTTAGGGTCGGGTCTCTAGGGTCAGATTTTAGGTTGATTATGAAACTGGCCCAGTCCCTGTCTTCAGGAAGTTCATAGTCTAATGGGGTGGACATACAGACCTGGTGACAAAGGGTGAGTTGTGGAATGTGCACAGGGGATCGACCTGGGTATGTGTCCTGACCGGAAATCAAACCCGAAACCTTTTTGGTATGCGGGGGATGCTCCGACAAACTGAGCCACCGACGGGGGAGGCTTTTTTTTTTTTGAAGATGTGAGCAGGGATTATTACAGCAAAAGGTGATGTGCGTGTGTGTGTGTGGGGGGGCGAGCACCCACATTCCAGGAAAAGGTGACAGTTGGAACAAGGGCTTGGAAACAAAACATGCTAAAGTCCAAGTGGGAAACCACAGCAGTCAGGGAAAGAAGAGTGGTTTTCAGACCTGACAACTAGTCAGAATCACTGAGGATGCTGTAAAAATGCTGGTGCTCGGGGCCACCCCCAAGACACCAGCTGAAGGCTTTGGACAGGACTTTAGCATCCACCCAGGTTAGAATGTGTGTAAAGCCCGTCAGTGGCTAAGGCACAGCCTGAGTGGAGAGCTGCTCCCGAGAGTGGCTGTGGGACATGGGTGGGCTTAGTTTTCGGCCAGTCAGCATACTGGTCATGTCCTCACTTCTTCAGCGACAGTCCTGAGCTCTGTTCCCAGGAGTTGCCTCTCCCCACCCGTGAGCAATCCTCACCAGGCGGCCTCCTGTGGGCCTGGTGGTTGTGCCTGCACAAGGGGACCTGGTCAAGCTGAGTTAAAACCAAGCCCCGGGTGTGTTCACCAGCCGTGCAGAGTGGTGGTGGCCTGTGTCCTAAAGAAGGGACAGTTTCCCCTAACTTGGACCCAGGTGCTATACGGGCTGGCAGCTACCCAGGTTGCCAGTTAAGATGCCCAGCTCTCCTTTAGCCAAGAATTGGTACGTAACCAAGCATATGCCAGTAAGAATCTCTCTCCTTGGCATTTCTAACAAGGGTGGAAAAACCGTGGGAGTTGGTTCGCGCAGTGACCTGAAGTCACCCTATCACCTCCTGCTGCAAGGACCTCCCCGCACCCCCCCGGTCCCTGCCTGTTTCAAACTCTCACTCCTGCCTCCCTATTGATGCAGGGCTTTGGAGGAAACCATTGCAGTCTCGGGAATCGTATGCACAGCAGGGAAGGTGCTGGGTTAGACAGGATGACAGGCAAGCCTCTGCGTAGAGGTCACACAAGGAGCCGTCGGTGTCTGGCAAAGGGCGCGCCACGCAGGAGGGACAGCAGGGGCAGGAGCCTGGGATGGGACGCGGGTGGCAGGCTGGGAGCACGGCTGTCGGAGCCTTGACGCCGCAGCACAGAGAGCAAGGAGAGTGGTGTCAGGGGACCACAGACAATCGGGTGCAGGAGTGGCTGAGGTCAGGGCTCTGATGTCAGCCTGTCCCTTCCAGTTGGGTGCCATTGGCCAAGTTACTTGACCTCTCAATTCCTCAGTGTCCCCATCTGATAAATGGGGCCAATAATAGAACCTACCCCACAAGGTGGTTGTAACATGTTAATACAAGTCAGGTGCTTAGAAAAGTGCCCAGCACAGGGCTCAGTGGGTTGGAATGTCCTCCCAATACACCAAAAGGTTGCAGGTTCGATTCTCTGTGAGGGCATGTACCTAGGTTGTGGGTTCGATCCCCAGTTGACATTTCTCTCTCGTATGAACATTTCTTTCTCTCCCACCCTCCCTCTTTCTCTCCCTCCCTAGAAACATCTTCGGATAAGAATTACAGAAAGAAGTGCCTGGTACAGACTGCTTGATAAATGCTAGTTATTATTGCAAATCATGAGGACAATTTCATTTTTATTCTCAGTGAAAAGGATAGTCCTAGGAGGATTCTAAGCTGAGGAGGGACAAGGACTGACTCAGGTTAAAACAGTCACTCTGGCTATTATACTGAGAAGAGGTTGAATCGGGCAGATGACCAGCAGTGACCCAGGCAAGTGACAGTGGTGACTTGGAGTCAGAGACAGCAGTGTATAGTTCCCGCTCTGCTCTAGTTACTCAGAGCTACTTCCTGCTGCCCCAAACAGAGACTCATGACTGTTAAAAATGTGAGGTTAACCATGGAGGGAGGTGAGGCAGGAGAGACGGCAGGGTCAGATCACACAGGGCCTTAAATACGGTTCCAAGGAGGCAGACCTTTTGGGTGAGGCAATGGGGAGCCTTTGAGGGGAAGAAGAATGATAAAATCAGGTTCCCAAATATCCCCCTGGTGTGATGCAGATGATAATTAGGAGAGGAGAGAGTTAGAGATCAGAGACCCAGAAATGGGTTTCCGTGGGCAGGAGGCTGGGGGGAGGTGCTCTGGGGGTGACATTAAGGTCTTGGGAGTAATGACTGAGACTATTTCCTGCTCCTCTCAGTGGTGGATTGGGACTTGTAATGGAACTTCAGGTCCCAGGGTTGCAATGGGTTGAGTCTGTTAGAACCTGGAGAAATACCATCACAGATTGATTGGTCTTAAGCCAGCACTGGGAGAAATCCATAAGGCAAAACCGGCAGGATTTAATCAAAGCTACCGGAAATAATCTCGGATTGCAGCCTCCAGGCCAGGGGTTATAACAAGGTAGCGTGAGGGCCAAAAATTGCACAGACCTGCTCTGTTGACTCTCTCACTAGTTAAAAATGTGAATGAGTTGCTATGGAGATTTCATATTAAAATCTGAGTTTTCTATACAAAAACTCTGGCTGCCCGGGCTTGGGCGATGTCCACACTGGCAGTCATGAATTGCAGGTGGGGAATGGTGGCGCTTGCTGTGGGGTTTGCCAGAGCTCCTAGCTGGCCGTCCTCGAATGTGCCCCACCGCCCGCCTGCAGCCTGGGGAGAGAGGCCCCTGCAAAGGTGCGCTGCGCCCAGGTGCTGAGGGAGAGCCGCGGAGCCGCTCTCAGTGCCCACCGCACGGGAAGGGCCGGTGAGCGGGCCTGTCGGAGCCACTCACCCCGGGCGCCCGCTTTACACCAGCCCTGCTCCTCCCCCTCCACACATCTCTGTGCGGCTGCTGAGCCCTCAGAATAATTGGGCCTGAGCAAGCTTTCCCTCTATAAATATTAATTTGGATATGCTTGGGATGCGCTGCTTCCTTTAGATGAATTGTTAACTAGCTTTCTATCTGAAGCTTCAAGACCAGCAAAGGGAGATCTCTGCCCGCTTCTTCCTCGGCTGGGGGTGGGGAAGGTGGGACTTGGTGGAAGTTGGGGTTCGAATGGGGGAGGGGAGCTATGTGTGGTCAGGCTCCCAGACTCATCTGAGCAACTGAGAGGACCCCTCTTGTCAGGAAGCCGGTACAGGTTCCAAGATGGGTTTTTGCAGCCTGCAGATTGTAATCAGAGCCCCAGCTCAGCAGCTAAGTAGCAGCACGAATGGGGCAAGTTACTCACCCCTCTGGGCCTCGCTTTCTCATTTGCAAAATGGAGTTAATTCTATGTGCCTCCCGTGGCTGTGAAGGGGATTCAGTTAGACGCTGTGTGTTGGATATAGAGCACAGCTGATTCTCAGAAACAAAGGAATGTTGTTGAGGAGAGAGGGGTCCAGAGCTACGTCGGGGAGGTCCATGCATTTACACCCTTCCGGCCCCTGCTCGAAGTTCAGGGTTTGGCCTGTGCCCTCGTTAGAGTGTAGGGTGGTCCCACCACACTGTTGTCATGTCTGAGTCACTATTGCATCTGGAGGTAGCACAGCCACCCACCCACTCATTCAGTGAACACTTACTAAGCACCTATTATGTGCCTTGAGTGGTGACAGCCCTGGGGAGGCAGTGGGATGGGTGCAGTGGATGGGCCCACATGGGGAGGCGTTTGTTGCTGGGAACCAGGGGGTGTGACGGTTAACAGTTCAGATTTTGGACTGGAGCCTGTTGGGTGCACCCCTGTGAGCTGTGTGACCTTGACCTTGCCGATGACCCCGGCTCACCAAAGCTCACCTTCTTCATCCATAGCATGGGACCAATGTTCCCACAAGTTAGGGGGGTAGGTCCTGCTTCTCTTGCCTGCCAGGACTTATTGTTTAAGGTTCAAATGCAATCAGCCAATGGCTGTGAACTTGCTTTGTGAGCTGCAAAATCCAAACAAATGGATAGTGTTCCATTTCCGAAAGGAAGCCTGACAGCTCCACCTCCTCAGGGCTGTTCCAGGCTCCACCATGGCACACAAAGCTCTGCTCGGAGGACTGACCCGTGGCCAGTGATCAACACTCCACTCCAGCTGCTAAGTGGCTTCACTTTGGGGTGGGAGCCGAGGGAACTGGTTCAGGTCACGGAGCCCATTGTGTTAATGATTATGTCGGGTGTCTTCCAGAAAGGCCGAGAACCGCCCAGCATCCTTCAGAAACCCAGAAGAACCTCGATCTGCACAGCATGGATTTTCACATCTCCGTGGAATCCTGGCCTCACCACGGCACTGCCTTTCCGCACAAATCACGTTGGCTAGTCAGCCCTTCTGGAGAAAGTTCTCGATTAGCATACTCCTGCTGATGTAGAGCTGCCTGGACTCTGAGGCCAGGCTGCTGGACTCAATGCCTGCTCTGCCACATCTGTGGTTGTGTGACCTTTGGCAGGTTACTCAGCCTTTCTGGACCTCAGTTTCTTTGCACAATGGAGATATCGATGGTACCTAAGTCATAGATGTGTTGTAATGTCAAGCAAGTCAAAGTGGTTACATGGACCGTGGCACTGAATCAATCCAGGCGCTGTTACTTGTTCCTGGTGCTTCCTGGTGCCCACAGCTGGGATCGGCCATTGCTAAGCACAAGATTAAAGGAAATAATATAAAGTGGCTGGTGATAGGAGAACCTCAATAAATGGCTTATATTATTATCATTAATACTATTTCTCATTACTATTATTATTTTAAGGAGCGATAATAATGTTGGTGCCAAATCTGGGTGGGCAGCCTCTGGTTCTCAGCCACAGGGCTCTGAGGACTGGTGAGCTGTGCTCAAGGAGAAAACAGGCCTGGCTCAGAGGGGCTGTCACTTCCACCTGCCCACTGTTCCAACAACAGTTTCAAAGAAGCTGAAAATTGCTCCTACTGAGAATGACTCCCCTTCCTGGACCTGGGCTCAGGTGGGCGGCTTCTCACTCAAGCAGAGCAAGCTACACACTGTAGAGTTATCTGCCCCCAGTGGTGTGATTAGGGGCTATTCTAAAGGTGATGGGGGAAAACCCAGGCAGGGACAACCTCTCCGGCTGTGGCCTTGCCCTCTGGCTGGGCTCTTCCAGCATCTCCTCCCGCCTGCTAAGGTTAAAATGCTTCTTTCTCTACTTGCTCAGGGCAACTTGGGAGGTGGTACCAAAAGAGTATTCAAGGTGGGCTTTCAGGGTAAAGGAAGCAGCCAAGTATCTGTTCCTCTCTATGGAGCATAGGCCTGAAAACAAGGTGGTAGCTTCCCCCTCATCTCACCGGCCTCTGAACTCCACGGCAGGAGCCATGTGTGTTCATTTGTCCTCTGCATGCACAATGCTCAGCACATAGCAGGTATTGGAAGTAGTGGGTGGACAGGTGCACAGATGGAGGAATGATGGATGGATGGATGGATGGATGGATGGATGGATGGATGGATGGATGGATGGATGGACGGACGGACGGATGGATGGATGAATGCACAGATGGATTAATCAATGAGTTTCTCTACATCTCCTAGTTGCAACACCACCACAGTGTGCTCCCTAATGGCCACAGACAACCACAGCCTCACTCCCAGATTCCTCTCCCAAAGGCAGAGGTTTTACATCCCAGTCATTTCTTGGCATGTCCATGGGCTTGGCTCCCCCGTGTCCACCCAACCGGCTGCCTGGGCTCCTCAGAGCTAATCAGACCTCTCCAGAAGCCCCGCTCCCTGTGAGCACAGGAGTGCTGGTCAGGACGATTCACTCCGTTTCCTGCAGCGACCCCAGCATCTCCCAGGCTCGGCACAATAGTGTATTTTGTTCTCTTGTCACAACTCAATCAGCTATTGAGCCAGCAACCTTACATGTCGTAATTTAGCGATCCGGTTTCCTCCATTTCGAGGCCCTGCCTTCCCCATGGAGCTCTGCCGTCTGCAGCAGGACCCTTGTGCTCTGAATAAGTGGAGTGAACCAAGGATCTCCCGAGAGAATAGGGGCCAGGCCCAGAGATGGTGCACAACCCCCTCACCCATGGTCCATCGGCCAGAACCTGCACTTGCCCTCAGCTTAATATCCAGGGAGACTGGGGAACAGGGGTGAGGCCTGTAAGCATCTGGCTCTGCCATAAGCTTCCTCTGCATCTCACCCACGCCCTGTTCCACAAGACAGAACTCCCCTGCTCCGTGTCCAGTGCTTCTCCCAGGCTTCGTAAGACAGAGGCTATGCCACACTGGAGTCTGGAGCTCTGTCCCCGGAGGGTCAGACTGGTGCCTGAGGTTCTGCTCCCAAGGGCCTGGCTTCCTTATTACTGGGCCTGCCCACCTGCTGAGAGACCTGGATGTTTCCTTCACCCCAGACCTCAACGTCCACCACTTATCTGTAAATGACAAGTGATGGCCAAGATCCTCGGTAATGGACTTGCCCACCTGGATGCCAAGTGCTCCGATTCATGGCACCGTCTCCCAGTCACTCAAGCCAGAACCTCAGAGTCATACCTGGCGCATCTCTTTCTTTCTCAGTCCACATCAGCTCTATCCACAGGTTCTCTTGGGCCTTTGGACAGACCTCTGAAACCTTCAGGAACCATTTCTGTCAACTTGATCACTCGGGCCTAATTTACACCCAGAATTGTATCCAAATCTGAACTACTAAGCTCAAATTGTTTCACACGCAAATGCATCTGCACCGCCATCCACAGGATGCACGTTCCCCACGTCCCAGGAGGCCGCTGTGTCCCATTCTGGCGAGAGTCGTCCTAAAGGGAACACGGCACTGACCTCTGTGCCCCATTCATGGCTCTCCCATGAAGGACGCGTGCAGTGTACACGCTTTGCAGCTGAGTTCTGCTCAACACGGTTGGGCGGCTCAGTCATTTATTTACTCATCCACTTTCCTGAGACGGACGTCTGGTTTCTAGTTTGGGGGTTCGTGAGCAGGCTGGTACAGGGTCTTCCCTGTTTATTCGGTGAGCACGAGGACTCATTCCCCTTGGGCACATTCTCAAGGGGCGGCTTCCTTAGTCTTGGGGTTGCTGTATGTTGAGCTTTGGAAGATACTGAGAAGCAACTTTAATACTATTTATACGGCTCCTGCTCCCACCAGCAATGCATGCGTTTCCGTTTCCCACTTCTTTCCCATCATTTGGAATCATTTGTCTTTTTAATCTTCACCATTCTGGTGGCAGAGACGACCATGTGTCGTATGTCCAGGACTGCCACCCGGCCCAAGGCACCACTGTTGTTCCCTGGGCTCCTGCCGGGACCCTCCGATTCCTGCTCTTGCCAGACCCCCTGAACTCGTCTTCCCTCGGCATCCAGAGACCATCACTTCCCCCTGAGACACCCCAAGGGCTCCTGGTCCCTCTCAGAAATAAATCAGTGTCCTTTTAGTGACTTTCAAGCCTCCATGTCTCCCTCCTCCCTTCAGATCTGAGTCCAAACAGTGCCTCCTCGGTGGGCCTTTCCTCACTAACTAATCTCGATAGCCTCCCACCTCTCATCACTCCCGCGTCGCCTAACTTCTGGCTCACCTCTGAACTCCGTTCCCCGCTCACCTGTGAGCCCCCGAGTGCGCCCTGCCCAGCGCGCACCTGGCAGACCCCCAAGGGGCTGCTGTGAGCACCTGGCTTCCTCCGGGGGTGGGTCTTGCGAGGCCCAGGGCACGCTGTTGCTTTCGTGTGGATGCCGAACCACTCACTTCTCACATAAATCCCAAACTGTGGTGAGTGAGGCTGAAGGGCGTAAGGACCGGATGCTCCTTTCCGGCCACGCTGGTCAGATGGAAATTCAAGCCCACGAGATTCTGACCAGGAACAGGCCAAACCCAGAGCTGGCAGGCCAGCTCCCTCGCTCACGCAGGGCTTTCTCTCGGGCCTCCTGGAAGCAGCGACCGGCTTCTCTGTCTAAACACACCTGCCCCTCCACCGCTTCCATAAAATCTGCCTTCAGGGGACCCCTTCCAGTCACCCACAAGGGCGACGAGCTATTGCTATTATTTTCTCCATTTTTCTCTTGGACAACCCGGGGCATGATCTAATGGAAGCTTGCTGCCCTCTCCCCAGGCCCTCCTTCCCCTGCGACCTGGAGGCCTCGCCACCCCCCACAGAGCAGAGATGGGCACCCACCTGCCTCTCACAGGCTGAGGCAGAAACGGAGAGGAGCTGATTTCAGCAGCATGACAGGGAATGAGTCCTCTCCTGAGCAATTCCCAGTCATGCAGAGAACTGGCATGCCGTACACCAGGCAGGGCAACCACGGCGTGGGGATTAAAGCGCTCTGGGCCAGCAGGGGTCCTGGGGCCCTCTGTGCTGGGCACTGCTGCCCTGTCTCTATCTGTCCTGGCTGTCTCTCTGACTCAGTTTCTCTTTCTCTGTCTCTCTCCCATCTCCTGATTTCTCTCACCTACCACCACAAACCCATATGGTCCTAAGCTCCAAAATGACAGAAATTATGTCTCCATCCCTCCCTCCCTTAAGTATGAGGTCCTCAGAGATATCGCTCAAAATGTTTCTCTCACACACACAAATAAAAACACAAATAAACATAAATACACACCCTCACTGGTGCGCGCTCACACAGATACAGGCCGACACACCCACGCACACAGATTCATACCCCTCTGCCCACAGGGGGCAGCTTCACCCCGTCATCCATCCACCCTCTCTGTCCCTCCTCTGTGTGGCCCTTCTCTGTCCCTCTGTTTCTCCCCATTACTTGATGTGGACTCAGAGCTCTGAAGTGACCAAACTTGGAGTCCCCTTCTGAATGTGCTGGCTTCTCCCGGCTCCAGGTGGAGACATGCATGTACGTGAGCCTGTCTTGTCTTCTTCTTGCTCTCAGCTTGCCTTCCTGCCCCACGGGCTGGGGAGGGGGCCTCAGCGCATTCTTTCCTCAGTGCAGCTGCTCCCTTGGTGGGCAATGCCCAACGGTCACCTCATCAGCTTCTTTGCAAAGTGTCACCATGATTGATGGCAGTAGCAAATGGCCCCAGTTTCTCTCCTTACTGGGAAAGGGCCCACAACAGCACAGCAACAGACACTGCAGTGGAGCAGGGACCCCTACAGCTGAGGTCAGCGAGGAGCGATTCTAGTCCCCCCCCCCCCCCACGGCTGTATGTTCACAGGCCACGCTTTCCTCTACTGACCTGACGCTCTTCATCGGAAACTGAGGGTGGTGCAGGGTTGGTTCCTCATACACACCACGGGCCTGCTGCTTATGATTGTCACTCACTCTCTATTGACTCAGAACATCTCAAAGAACCAATGAGCTTCTTACAGAAAATCAATATCTCTCTGGGTTCAAGCAGCAAGAAATCAAGGAAAAGGTCAAACTGTTCATGACCTGACATTGAATCACCCATCCATCTATCTATCTTATCCGTCCATCCGTCCATCCACCATCCATCCATCCATCAGTCCGTCAGTCCCTCTGTCCATCCATCCGTCCATCCACCATCCATCCACCCACCTCTTTCCATCTCCACTTTGATCATCCTAGTCAAAGTCCACATCATCTCCATCCTGAGCTGCTGCAGTGTCCTTCCAGCTGGTCCCCTGCTTGAATTCCTGTCTACCCTTCCTGCAATCTGTTCTCCACCTAGCAGCCAGAATGATCTTTCAAAAATATAAACCAATTCACTTCACTCCTTGTCTAAAGCCTTCTACTGACTTCCCCTGTTCTTGTGCTTTAATCCAAACCCCTTGTTTAATTCAAGGTTCTGGGGACTCTGTCCCTCCCTCCCTATCTGGTTCTCCTGTACCATGTTCCCTCCCTCCCACCATGCTTTGGCATCTGAGCGTTCTTTCAGTTTCTTAGCACACCCAGACGACTCGCCTGAGTGTTTTCATTGTCACTCAGATTCCTGCTTCCCACAAGCAGCATGGTCGTTGGACATCCATGAATGCCGATGCCTAATTAAGGCAGAGTGGATCACAGTCCCTGGATGGCCTGGTGGGCCGCGGCGCAGCTGGCACCTTCCTGTTGACTGTGTACACAGCCTCGTGCTCTCTCCTCTTCCTGACCCAAATTAATGAACTCCCGTCTGATGGAGCTTATTCAGATGAGCACACTGTTTGATTCAAACACTACATGCTTCTGGGCTCAGGGCTCAATGACCAGACCTGTCCAAAGGAAGACTTTTCTAATATAAATAATGAAGTGTTTCTGTGACTAGTGTCAGCAGGGTCCTCTATACGAAAGGCAACTGGCTTTTTTTCTAAGAGCAGAAGATTTGGCCTTGACCTGGCTAAAGCCAGGGGATGGACTCTGCGGCCCTGGAACACACCTCCCTCGCGCCAGTTTCAGAATTCCACCGCAAACCCTCAGCCCATGCCGAGCTTTTCATATCGTTGCCTGGATGTAACAAGTATCCTCAACTCCTCCTAATCTTATTAAACTGCTGTTCCTGCAAAGCAGCTGCGTGATTTTCAGTCCCTGCACGTTGGGGGTTAGCACAGCATGGGAGCGGCTGAGCTCCTTCAGCTTCTGAATGGTGAGCAGCCACCTCCACCAGCCTCCCCCGTGCCCGCCTCAGCCACGGCTTCCTCCCCTCGCCCGGGTTTGACGGCTGGGATCTCTCTGAGGGTGAAGGGACACTTCGTTCTCTGGCTCTTAGAACGAGGTCAACAGGAAAGTCAGAGGTGGCTGAAGGAAGGCC
Organism: Miniopterus natalensis; assembly: GCF_054644295.1. Taxonomy (NCBI): domain Eukaryota; kingdom Metazoa; phylum Chordata; class Mammalia; order Chiroptera; family Miniopteridae; genus Miniopterus; species Miniopterus natalensis. The sequence goes on along the minus strand of NC_142083.1, from coordinate 103,177,571 downwards.
AAGAGGAAGATTTTCTCCTGGTTCTCTCCCTCGCGTGGAAAAAGAAGAGAGGACACGTGGGGCCTGCTTGAGCCCTGCCCGGCCCTTCCTGGCTGATGTTAGCTAAGTCACTCTCTGTCTCTGCACCTCAGTTGTGCCTCAGTTTCCTCCTTTGTGAGAAGCGAAGTTGGATAGGTAGTTTTGAGTCTTCACACTCCCATGGGAACCAAGTTCTCTAGGCTGTGGCCTGCCAGCTGCCAACCCAGAGGCTGTGTCTGATAGACAGGCCAAATAGTCAAATATGTAGATGTAACCCAAAGAGGGACAGAATTGGGCTCTGAAAAATCATCCACAGGATGTTAGAAAAAATATATGTATAAACTGATTCATTTCCTCCCTCCCTCTCTCCTTCTTTGTGGCCTCTTTCCTTTCCCTTCCCTTTTAAAAAATGTTTTCTTCCCTCCCTCCCTCCCTCCTTCCCTCCCTTCCTCCCTCCCTCCCTCCTGTTCTTCTTCCCTTTCTCACTTTTTTTCTCTCTCTGTTATTTGATAACCAAGAGCCTGCCTGGGTTTCTCCTGGTACCGGGAAGTCTGAGACGCCTCCGTGTAACTAGGAGGCCAGTGACTGTCACTGTCTGTTAGGGTTCTCCAGAGAGAGAAAGGGGGGGAATTAAGAGGCTTGTGTTAAGGGATCAATTGCTCGCGTGATTGGGAGGCTGGCGGCCTGGAAGCTCAGGCAGGAGGCGACGCCCGAGTCTCCACGTGGAATTTCCTCTTCCCTGGGAAACCGTGGCTTTGCTCCTCGGGGCTCACTGGTTGACCAAGGCCACCCATGCTGGCGAGGTGCCTGCTTTACTCAAAGCCAGTCGGCTGTAGGTGGTAAGCAGGTTTGTAAAAGAACATCGCAGAGACGCCTAGGTGTAGATTTCATTACATAACTGGGTAACGTTGACACATAAAATTAACCACCACAGCGTCCAGCGTCCAGCGACCAGCGGTAGGTAAGGCCTCCAAGCCTATATCAGGATTCCCCAGGGCCCCTCGCTGAGCTCCCCCCAGGGAAGCAGCGGCCTGGGGACGGCTGTGCGAGAGCAGCCTGGGGTACAGCTGCTGAGGGCCCCCCCCCCGCCGGGGCCGCGGGGGCTGCGGTGGAAGCCTTCTTCCTAAGCCAAAGTCATGCTGATGCCCCATCTTGCCAGCAAGAAGGCACCGCAGCCAGGGCCGGTGCAGGCGATTTGAGTAAGAATGACACAGAGAACAAAGAGGGTGCCGCCTCCCGGGCGCACTCACTCCTGAGGGTGCAGCCTCCCCGGGCGCACTCACTCCTGAGGGTGCAGCCTCCCCGGGTGCACTCACTCCTGAGGGTGCCGCCTCCCGGGCGCACTCACTCCTGAGGGTGCCGCCTCCCGGGCGCGCTCACTCCTGAGGGTGCCGCCTCCCGGGCGCGCTCACTCCTGAGGGTGCAGCCTCCCGGGGCGCGCTCACTCCTGAGGGTGCCGCCTCCCGGGCGCGCTCACTCCTGAGGGTGCCGCCTCCCGGGGCGCACTCACTCCTGACAGCGTGGGCACTGTGCTGGCAGAGGACTTGGGCAGCCTGAGGCCGGGGCCAGCTGAGAACCCACCAGGGAGCGCGCAGGGAGCCTGGTGGCAGGGAGCCTCCGCACCCACGAGGCAGCCACGCACACATCACGGAGGTGATAGTCTCCGAGGGATAACAGCTGGTGCTTGTCGTCTCTGCCCCGTGCCTGTCCTGTTTTAAGGGCCTTATCTATGTGTCATCATTTGACCCACGCAGCAATGTTATGTGGTAGTTGCTATTGTTGCCCACATTTTTTGTGTGGGGAGACCAAAGCACGTGGAGCTTAAGTGTTTGCTCACAGTCACATAGCTGGCAGGTGGCAGAGCCAGGGTTCAAACCCAAGCAGTCTGATTCCAGATGGCCCCTAACCACCGGCTGCACTGTAAGGGGACAGGGCCTAAGACATGGGGCACACTGGGCCGTGGCCATGACAGAGACCATACTCTACACCAGTATTTATGGAGCAGTAATGAAGGTCCAGGCACTTTTATAGGCGTGAGAGATGTGGACAGGATGTGGCGATGGAGTCTAGTCATAAGGGGTGGAACAAGGCAACGGGAGGACCTAGTAGGTTATTAGCAGTACATAAAGCTAAGCAAATCTAGATGTCTTGGTGTAACCCTAAAATCAGGGCCTTGGGGGAAAAGAGAAGTCACTTTTTTTTGTCAAGCTCAAGAAATATGGGCAACTCAGTCATCTGCAGTTGATTGGCTTGATGTGGACAATCCCAAGGGTGATGTTGACCATCCCAAGGGTGATGTTACAACCTGGTTGTCTGAGGAAGGAATTCAGGAGCCAAAGTCCCCAGGTTCAGATCCAGGCTCCACTGCTCACCAGCTCTGTGACCCTGGCTGTGGCCCTGGCAGGGGGTTTAGCCTTCGTGTGCCTCAGTTTTCTTGTGTGCAAAGCAAGCGTGGTGACAGCAAACCTACCTCCTGGGATGTAGAATTAGACCTGGTGGTTGTAGATGCTGTAAGAGTGCTAGCAAAATAAATCCCTTCGTATTTTATTTCAGGATGTCTAGGTCCAGTGGGTCAAGTCTTTGTAAGTAAGGATTCCTGTGGCCTATCTTCCCTGCTTCTGTGCCTGATGCCACTTTTGTCCCTGTCTCCAGTTCACATGGAGCCCCAGAGGAACCCAGCCCAGCACTGTCCTGGTGGGGTTTCGACGAGGCAGAGGTGTGGCCCCTAAGGATCCCCAGTGCTCTCTTCAGCTCCCAGGTGGCCCTTCAGGACCCCCAGTGCTCTTCTGAGCTCCCAGAGAGCCCCTCAGGACCCCCAGTGCTCTCCTCAGCTCCCAGGTGGCCCCTCAAGATCCCCAGTGCTCTCCTCAGCTCCCAGGTGGCCCCTCAGGATCCCCAGTGCTCTTCTGAGCTCCCAGAGAGCCCCTCAGGACCCCCAGTGCTCTCCTCAGCTCCCAGGTGGCCCCTCAAGATCCCCAGTGCTCTCCTCAGCTCCCAGGTGGCCCCTCAGGATCCCCAGTGCTCTCCTCAGCTCCCAGGTGGCCCCTCAGGATCCCCAGTGCTCTCCTCAGCTCCCAGGTGGCCCCTCAGGATCCCCAGTGCTCTCCTCAGCTCCCAGGTGGCCCCTCAGGATCCCCAGTGCTCTCCTTTGTAATCAGCTCCTCTCCAGCAGGTTGAGAACATTCAATAGCTCTTTACCAACAACTCTCCAACCCAGCATTTTACCTCTGTCCTGGTCTTTGAGAGGCTCCCAGGGTTCTGGCTTCCTGAGCTACATGGTGGCTCTTTCCTGGCTCCAAGCCTTTGCCTGCATCACTGTTTACAGCTGGGATCCATCCTCTTGTCCCTCGGCCCGACCAAACGCATCTCTTCCTTGAAGGACCAAATGCATCTCTTCCACACACCGTCTCTTCCTCTCTGAGGCCTTTGCTGGCTGACCTGCTCATCCGCAGAGCTCAGTGCCCCCTCTGGACCACAGGAGAGAGGTTTGCACGGTAACCGGTGAGGATGGCACTGCCTTTCCCTCTGGTTTCCAGGGAGGTGGGGGGACCCGAGGCGAGTGGCAGAGATCCTGGAGTCATGATCTCCTGGCTTTGCTCTCTCATCGTTACTCTCAGTAAGGCCCAGGCCATGGGTTCCAGCGTCGAGCCCCAGCTTTCTCACCTGCACAGCAGCAGTGATGACGCCCGGCCCTGGTCCCTGTCCCTTTGTTCCTGAGGACCATGCCTCATTCTGCGGCCACAGCAATTCTTTGAACACAGTGCCACTCCTCTGCTTTGACAACCTCCCCAAATTTTCCATTGTGCTCAGAATTAAATCCAAGCTCCTTCCCTTGGCCTGTGCCACCCCGTTTCCCACCACCCTCCCTCTGGCGCCCCGCTCCTGCCCACAGGCCTCCTGCCAGCCCTCGGACTGTCCCTCGCGCGCAGGGCCTTTCGCTGGCCGTGCCCTCAGCCCGGGGTCTCTGTGCCTCACCCTGCGTTTCACTCCCTCGTTGCAGAGGCTTCCTCAGACCGCTTGCCCTGCAGCGGCTCTCCTGTCCCCTCCCCTGGCCTGCTATTACCTCCAGTTACATCGCATCCTCTGTGTTTACTGACTTTCTGGTTGTCTCCCCGCCCAACCTCTCCGCGGGGCATATAACTCCATGGAGACTGGGGGCCATTGTGTGGTTCACTGTTTTATTCCAGACGCCAGAAGCACAAAGTTCTTGGCACACAATCGGCACTTGAGCAGTAACTGTTATGAACAAGGGAGGCCTGCACAGAGCTAGGCTCCAGGTGGGCTCCCAGGGCAACAGCCATACTTGCTGCTAGAGCTCATCTGTCTCCCGGTGACTCGTGAGTTCTTCAAGGGCAGCGGCTGTGGCTTTTTCATCTCGGTGTCCCACAGAGCCTAACCCAGAGCAGGAGCCAGCCCACGCATGCTAATGGAAAAGACCTCTGCAGACATCAGAGGGCAAAACCCGAAAGGCAAGCCAGCATCCCCTCGCCTGGGTGTGCAGGGCTTGATGGATGGGGAACGTTCCCTCGCCCTGTTATCTCTGGCAGCGAGGACACAGGATGCATCCTGACAGGATGGAGACGGAAGAGCTGCGGGGACAGCCATCCCTGTGGGCTGCGAGCCACCCGGAGCCTGGAGATCACTCAGGAGAAGCCCCTGCCCTGGCCCCTGCTTCCTCCTGGCCCTCCATTGCCTCCTCCTGAGCTCAAGTCCCCATTCACCCCCACCACCGGGCTGCTGTCAGACCCTGGGGAGCAGACAGACCCCTTCCTACCTGAGCTGAGCTTTAGCCACCCCCAGGGAGCAGAGCCCTGTGACCTGTGACCAGCCCCCATCTCAGGGGTGCCCAGGAAACTGACACCTGAACAACCTTGTGATTTTGCTCCCAACTCCTTGTGCTCTGAATGTTATTTAAATGCCCTATTTATCAGAGTGGGGGAAAAAAATCCCAGCTTAAGCCAAACAATATGTAGGATTTAAAACACAGGCTGTGAATTTAATTTCCACGGGAGTGATGCTGAGCAAGTGAAGGGAGCTAATTTATGGTTCTCCTGGGGAAAAGGCAAGCAAGCCCGGCACTCTGGAGGTTCTCTCCTCCTGCCCCCTCACACCCCGAGGCCTCTGGGCCCCTGTTGTCCGGGGGGCAATGCAGTTCCCTGCGTGTGGGGGGGTGGTGACCGGCCAGCTGCAAACATCTGGAGGTGTATTCACTTAAAGGGGGAGGGAGCATCAGGTAATACTTAGTGGTGGTTTAAAAAGAAAACAAATATAGATATACAGGCAATGCGTGTCCCCCAAACCCAGGCCATTCTGTCCACTGAGTGGAGCAGAGCCCCGCACGGTGACAGGAGCTCACCATGGTCCATCTCTGCCTAGTGCTTCTCTCTGCTATTTGAGTTAATGCTCCAGCTGCCCTGAGGCAAGTGCTACTCTTATTCCCCTTTTATAGGTAAGAGAACCGAGGCTCTGAGAGACTAAGAACTGGTTCCAGACCACACAGCCTGGAGGTGGCAGGGGGATTTATTTATTTATTATTAAAAATTTTGATGTTGACATTATTGCAGATGTCCCCACCCCACGCTTTGCCACCTACACGGACCATCTGTAGGGAGCCTGGATCTGCCGCCTCCGCTCACCTCACCCTGCAGCGCTCTCTCTCCCTTCTGACGCCGAGAACACCGACCACAGTCACCAACACTCACAGCTGCTCAGCAGGCCCTGAGCTGAGCATGTCTCCTGTGTTACATCGTCTGCTCATCACAAGCCCCCAGGAGGTAAGTTCTGTCATCATCACCACATTTCACATACGAACACCAAGCAGCAGAGATGCCACATGGCTGGTAAGGGGCAGGACGGGACACGGCCTGGTCAGAGCCTCGCCCCTCCCCTGCGGTCCCTGCCCTCACCCTCACTTCAGACCCAGAACAGACTCTCACTTAACAGCCTGAGCTCCTTCCTCAAGGGCTGCGATTCTAGAGTTTCTCTGTGCGATGTATGCACCAGAGGTGCACGAAGTGCATTAGATGGCACATGGAGGAACCATCTTAACTGTCCCAAGTGTGTATTCCTGTGCGGTCACTTACTTCCTCCAAAGGGCAGTCTCTCCGGTTTCCCTGGTGAAATCAGGAGAGTGTCTACACCAGTGCCTGGGGCGTAGAAGGCTTTGGGAGTGTGCAGGGAGGAAGGCAGGGCTGGGGGGGGGGGGCGGTGAACATGGCCCACAGGCCGATGTGTGTCAGCGGCATTTACAGGCATGTCCCTGAAGCTTTAACAAGCCTTTACCAGGCACGTCTTCTAAGTCTCATGGTAACGCTATGGCGGAGCTAACATTCTCTCCACCTTGCCGATGAGGAAGCCGAGGCAGAGGTTAGACGTCGGGGGGACAGCTTCTGAGGGAGCTGGACCTCGAGCAGCCGGGCCCCGTGTTGTTAACCCAGAGGTGCTCCATCGAGGGCGAGAGGCAGGGGAGTAGGTGGCCTTTGCCCACACAGAGGCCGATCCTGTCCCCCAGTCAGGCCACCCTCCCACTGCAGACCTGGGCTTTGTGGGGAGCCTCAGCCGGGTTTGCCCTGGGAGGCAGGCTCTTCCTCCCCGGGGAGCTGGCATTAGGAGAGGAAGACAAGCGCCGAGCATCTCCTGCGTGCGCTACAGGGACCACTCAGTTTTTAAAGTTGCGACTATTTTAATGTGTGTCAGAGAGAGACCATGTTACTGAGAGTTGCAGGATGCTCTTAATAAGCTTGAGGATAAATAACACAGGCTAAAAAGAGAAGTAGGGCCATTTAAAGGGAAAATTAAACCCGTAGCCCCGAGGTATAAGCATATGAAGGCAAAACATGGACAAGGGCAGTTTCCTGTAATTCTGTCCGCAGCCCTGTGTATGAATCAGCTAGTCCCATTTTATGGATGAGGAGTGACAAGGTTTAGGTCCATCAAATAGGTGGCCTGCGGTTTCGAAGCCTGAAATTAGCAAAGTGAACTTTGAGTGCAAGTGCGCGGCCAGTGGGGGCTCTCCCGCCACGGTCTCAGGAGTCCCTTCCTCAGGCTACACGGACCCAGAGCAGACCTCCCCATCCCTGACTTCCCTCCTGTCAAGGTGCTTCTGGAAATCTGGAGGAGTACTGAAGCCAGTGGAAGTGTGTTTATATAAATAGTCAAGATAAATTAGCTTTTAGAGCCAGAGGAGGGAGGCCTCCTGGCCGGTTGTGGGCCGGGAGCCATGAATATGCAAGAGCACGCGGCCCCTGAATTAGGGGCTGCAAACACACTTGTAGGCAGCTGTTCATTTAATAATCTGGGACAACCGCAGGAATAGACAACTGGTCGCTCTGGCCCACTTGTGTGGGCAAAGTGATAATTTTATAACACAATTGCAGCAATTAGGTTTCCCCAGACAAAGCCAGGCAGCACCAGTTGGGAGCAATCTTGGGCATGTCAGCCGAAGCCGGACTGCAGCCCCACCCCAGCTGCCAGGCAAAGCAGCCTGTGTCCTGCAGCTGCTGCCTCGAGAAGTGGGGGAAGTGTGGCCCCGGGACTCAGACACACTCAGGTTCGAACCTCAGCATTGCTTCCTATGAGCTACAGAACCGCAGCCGATCCCTGAATCTCTCTGAACCTCAGTGCGTCCTCGGAGGACAGGGATACCACCGGTACCTTCCTTTAAGGGTGGCTGTGAGAAGAGACGCGTGGTGGACAGGGCTAGTGTTATTACTTCCTTGGTCCCTGCACTCATGGGCATGTATAAAACTCCTTTCTCACTTGTAAGGGGCTTGAAATTCAACAGTAATTCAACCTGAGTCTTCATCCCAGATCCGGCCAAAGTCCGTTCTTCCTACAGGGAGAAAAGTGAGATTTGGTCTGCGGGGAAGCAGAGCTTCAGAGGGACTGGCTGAGGATGGGTCACCACCTCGGAGCTGTTTCTTTCTTTCTTGGGGGGGAGGGAGAGAGAGAGAAACATCAATATGAGAGAGAAACGTAAATCGGTTGCCTTTCATATGTGCCCCCGACTGTGGATCGAACCCACAACCCGGGTATGTGCCCTGACTGGGAATTGAACCAGCAAACTTTCAGTGTACAGGGCGAAGCTCAACCACTTGAGCCACTTCAGCCAGGCTGAGCAAAGTTTCTTAAATTGGAGCTTTTAAAATAGTGACTAGTGGTAATATACAGACAGAGCTGTTAGACTGTGGTGCACGGACACTGAAGAAAGCAGTGCTCAAGCAAGACTATGAAACAAACAGGCAGAGTGGTCAACACCTGTTATCCCTTAAAATACTCACCCCCTGCCCCCCATCTAGTGACACTGCTGATCCAGGTACCCTGACCCTGACCACCCTACAACAGTCCTCACCCAATGCCCTTCCAGGAGGGGCATCGATGTGAGAAACGAGCCTCACCGCCCTTGTCTAACTACCTGCTGCCTTGGTTCCAGTCCTCTGCTCCCTGCACTGTGTTTCTCTGCTGAGACTGAAATCCATCTCAAGTCCTGGTCTTCTTGACTGGGTCATTCACCCCATGCCCAGCCCCATCTTCTGCTTCTGACATCCTCTTTGTCACCTAGGCTGGAACACTATTTTCTAAGGCATGGGCACATGTTGGTAAGATACCCAAGAGCCACTTCAAGCTGTTGTGTGAGGATATTGGAAATTAGGGGGGAGGTTGCTGTGCTCTCCAATATTTGAGTTTTCTTCTGCCCATGTAACATGCCTACACTGCATTTTCCAGCTTCCTTAGAAAAGGAAGTTTCTCTGACCAAGTTCTAGGCCATCATCACTTTCAGGCATGGCACTCGAAAGCTTTCTATTAAGATTATTTCTCTTTTGTTGCCTCTCCACTGGCTGAAGAAAACACTGAGGACTTAAAGGAGGGCAGAGCCACAGAAGGAAGGAGCCTGGGATCTTGAGTGGCAGAGAAGAAAAAAATTTCTCCCACCAACCCTCATTTGACTATAATGCACAACAAAAAGATATTTTCTTTTTTTTAAAAAAAATATGTCTTTATTGATTTCAGAGAGAGGAAGGGAGAGGGAGAGAGAGAGAGAGATAGAAACATCAATGATGAGAGAGTCATTGATCCACTGCCTCCTGCACGCCTCCTACTGGGGACCAAGCCCACAACCCGGGCATGTGCCCTGACTGGAAATTGAACCTCAATCTCTTGGATCATAGGTCAATGCTCAATCACTGAGCCACACCAAACAGGCAGAAATATTTTCTTTTTGAGAATAAAATTAATTGCCACCAAAATTTTTTGTTACAGCAACTACATTACTGTAACTAATAGAGAACCACTGTAGTCATTTTGATAGCAAGTGGGAGGTAAATATGACTTTCCAGTAATGACAGACTGGAAAATAGAAGGAACTTGTGATCTGATATCTCTGAGCTCCTCCCTTCAGATTTCCTATTTTGTGAGCTAATAATACTCTTTCCTGATCCCCAACCATGCTCCTAGGCAAGGGCCAGAAGTAGGCCTGGTTAATTGGTCTGGGAGGTGACAGTGAAGAACTATAGGCCATTTGCTGGCACCTCCCAAGGGAGTTTATTAAAGAAGAAGTGAGCAGGGCTTTACAGTAGTTTGGGGATATGATGGTCAGTGAGAGGAGGTTCCCTTTCTTTAAAAGGATGCCACAGAGCTGAGCAACCATGTGTCAGTGGTGCTTTATCTTGGGACTGGTGCTCCGTAGCCTCAGCCTCTGCAGATTTGGTGGCTTACTTCTGGCTGGGGCTCAACCTAAGCTCCACCAGCATCTCCCCCTCACCTTGGGGGTCCCAAGCCAACAGAGGAGGGAGAGAGGTTCAGCTGTTCTCGAAGCTGCAGCTCCCAAGCCTGTAGAAGATGAGCTAAACCCACCGATACGGTTGGACAGTTGAGGTTCAATCAGAACCTCAGTGATGTCCTAAGAATCTCCTCACTGACTCTCCTTGATGCACTGGACACACTTGCACTAGCAAGAAGTTAGTCTGCATTTGAGAAAATGGCAAAGTTGGCGATTAACGTATTTTTAATTCACAAAGAATCAGCCTTCCAAGCTTTTGAAGCTGTAATAAGGGTCTCGGGAAGTCTCCTGTCTGACCATAAAATAATAATGAACTCCAAGAAGTCCACTGGTGATGACAGTTAAGGGTTCTAATAATAAATTATTGCATGTGGCCCATGACCTGGCCATTGACCACTCCCTGCCTTTGAAATGCTAAGAAAGGATTCTGTATTTTCTGACCCAGGAGCTGGCCCCTGTGGGTGGAATTTCGGGTCTGTAGCTGGTAACTAGAGGAGTCTACACGAACAGGGTGGCCAGCTGAGCAGTGGAAGCTCTTCGCGACCTCTGAGCAAAGACATGGGACTGCAGGGATGTTGGGAACACACTCTTCAGCTATGGGGATGGAAAGCACAGGAGCTTGGGTGCTGGGCTGCATTACTTCCAAGAACACCTCTTGAGAGCTTCCTCTTTGAAGGAAAATAAGACCTACAAATTTAATTGCTGCTGCTATGGATTAAATTGTGCACCCCAAATTCACATGTTGAAGCCTTAATGCCCAATGTGACTGTACCCATTTGGAGATTGGGCCTTTATGGAGATAATTAAGGTTAAATGAGGTCGTAAGGGTGGGGTCAGCCCTCTGATAGGATTAGTGTCCTCATAAGAAGAGACAGGAGAGTGATTTCTCTCTTTCCTCCAGGTAAGAACATAAGAACACAGCGAGAGGACAGTATCTACAAGCCAGGAAGAGAGCTCTCAGCAGGACCTAGATGGACTGGCATTTTGATGTGGGATTTCTACCCTCCAGAACTGTGAGAAAATAAATTTCTGCTGTTTAAGTCCCCAGCCTGTGGCATTTTTTATGGCAGCCTGAGCTGACTACGTATCAGGGTGTTCAGGATTACTTAAGGAGAAGCCCAGGGGTCTGAAGCAGGGTGACCATGTCCAGGGGGCAGCCAGGAAACTCCGGGACTGCGTGTCCGAAGGCTGCCCTGGGCAGAGCTTCTGCTGAGGGCTGCATCTGCCCCATACCTTCCACTGGGCCTACGGGAAAGGTACAGGGCCCTTCCCCCCAAATTTAACTGTTACCCCAGGCCTCCAGTGTTCTCTTCCACCTGCTGAGACCAGGATTAATGAAACTGTTGTGCCTCCTTCATCAGGCAGGCTTTCCTTGGGAGCGGGTGCTGTGCGGAGCTGGGGGTGCGCACAGACGCCCGCGGGGGGCTCCCCACCGTGCCTAGAGCAGACATTGGAGGACTGGGCCCTATAAGCAAGGAGAGGCTCCGAGAGCGCGCTGACCCGTCCACCGAGTGGGACAATAGGACTTAACTCAGCGCAGTCTCGCCACTGCCCAGCACCGGGAAGGCGGCGTTATATACATGATGAAATAGGGGCCACCCTAATCCCCAACCCCAAAGACCGAAACTGTTCACACTCACGCCGGCCGGCGTGGCTCAACGGTTGAGCATCCACCTGGGGTCCAGGAGATCGCGGTTAGATTCCCACTCAGGGCACATGCCGGGGTTTCGGGTTCAGTCCCCAGCAGGGGGCGTGCAGGAGGCAGCCGATCAATGACTCTCTCATCACTGATGTTTCTGTCGCTCTCCCCCTTCCTTCCTCTCTCCGAAATCAATAAAGATATATTTTTTAAAAAAACAAACTGTTCACACTCTAGTTTATTTCCCTCCCGTTTTCAGAAGTTGGAATTGTATATGTGTATTCTGTATCCATCTTTCATGGAATCTGATATCATAAATATTTCCCATGACATTAGGTCTTTTCTAAAACATGAAAAAAATAAAACAGGACTGGATGGAAGTTTCTTTTCTATGAATACGTGTAAATACTTTTATATTTCATCTGCTGAAGAGAACCCACTGCACAAGTGTGGAAAGTGACACGGGGACCATGGAGGGCCACACTGTCCTGGGAGGTCACCGGAAGGAAGGCTGGGGCCAGGTGGGAAACCCGTGCAGACACCTGACTCTCAGCGATTAAAAGCCGTCACTCCCAGTTCTGCTTACGTCCTGTTTCTCACGACAGGAGGCACTCTCGCCCTTAGGGGGCAGCTACGACAGACACGCTGGTCCCTGTTCTCTCATTGGAAACCACACACCAACATGTAAAACAGACATCAGCCCCCCCCCCCCCCCCCCAATCCAGGCTGCAGTGGAAGTTCTGGCCACGTCACGGACGGTGTGGAGGGATGTCTGTCAAGCCGCACGCCCACCGCAGGAGACTGTCACATACCTCAGTGTTCTCTTATGTTTAGTAAAATGCCCACACATTTAAGGAACAAAAGAAGAATAAACCTTCTTATTAGCAGCTGGACGTTTTATTCCACCTGGCCAAATACAGCTTAGCCCCGATCAATAGACAAAAAGAACCTTTCCCGTCCTTTCAAACGAGACCGTCAGCCCAGCCAGGCTCGGCTGCTCCCGCTGCGCCCCGACGTGGCCTCCCCGGCTCCCGGGAGTATAACCTACTGGCCTAGAATAAGCACAGCCCGAGGAAGGGCCCGTCTGGCTCCTGGGCGTCACCCGTGGCATGCGGGGGCCTCGCGCTGCGTGCGGGTGCTCGCTGGTATTTATTGAGTGAAGCGGGGTCCTCCCACCAGGCTGCTTCTTTCATGACTGGGGGCCACCACTCCTCTTCCAGCCCCCCCCATCTTCATCTGGCCTCCTGGAGAAACGACAGGAGGCTGAGCGGAGGGAGGAGGGAGAAAGGGCCCTGAGCTGGGAATCAGAGGACCGGTGGTCCACCTGCCAACTCAGCCTGGGTAATTCTTTTGAGCCACCCCTGCTCAGTGACAATGACCATGGCTTCAGCCAAGGGTGTGACATCCCACCCACACCCCTCTTCAAGGTTAGCACACCCGTCACCCAAGTGCTGCGAATGTTGTCTGCTGAAGGCTCTGCCCCCCAGGTTAGGCCCTTTCTAGGGGGTGGCCCCAGCCAGTGCGTGGCTGATATGTGGACAGAGGAGCAGCGCCCTTGGCCAGTTTGGGAAAACCCTGGAGGCCACTCCTCACCCTCGAGTTCCCTCCGGGAGCTTCTGAGACCTTAGCTGCAGCCACAGGCCGGGCAGCTCCTTTCTCCTGCCCTCCCGGCTTCCTCACAGGCTTATTTCCAGAGAGTAAAGCCTTCTGCGCGGTCTCCATTTCCAGGAAACCGCACTTAAAACAGTGGGATGGCTGTGGGGCGCAGGTCGGCCTCCCAGGCAGGGCTGGGTGGAGGCGTGAGCGCCGAGCTTGCTCTGACTCGGCGCCTCAGCACCTGTTAGTCAATCGGAACCTGAGGCTTCCTCAGCAGGGAGAAAACTGATCCTCCAGAGAGACGTTTAGGGTGATTTACCCTCCCTATGATGTCCCAGGGGAGAGCCATTAGTCTCTCAGTCTGTTGTTCTGGGTCCCCAGGGAGAGACTGCGCAGGGAGGCTGGACCCTGCAACCTGCTCTGTGTGCTGTGAAACGGTCACTCCCTCCGGGCCCCTCCGTCAGACCCACCCGCCAGCACAGACACGGCCAGGACAGCTAATCTCCTGTCGGGTGCTTTATCACTCTGTTGAGAAACGCCCAGAAAAGCCTGCCAGTCCAAACAGAATACAATGCGGGGAATCGTACCCGACCTCCCTGAGATTCACCAGACATCACAGGTGGTAAAACTCTAATTCCTCACTGATACTTTTTATTTTTTTTAATACATATATCTTTATTGATTTCAGAGAGAGGAAAAGAGAGGGAGAGAGAGATAGAAACATCAATGATGAGAGAGTCATTGATCGGCTGCCTCCTGCATGCCCCCGACTGGGGATCGAGCCCACAACCCGGGCATGTGCCCTGATTGGGAATCGAATCCCGATCGCCTGGATCCTGGGTCGACGCTCACCCGTTGAGCCACTCCTAGCCGGGCCCTCACTGATACTTTTATAGTGATGAGAACAGAGCAGACGCAACATCACCCCAGCCCACTGCTAAAGCCCTGCTCTGAGCTCAGCTCCAGGATCCCCCGCCAACCGCTCAGAGCCACCCTGCGAGCAGCATCAGTATTTTCAGTCTGATGATACGAGAGAGCATTGTGCCCCTTTAAAAATTATTCCCATTAGAAATATTCCCATTAGGAATCTTGAAATAAAGGCCCTTAGAAAATTCACTACCGGAAGGGGCCTGGTGGGACAGGCACGCACTGTCCACTAGAGACAAGGCGCACGTGAGTGAGGGTCAGTCCACATTTCTTCCCTCCTGACGGCGTCTTCGGGCCCACCTATCAGAGAGAAACTTAGCCGTGGCCCCAGGAAAAGTCCAGTTAGAGACAGAACCTGTGTGGATGGTGGTAGGAAAAAGGCCACACTTCCAGGCAAGGCGGAGTGAGTGGGAAGGTGAGGGGCACCGATGTGATTCCAGGCAAATGCGTATTTCACAGAAGAGCCTGAGCAGGCAGCCAGGAGGAGGCGGCAGCCGGCCACGGAACACCCAGCAGAACTGCCCCCAGCAGCCTGCGGTGCCCCGCTCCCCAGGCAGCTCCGCCAGGCCAGGCTGCACACTGGAACGTCAGTGCTGAATTAGAAAATGGTGAAGTTAGAGCATTCTAGAAAGAAAAAGGAGCAGAGCTCCAGCTGGGAACGAGTCAGTGGGAATCGAATGGAAACAGGAGACAGGAACTGGCATTTATTGAGCACCTAGGGTGTGCCAGATGCTGTCGGGTGTGAGTTCAGTCCCTGGTGAGCGGGAGGTCGAGCTGCGTGGTGGACAGCGTCCTCTCCCCCCGCCCGTTCTGCTCAGTGCCGCACAGCACCACCTGCCCGCTGCCCGCTGCCCCGCCCAGGGCCCGCTCCCACCAGGTCTGCACTTAGCCGCCTCTCAGTATCCTCTCTGGGCCCCTCCCATACAGAACCCACGCTGAAGCCAAGGATCTTCCCAAAAGGCAAGTAAGAGTGAATCTCTTCTGCTTATAACCTGTGACAACTTTCCATGTTTCTTAAGATAGAGGCCAAACCCTGAACACAGTGCCCTGGCACAAATTCCTGGAGGACTCACCTCTGCTTCCCGTTCCGGCCTTTCTTCTCGGAGTGGCTGGACTGCTGGCCGTCTCCAGGTCCTGCCCACACCACGGCCCTCCACTTGCCAAGCTGTTCCCTCTGCCTGGTACACTCCCCCGCGCCCTCAGCGATTAATGCCTGCTCACCTTCCCATCTCAGCTCACCTGCCCTCTTAGAGCTCCTCGATGAGCGCAGGCCCCTTGTCACAGAGCCCTGCTTCTTGCCTTCCGAGTTCGCAGTGTGCATTTGATAAATTGATTCACAAAGTTTTCATCATGCTCACAGAACAGAGACTTCACCTGATCCTGCCCCTCTCAGCCTGAAACCAGCACAGTGCTGAGCACACAGTAGGTCCTCAGCTGATGGGAAGTTGTATCAAATGTATGTCTTCATTTTACAAGAGAGAAAATGGGCATTTAGAAAGGTTAGGGCATCAGCCTAAGATGGCCCAGCAGAGCTGGGACAGAAGCCCCTCATCAGCCTGAGGCAGAACCTTGCTCGGCCTGCGAATGTGTTGGCCAAGGAGGGGTCCCCTGGGGAGAGGGTGGCTACTGAGCATTACAGCCCCCGGGGAAATAATGGTTGTGTTCCCGTTGGCCCCATCTCCACTCCATCAGCAGCCACTTAAGAGGCTAGGCTCCCCACAGCTGCCTTCAGCTGTAGGGGAGACTGATGGTCCCTAAAGACCCATCTCCTTACCCCAAGTGCCACACTGGGACCCTGTGAAAGGGTAACTGGCCCATCAATAAGCCCGGCACTGGTCCTGTGACTGCACAGGGCCGGCTAACGCGGCCTCTCTGAGCCGTCCCCTCAGAGGCTAATGGTCATTCTCAGAAAATAAACACAGCCTTTCAGAGCCCCCACAAGCCGTTTGCTATAATGCGGTGCAACTGTTTTAAGTGAGTGCCTGATGAATTAATGGGCCTGTTATGCACAGGTCACTGTGCATTTCCGTTCATGGTGTGTGCTCTGGGCACCAGCGGGGTCCTGGGAAGACCGGTGGCAGACAGCGGCAGATGGAAGCGATGGGCGGCTGCGCTTGTGCACACCTGTGTCCATCTGGCATGAACCCGCGTCTGCAGCTGGTCTGTGCCTCGGCCGACACCAGCACCTGTGCATGTGTGTGTGTGAGCGGATCCCAGCGCATGTAGGCGTGTGAGCACTTAGGCGTGTGGATTTGCAGCTGCCCCAGAGCCTGGAGCCTGCTTTATTACCCAGCTGTGTCCACACGGGAAGGCAGGGGTCCTAGGAGTTACTCAAGAAGTACTTGCTGTGTTAACGAATAATAAAGACTGCCTACCACTGCTACTAATAATGACAGCAATGGTAATAAACAGAAAACTAAGCATTTCCGGAGGGTGCTCTCCAGCACAGCCACAAGCCGGGTGAAGCATCGGGGACATGCTCCTTCTCTGAGCCTTACCTTAGGCTGCAGTGGGCATAACAGGTAGGAAGTGAGAGTCATTTCCCACAGGCCCCCCCTCCTCATAGGAGGCAGGGCTGTTCCTGGGGGACCGTGTAAGGGGATCTGAGGACAGGTGGCTAAATCTTTAGGATTTCCTAAGGTAAGTGAGGAGAGATTGCCAAGGTCAACAGTAAGATTCCTGGGCGCCCTGGTGAGATTTCACCCTATGAATTGGACACCAGCTTGCATTCTCCGATGTGTTTTTAGGTCCAGAAAAGATAAGGAACCTAGGGAACCAAAGATGCTGGCGGGAAGGGTGGCTACGTAACTGACCTGGGAGTCCAGGCCGAGTGCCCTGAGGAGCCAGGCCCCGGGGCGAAAGCCTAGGAGAGGGAGCGGGAGGAAGGGCTTGCCCGCCCTCAGCCAGCTGGCACAGCGCCCTGAGCGGGAAGATTGGGAGCGCTGCTGGGACCAGAGGCTGCGGTCAGGCCTGCAGAGGCGAGGGCTTCAGGGGTGGGGCAGATGGGGTCGCTGACGGGCTGGCCCACCCCCCCAGTGAGAGTGGGAGGGGTGGAGAGGGAGATGGAACCCCAGTCCCTGCTGAAGGCGAGGCGGTGGTGACAGGCAAAGTGGCAGGAGGCAGAGGACACAGCAGGCGCAGGGCGATGAGCCCCTGGTCAGCGGCCTTACGGTCCCCAGCGGGGCTCTGACGGGATGTTGTCCTGCTGGAATTGGGAACACACCAGGACGCCAGGCACCCGGCCTGATTCACTCACAGCTGCCACCCCAAGGTCTGTGGGCACCGACGGAAAACTGAGAGTCACGAAGATGGTCCCGGGGTCTCTCCCACAGCTGCTGCCTCCTCACTTTGGGGGGCAGGACTGATTTCCATTTCTTGTTCCTGTTCCTTCTATTTCAAGATCTGCCTCCAGCTGTCTGTCTGCCACCTCCGAGCGCTTTGCTTTGGTGTCTTACCCAACTCCCCCTCTGCGCTTCGGGCCCGCGCCCTTCGCTGGGGCTCTGAGGACCCTTGCTCCAGGGGCTCCTTTCACTCACCGCCCACCCGGGTCCCAGGCGCTTCCCAGAGGGACCCTGTGCAAGCTCACCCAGCCTCCTCGCTCTCTCTCCTCCCCGCTGGGTTTGGTTCCCTCCGCCCACCATTTCCAGAGCATATCCAGACCCGCCTCCGAATCTACAGAACCTGACCGCGGCTCAATGTTCCTCTCACCGCTTCCCGCAGAGCCAGGCTGCTCAGCGGCCCAGGAGAGCCACGGCGTGGCCGCTCGCCAGGGACTCGTGGGAGCCAAGCAGAGGGCACTGCTTCCCCATCTCCCTGGCCACAGCAAGCAGCTGAGCCAGCCTCGGCCACTGAATGGACGGCATCAGGCCCACCAGCCTGAGCTTCCCAGCTGCACTGGGGAGGGGGCCTCAGCCTGAGGGCCTGGAGGAGCCGGAGCTGAAACAGAGAAGAGGGGGCCGGGGAGCAGTGGGCACCACTGAGCATTTTAGGAAGGGTCTGAAAACCCTGTTGTCAGCCAAATGGTTACGATGAAGAGGTCCTTGTCCTAGTCCCTAGAGATTGTTGAGGACTCAAGGATGGGTCGTGACCTCCACAAGTGGGTCAGAAGTTCTCCTGGGAGCCCCTGTCCTGGCCACCACTACTATGTACACTGCTCACACCCAGGATGTATCGTCTGTGTTATAACTGCCTGTTGACCAGCCAGTTTCCTTATTCCACCCTGATTTCCCGGTGGGAATGTGTCTTGTCCACTGCTGTATGTCACTGTCCAACACAGGGCTGGTGTGCAGAAGGCTCTCTCTTGGTGTCTGTTGAGTGAGTAACGAGTGGAACAAATGATGAGTGCTCTAGTCCATAACTCATACCCTCATGGTGCCCGCAGAGAGCAGTCAGGGCTACGGATACTTCATCGGAAATCTGCAAGTGGCTGGGATTCAGCTGAGGGTGGTCAGCACGGCTCCACATCGGTGCTCATTTACCCCGTGTCTACTACCTGCCAGGTTCCAGGGGCTGAGCTGCACCAGGAGACCAAAATGTGGAGCCTAGGGGGCTATACAAGGGGAGATGGTGGGACACTAGCAGGCTTATCCGGGAAGTCCTAGGGAAGTCTGAACTTAAAGCATTCTTCCACAGCACGTGTCAAACCCAACGCTGGAAGTGGAGTCGTGATGACAGAGCCCAGGTTAGGTTACCTGTACCGCAGCCTCCGTGCTGACGTGACGTCTGAGGTCTTTTTCTCCCTGAAGACACATTTATTTATAGTTTCCCACTTTATCTTGAATGCAGAAGTCAGCAGTAAGTGCATCTGAAAGACAGTGCCACCAAACAGTAAGGCCACTCTGCCATTGACAGAGCCAGGCAGGAAGGAAAGCCTGGTGCCCACAGCCCTTTTCTCAGCTTACACAGCAAGGGGCAGGGCAGGGGTCTAGCAGGAGGGGTTCCTCTCCACAGTTCCCTCTGGTTAGTTCTCCCCGAGGGCCATCGGGCAGCTGGGATGAAGAGCTGAGAGGCGGATTCTCTGTAGCGCAAGCGTGCGCGCGCGCGCGCGCACACACACACACACACACGAGCAGGTGGGAGGTAATTAAGACAGAGGCGCAGTGCCGCCAGCTCGAAAGGCTTCATATCCCAGAAGAGCGTCTGACGTTCAGCCAGCATCAGGGAACCTGGGATGGAGTCCGAGCTCCGCGTCATTCTTGCTGGGAACACCCGGGTTTGGGAAGTAGAAGAAATCTTACGGACAAGGCCCGAGTCATTCATTCATGTCCTGTGATCAGTGATGACAACTAGCATTTGCTGGGTGCTTACTGGGCATAGGTGCTGCTGAGAGGACTTCATCAGTACAAACTCCTCCAGTCCTTAGAATAACTCTAAGTAGGAACTGCTATTATTATCACCTTCTCACAAGCGAGAAAAGTGAGGCACGGAGAGGTCCAGTAACAGAAGAAAGGCCCTACAGCGAGGGAACTGGAGACCTAGGATTTGAACCGGGACAGCTGGCCCCGGAGGCCATGTCCTTAGCCCCATGCTCACTAAGGACTAGAGTGGCTCAGGCACAGGAGAAACGTGGTGAGCAAGACAATACAGTGCTTGCTTTATGGGGGGCAGGTGGGTGAGATTAACTGCAGACGGTGGTGAGAGCCAACAGGAAGCAAAAGAGCTACTCTGGCAGGGCAGCCAGGGCCAGCTTCTCCGAGTAAATAAAACTTGAGTTGCGTTGAGATTGCAGTGACTACAAGGAGACAGCCAGATGACGACCCAGGGAAAACGTGTCCCAGACAAAAGGAACACAGCAGGCCCCAAGGCCCTGAGGTAGGAACAAGCAGGGAAACTTCAAGAAACAGAAAGAATAAAGCAGCTAATCGATGTGAGGTGATAGCTCACTGGTTTTGGTTTGCATTTCCTTGATGATTAGTGACACTGAGCATCTTTTCATCAACCTGTTGGCTATTTGCAGGTCTCCTTTGGAGAAATGTCTGTTCACCCTGTTGGTGAGGGTGTAGAGAAACTGGAACCTTTGTACCACTGTTGGAGGAAAGGCAGACTGGTTCACTCACTATGAAAACCAGTATGCAGGCTCCTCAGAAACAAAAAGTGGAACCACCATATGATCCAGCCATCCCATGTCTAGGTGTCTGTCCAGAGGAAGTGAGATCAGGAATTCAAGGAGATATTAGCACCCCCATGTCCACAGCAGCGCCATTCCCATACAGCCAAGCCGTGGAAGCAAGCTAAGTGTATTATACACACAGGCTGGAATATTAGCCAGCCCCCCAAAGGAGGAAGTCCTGCAGTGTGCAACAGCGTGGTGAGCCTGAGGACGTCATGCTGAGTGAAATAGGCCACCACAGAAGGACAGACCCTGCATGACCCCTGCACGCGGGATCTAAAACACTAAACTCAGAGAAGCCGAACGGTGGTTGCCAGGGCCTGGGGTGGGGGCGGGGCTGGGGGGCTGCTGCTCCATGGGCACGGTTTTGGTTAGATAGGGTGAATGAGCTCCGGGGCCTGCGGATGGTAACTCCTGCCAAAGGGGGCTCACGGGCAAACATTACAAAATAAACCCTGTTAAAAGTTATGCAAGGGCTGAAAGAATTTACTACCGGAGACATAGGACAAAAGAACCTCTAAAGCTAGAACCTGGCAGGAAGAAAACTGAATCCAGGCAGAAGAAAGACGATGAGGAAGAAATACAGAGCAAGGAACGGAAGTGAGGGAGAGAAAGAAGGAATCCGCACGGCCCCCTTGGCCTGCTGACGAGTGGCCTGTAGACAGAGGCCTGGGCAGGGGGTGGGCAGGAAGCAGGAGGACCCACGGTTCCACTCCGTCTCCTCTCGGCCTTGGCGGCTGGCCGCCCTCTGTCCTTGGAGGCAGGAGCTGCTCCTGGTTTCCCTGGCGACCGAGTCGGTCTCCTCGCGTCGGAGATGAGGAGGTTGCGGCAGAGAGAGTGAGGGACAGGCGCGGGGGCGGCCTTCCTCGGCCTGCGCCGCATCGCGATGCGTGGCTGGCCCGCCGCCTGCGCCTCGGAGAAGGCCTAAGTGCCTCATCTGCTTGGTGCATAAGAAGCTTAGGAAAGTCAAGAGCTTTTTCTCTTGCATTTCGCTGAAATATCTGCTGGCCCAAGCGTGGCCTCCTGGGCAGCACGCGTGAGCCGGGATGGCAATGGTAGAAAATCGCAGGATGTCAGCGCCCACCGACGCCTTTGGATGGGACCTGCTGGCAGATTATAGCCTGTCACTCGCGAGTGAGCCAGCCCGGGTGCGAGCGTCATTGAGCAGGTGGCTTTTCCTACTTTGCATCCAGTTTAGGGAGGTGGCACACGTCACGAAGTGCATGCCTAATGCAAGAGTTTTAAATTCACAGGGGAAGAGGGGCGAGGAGGAGAGGGTGACAAAAGGGTTTTCATGGTTTATTGGCAACGTAAAGGAGAACAGGGACGGGAGATTGGCTCTCCTCCTTCGTCCGGGAAGAAGTGATGGAGGGGCCAGGGCTTCGTTTCCAAAGCAGCCGAGCGGGACAGAGGGAGAAGGGGACTCCGCAGCAGCGCGTCTGGGAGTCAGCCCAGTCACCAGCGGGTCATGGGGCTGAGGACCTCCGGGGACCTCGAGAGCGGAAGCAGGTCTCAAGCATGAAGGGCAAGAAACCGCTGGGCAACACGTGTGCAGGGGGCACCCTGGTGCCATGCGAGGGTGCCGGTCTGGGGGGACCCTGGTGCCATGCGAGGGTGCCGTTCTGGGGGGACCCTGGTGCCAGGCGAGGGTACCGTTCTGGGGGGACCCTGGTGCCATGTGAGGGTACCGTTCTGGGGTGACCCTGGTGCCATGCGAGGGTACCGTTCTGGGGGTCCCCGTTTGAGTCCTGTGGTATAAAGACAGAATTCGGGGGAAAGCAAATTCTGTGCTGTAAGCCTCCGCGGGAAGAAAGGAGGTTTTCTGGACAGTGTCTACCAGGCAAAGCGCAGACTGCAATGTCATTTTTGGAAAGTGCGCTTTCTTGCGGGCCACGGGCCCCAGGCACAGGAGCAGAACAGAAAGAGCAGAGAGAACAGCAGCAGCAATGCGCCAAGGCCCCAGCCCCTCCCGCCTCCCATCCCAGAGCTGGGGCGCAGGGTGGGGCGCAGGGTGGGGCCCTGGGAACCTCAGGCTCCCTCACACTCTCTGCTAGGAAAGCACGAAGTTAGGTTCGAGTTCATGGCACAGGACTATTAGAGGGGTTCGGGGTGAGCTATGTTGAGCACCCAGATAAAGGGCCGAGGATATTTCAGACTATTTTGACCTGTGTCTCCTTTCTTCCCCTCCGGCAGTTTCCACGGCTCCGAGCAGCGTCGCAGCTTCTCTCATGTGCTTCGACAGCCCAGCAGTCACTTGCGCTGGATCTCTCATCTTTCCCTATTAGATGTGAGTGTTGATGAGACTTCTATAAATAATAAAATAACAGCTCACATTTACTGAACCCTGGCTGGGGAACAGGGAGGGATTCATTTACTTAATCCTCACAACAATCCTGGAGGTAAATGCTAATGTTTCCCCATATCGGGAGTTAAAAGTCAGACTCACTGCTGTGCTGAGCAGGTGACAGCCGAGCTTGGACCGGGCGACTGGCTCCGGACGGCAGGCCTGACCACCTGACCGCCGCTCTAACAGTGCCCAGGACAACTGCACCTCTCCTGTCACCAGGTGACCAGCCATGAAATAGTGATTCCCGTCACTACAGGAAGCCTTGCAGAGTACGGGTGCATTTTCAGGGAGGCTGCAGCCCAGGTAGCCTCGCCCCTACAGACTGACAACACCCCCTGCGAGGAATGAGGTGTGGATGACCCCACAGCCATGACAAAGGTTTTTAAAAAAATCGGTAGGTTGTGATGAAGAAGCATGATCGGCAGTTATAAAAGCAGTCAGAGGGATGGACAGTGCAGCACAGGGGATAGAGTCAGTACCATTGTAACAGCCCTGTGTGGCGCCAGGTGGGGGCCACCTCCTACGGTATATTAATGTCTAACCACTATGCTGTGCACTTGAAATGAATGTAATACGGAGTGCCAAATGTAATTGAAAAATTAAAAAATCAAAAAAGGTAGATTTCATTTTAGTAGTTTTACAGAAACATGGGGCGGTTAGTAAAGAGAGTTCCATATGCTCCCCCTTCTCAGCACTGTCTCCCCATTACAACACCTCATTCCTGTTATAACTCTACGTCTGCCACAACTACTATACATTATCATTCAGCCCTTAGTTCACAGTAAGGTTCTCTGTGTGTTTACAGTTCTATGAGTTTTGACAAGTGTACCCATCGCTATGATATCAGACAGAGTTTCATCACCCAGAAATCCCCTGTGCTTCCCTATCCACCCCTCCCTCCCCGCAAACCCCTGGAAACCACTGAGCTTTTCACGTCTCTAAAGTTTTGTCTTCTACAAAATGTCATATAGTTGGACTCATCTAGTGTGTAGGTTTCTCAGACTGTCACTTAAGGTTTCTCCATGTCTTTTTATGGCTTAATAGCTTATTTTTTATGGCTAAATAATATTCTGTACTAGTCTATTACAGATTATTCATTCATTTACCAAAGAATGTCTTGGTTGCTTCAAGATTTTGGCTATTATAAATAAAGCCCAGGTTACAGGTTCAGTCCCTGGTGGGGGCACATGTGGGAGGCAACTGATCAATGTTTCACATCAGTGTGTCTCTCTGCCCCTTGCTCTGTCTAAAATCAATTTTTTTAAATGAAGAAAGAAAGAAAGAGAGAGAGAGAGAGGGAGAGAGAAAGAAAGAAAGAAAGAAAGAAAGAAAGAAAGAAAGAAAGAAAGAAAGAAAGAAAGAAAGAAAGAAAGAAAGAAAGAAAGAGAAAGAAAAGCACCACTTTGTCTTGCCAAGTGGCTGCACCCCTCAGCATTCCACCAGCTCTGAGCAACAATGAGTAAGTGTTCCTGTTGCTCTGCCTCCTTGTCAGCACTTGGAATTGTCAGTTTTGCTTGGATCTTAGTCATTCTAATAGGTGTGTAACAGTATCTCCTTGCTGTATTAACTTAATTCCCTAAGGACATATGGTGTTGAAACCTTTCACACGCTTGCTTACAAGTGTGTGTAAGATGTTTTGCCCATTTTTTAATTGGATTGTTAGTTTTCTTAATGTTGAATTCTAAGAGCTCTTTGTATATTTTGGGTAAAGGTCCTTTACTAGATGTGTGTTTTTCAAGTATGTTCCTCCCTCCTATGGCCTGTCTCTCCATTCTCTGAAGAGTGCTGTTCCCAGAGAGCAATTTTTAATTTTAGTAAAATCTAACATCAATTTTTTCCTTTGTGTGTGCTTTTTGTATTGTATCTAAATACTCATCAACAAACCCAAGGTCACCTAGATTTTCCCCTATGTTATCTTCTAGAAGTTTTGTAATTTTGCAATTTACATTTAAGGCCTATTTCAAAGTAATTTTTGTGAAGACCCTTCTTTTTATTTTGCATAAAGATGTCCAAAATGTTTCAGTACCATTTGTTGAAAGGACTATTCTGCCTACAGAATTGTTTCTGCTCCTTTGTCTAAGATCAGTTGAGGATATTTGTGTGGGCTTATTTCTGGGTTCTCTGTTCTGTTCTGTTCATCCTTTGCCTATGCTTTCCCCAGTACTGTGCTGTCATGAGCATTTAGCTTTGCATTAAGTCTTCCAGCCAGGTGGTGTCGGGCCTCTGACTTTGTTTCCCTTCAGCACAGTGCTGTCTGGGGCCTATCTTCTGCCTCTCCACATAAAACTTTAGAATCATTTTGTCAATATCGACAAAATAAGTGGGTGAGATTTTGTTTTGCTTTAGATTTTGCATTGAACCTATAGATTAAGTTGGGAGATACTTATATATTAACAGTACTGAGGCTTCTTATGTATGAATATGAAGTATCTCTATTTAGATCTTCTTGATTTCTTTCATCATAGTTTTATGGTTTTCTTCATATAGATCCTATACACATTTGGCTAGAATTATGCCTATCATTTGGGTGGCATATGCAACATTGTTGTTTGTTTTTAATTTCAAATCCTCAGTGCTCATTGCTGGTACATAGGTAAAATTGACTTTTTATATTAAATTTATATTCTATGACCTTGCCATAATGTTGATTCTTTGAAAAAACTTTTTTAAAATATATCTTTATTGATTTCAGAGAGAGGAAAGGAGAGGGAGAGAGAGAGATAGAAATATCAATGATGAGAGAGTCATTGATCAGCTGCCTCTTGCACGCCCCCAACTGGGGATCGAGCCCGCAACCCGGGCACGTGCCCTGACCAGGAATCGAACCCCGATCGCCTGGATCCTAGGTCGACCCTCAACCTCTGAGCCACGCCCGGCCGGGCTGGAATTTTCTTTATAGACAATCATGTGTCATCTGCAAGCAGAGATATTTTTTCCTTCCTTCCCATTCTCTATACATTTTATTTCCTTTTCTTGTGCTATTGTATAAGCTGAAACCTGCAGCACAATGTTGGGTAAAAGTGGTGAGAAGGGGTCTCATTGTCTAGTCCCTGATCTGAGGGCAACAGCACTGTCTTCCCCCCGCGATGATGTTGGCTGAAGGTCTTTTCAGATGACTTTTAGCAAGTTGAAGTTTTCTGAGAGTTTTTGTCATGAGTGGGTGTTGGATCATGTAAAAATTCTTTCTCTCCATGTATTGAAATGACCATGTGCTTTCTCTTCTTTTCCTGGTAAGTATGAGGAGTTGCATTCTGTGATTTTTGAGGTTGAACCTCCTTGTAAGCCTGGAATAAGTCCTCTTGCCATGGCATATAATTAATTGCATACATTGTTTGGTTCTATTTTCTAATGTGCTGCTGAGGATTTTTGCACCTACGTTCGTGAGAAATACTGACGTGCGGTTTTCTTTTCCTGGAATGTCTCTGCCTGGTTTTGGTATTAAGATAATGCTGGCCTCATAGAACGGGCTGGCGGCGTCCTCTCTGATTCTATCTCCTGAAATACGTTGTAGAGAATCAGTATTACCCCTTCCTTTAAACGCTTCGTAGAACTCACCCACGAAACCATCTGTACCTGGTTTTTAATTTTTATGGAGGGTATTAATAATAAGTTATTATTGAATAGATATGACCCTGTTTAGATTATCTATTTTTACTTGTATAAGCTTTGGTAGTTTATGTCTTTCTTCGATGAATTTATTTAATCAAACTTAAGGACATAGAGATAATCATAATATTCATTTATTATCTTCTTAATGTTCTTGAGACATCTCCTCTCTCATTTCTGATGGTAACAATTTGTGCCTTCTCTCTATATATATACTTTTTGGTAGCCTGACTAGAGGCTTATCAATTTCATTGACCTTTTCAAAAGGACTGACAGGTGTCAGGGGTGGGGGCAGGTGGGATGAAAGGAGGTGAAGAGATTAGCCAAAGATCATAGATGCATAGCCATGGACACAGAAAAAACGTGGTGACGGTGAGGGGGAGGGGAGGGTGGGGTCTGGAGGGTGGCACGGGGGGGAATGGGGGGCATCTGTAATAATGTCAACAATAAAATTAAAAAATATATATTTTATATATAAAAGTTTTGTACCACTAGATAAAATAATGAAAATGAAAAAAGGGCAGCTTTTGGTTTAATTGCTTTTCTCTATTGATATCCTGTTTTCAGGTTTTTAATTTCTGCTCTAATTGTTATTATTTATTTATTTCTACTTGCTTCAGACTTTTATTGCTCTTCTTTATCTAGTTCTCCAAGATGAAAGCTTAGACTATTGATTTCTGGGTGTTTTCTTTTCGAAAATATATATTCTTCCCGAGACCCTGGCCCCCTTTGCGCTGAGGGGTGGGGTGGGAGGAACTTGCGCCCCCCCCCCCCCCCGTCTTCTCTGGACTCCGACACAGCCCGACTCTGCCTTTCAGAGGCACTGACCTCACAGGAATTGAACAGAGGCGTAGACAGTTTGAGCCATGGCACCCTCCTAAAGTAACCGAGGCTGAGGGGTTTGGGTGCTCCTTTCATCTTCATCCTTCATCATATCTTTTCAAAATATTCTGGTAAATACGCAAACCATGAAACTTGCCATTGTAAGCATTTTAAGGCGCACGGTTCAGCGGCATTGGCACATTCACAACCTGGTGAAACGGTCAGCACCACCTAGTGCCGGGACAGCTCCATCACCCCAAAGCCCCCACCATTAGCAGCACTCCCCTTCCTCTCGCCCCGACGGCCATTCCGTCTGTTTTCCCGTCTTTATGAATTTGTTTACTCCGCCTGTTTCATGCCGAGTGGCGTGTTTTTTACAGCTAAGTTTGTGTACAGTGTGTAGTGGATACCTTTATTTTCAACTTACTATTGAACCTCACATGGTCGTCACATCAAGTGCTGCCTAACAGTCTGTTGGGAAAGTGTCACACCTGAGCCAGTTCTTTCTTATTTGGGGCTTGTTGCACCATTTCTCTGAGATTGTTTGGTGGCTGCTCTGGCTGACCCCGCGATGAGCACCTCCACGCCTATGGCTCCTTCCCAGGTCACGGTTATTCCCTTGGGTTTGGTTCCCAGGAATACCTGGGGGGAAGCATGAGACATCACGGAAATCTTTAAGTTCTTTTAATATCTCCAAATTCTTTTCGATGGGTTGTATTGCTTGTCAGGCACACGGTACCTGCCGCACCACATCCTTGCAGGCAGTGGCCATATTTTTTGTTGAAGGCTCCTTGGTTTGTGACATATGACTTTGAAAACAAAGATGTTTTAGCTCCTCCACTCCCTCACCACTGGCAGAGTACTGTTCTCAGAAAAACTGGCAGATCAAGCGAGATAACATTTCCCATTTATCGCTCCGTGAAAGTGGCTGCGGGATAAGAGCAAATACAGTCTGTGTTCAATCTATTCAATTAGAACAGAACAAGGAATTTATTTCAACACATACAAATCAGCAAATCCCATTTTGGTTGGATTCCATTTAGCATTTATGTAGGCTTAATTAAATCACCGATGGGGTTTCTTACAAAGAGAACGGCCTTCAGGAAATATGCCTGCTAAATACTCTGCAACATGGTTGGGGGTAATAAATAAGTGATCAGGCTGGCTGTCAGAGCCCTTGGATCCCCTCCGAGTTCAGACCTCTGCTGGAGCTCTGCGCTTGCACACAATGCCTGAAGCTGCGTGTGGGGCGGGAGAGCACCGTGTCCCTGGATTAGTGAACACTGAGATCTCCGGGCTCCCTTTCGAGAGCAAGCACAGGGCAGGCTGCCTCTAACACAGGGCAGCCAGCTCTCAGCAACGGGGGCCAGGAGGGAGAGACGGAGGGCCCGTTACCAACAATGCCTGCGAACACCAAGCCCTCGGTGCAGGCCGGCCTGGCTGGTTCTCTAACCAAACGTTCTTTCTAAGAGCCCCTCCCCATCTCTCTCCAACTGCAAAGTGTCCCGAGCCCAGTGGCAAATGGCACTAGTTATGAGTAACAAGGTCCCTGTGCTTCCAGTGTGATGGCATTTGTGGGCTCTACTCCTGATCGGTTGAGCATCTCACTGCCTTTCCAGTGTGGCGCTAAGCTTTCCATGAACTCGATGGACCAAACCCAAGGAGGAAAGTACTGTCATTACCCCACTCGACAGAGGAAGAGGCAGGCTAAGAGAAGCTAAGGGATGGGAGTTAAACCCAGACGTTTGCTGTCTGGTTTCTAAGTTCAAGCTATTAACTCCTCCCCTGTACCCAGATATGGAGGAGAGGAGGCTAAGAATGACTTTTGGGGTGCATGTGTCTCGCGTATGGAGCCAAGAATGCACTGACACGTTGCCCGTGAGTGTTCTCTCTGGACAAATCTTCGGTTTCTGTATTTTAAAGACATTAGGAGACTCTTGAAGCTAATAGGACCCGAGGGTGAGGTCCAACACATTAACAGATTGGCAATCAGAGGAGTTTTTTAAAAATTGTGCTTCAGTTAGTCAAATCTAGTCTTCCTAATGTCTTTTCATGGAACTCTCAGTCTCCAAGAATTTTGAAGTCTATCTGGGGGAAAGGACAATAAATTCCTTCCCTAGAAAGCTAAAGAGCCTTGGAACCATCCACTTCCCTCAACTCACAGCACTGAGGACCAATGTCATCTTGTCAGGATGGCGCGAAGCCTGAGCAGCCCCTCTGCCATCACATCCTCAGCTCCGCATCCCTCCAGGAAAGACTGTCATTTGTCTCCTCTTTGAAAGACCGGGGATGGCATTTCCCTGGGATCGATGAGCTCCAACTCGGGAGGCCCTTATTTACAAAGATGCAAACTCCATTTGCTTTGCTCTGCAGGCCCCAGGTGCCGGCAATGTGGGAGGTTAATAGCCTCTTTGAATATGAAGACGTGAACAGGGAAGCAGCTGAGTGTCATAGAAAAATAAATTCAAGAGTTGAAGGCTCCGGCTGGAACCCTGGTCCCGCTGCCTGCTGCCTGTTTGATCCTGAGGAGCTGTGTGGCCTCGCTGAGCCCGGGCTGCTGGTCGCGGTGCCCGGAGTGTCCACAGCGGTGTCTGCGGCAGAGCCCGACACACTAGGCAGCACCTACATACACTCAAACACAACTCGTTCATTTAAAAAGTCATTGAATCGTTAGCATCGTGGCTTCTGTCGTCAGGCTGGCTGGCGCACGCTTCTCTAGATCTGTGAGCCTAGGAGATAATCGAATCATGCCGAACCGCAGTGTTACTGTCTAGAAAATGAGAGCGGCAGTGAGACCTGCTCCGAACGGCTGCTGAGAGGCTGAACGGAGCAAGGCTAGGACCTGGAATTTAGAAAACACTCAGCAAACTTCTCTCTTTTTATCTTTCGACTCACGTGTGGGAGAGGTGGCAGGAGAGAGGGTTCAGAAAGGACCATGTTTTGAGTGACCTTCAATGGAATTGAAAACTTATTCTCAGGAACATCAAATTTTATGGAGCTAATTCTAAATTGTGCCAGCCTTGGGAAGCTCTTTCTAGCGAGGAGAAATATCCAAGACAAGCAGACAGGCCAGCGGACTTCTTTCCCTCTCCTGTCCTTCCTTCCGTCCTCCTGCAGCTGGACTTCAGGGCAGGTCTCATTTGCAAACTTTCCCCTTCGGTTGCCAAATTCCTAACTGGTTGCCAAGTCCTAGAAGTAATCTGACAAACCCCGGGTGGGTGGTGAACATGGGAGAAGCTTAAACCCATCCCACTTGGCAGAAAACAACCCCCAAATCTTATTATAATCTGTTCTTGCTCCGTCCCTTGTCACCAAGGTAGCTGGGGCCCCTGCCTTCGCCTCCCCCTCTCATCCTGTCTGACTCATGTGTCGTCTCTATTCCGAGCCAGCTGCTGCAGTCAACTGCGGCGTCACCGGCAGGATTTATTAGCAGCCAGGCATCTGTCGGGAGAGTGGGAGAGGCTGGGGCCGCTGCACAGGACACAGGCGGAGCTGGATGGGGCACTGTCTTTTAGCAATACTTCAACAACAACAACAATAACAGTAACTTATGTACTAAGTGCTTTTAAACACATTAGCTTCAGTTTTTTAAAGCTCCTTGGACAGGCATTACTAGCCCTGTTTGACAGTAAGGACACAAAGTCCGAGCACTTGCAGCCCGCCCAGCTTCGCATAGCTGGTCATTGATGGACCTGGGGTTTACACACAGGTCTGGGGTAATACAGAGTCTGTGCCTGTAACCGGGACTCCCTCCTGTTCAAAGACCTCCCGTAACAGAAAAATAATTGAGAGGCTGTTTCTCATACATTCTCAGGGGTGAGAACAAGGGTCGTATGTCAAGATGAGCGGAGAAAGGTCTGAGGGGGGACACAGGCACATGCGGGAAGCAGGAGAAGGTGCACTGGCTGGGATCAGGCAGCAGACCTGCCCTTTAGGTCAGAGATGCTCAGCCTGGCTGCAGATGCTGACCCCAGAGGCGCAGGTCAGAGCTGAGGCCTGGTGTAAAAGCACCGACTTAATCCCAGCTGCCTGAGATGGTAGCAAACCCCAGGAAGAGAGGCTGCGTGAGTAGGTAGCCTCAGCTGGGGACTCGGCACTGGGCGTGGAGACGAGGACCAGCCCTAAGGGAGGCTGGCCTGAGGCAGCAGGGCAAGGTGGCCGGCACCTTGGGCAGCGAAATCTAGGAGGTGAACCAGGCGTGACCTAGCGTCGGGGCTCAGTCACTCTCAAGGCCATTCCTGCGCCGAGCATAAAGGAGTCGAAGATGACACTCGGGTACATGAGCAGCTTGTCCTTGGCCTGCTGGGAGACAGCTGAGATGCTGCAGGACACGCGCTGCCCGAGACAGGGAGGCAGACAGCCCCGCGGAGGGGCACGCAACACCCGGGGTGGAGGCGCTGGAGAAGGCTTCAGGCAGTGAGGGCAAGCCGCCGTCTCAGCCAGGGAGGGGGCGTCTGAGCAGGAGCCGCAGGTAAAGGACAAAGGTGGGAAGCGGCCTGGTGCCTGTGGAAAATCAGTGTTAGATCACCTCGCCTGGAGGCGGAAACGCAGACGGGGTGGGGCAGAGAGGCATTTGGGAAGGAGGGAGGGAGGGAGGAGGGAGGGAGGGAGGGAAGGAGGGAGGGAGGGAGGAGGGAGGAGGGAGGGAGGGAGGAGGGAGGGAGGAGAGGAGTTAGGAGGGAGGGAGGGAGGAGGGAAGGAGGAGGGAGGGAGGGAGGAGGGAGGAGGGAGGGAGGGAGGGAGGAGGGAGGGAAGGAGGAGGGAGGGAGGGAAGGAGGAGGGAGGGAGGGAGGGAGGGAGGGAAGGAGGGAGGAGAGAGGGAGGGAGGGAGGGAGGGAGGGAGGGAAGGAGGGAGGAGGGAGGGAGGGAGGGAAGGAGGAGGGAGGGAAGGAGGAGGGAGGGAAGGAGGAGGGAGGGAGGGAGGGAGGAGGGAGGGAGGGAGGGAGGAGGGAGGGAAGGAGGAGGGAGGGAGGGAGGGAGGGAGGGAGGGAGGGAGGAGGGAGGGAGGAGGGAGGGAGGGAAGGAGGAGGGAGGGAAGGAGGAGGGAGGGAGGGAGGGAGGGAAGGAGGAGGGAGGGAGGGAGGGAGGGAGGGAAGGAGGGAGGAGAGAGGGAGGGAGGGAGGGAAGGAGGAGGGAGGGAAGGAGGAGGGAGGGAGGGAGGGAGGGAAGGAGGAGGGAGGGAGGGAAGGAGGAGGGAGGGAGGGAGGGAGGGAGGGAAGGAGGGAGGAGAGAGGGAGGGAGGAAGGAAGGGAAGGAGGGAGGGAGGGAAGGAGGGAGGGAAGGAGGGAGGGAAGGAGGGTAGGAGGGAGGGGGGAGGGAAGAAATAGCTTGTAGGAACGTCCATGATTGGTGTATGGTCTGTGTGCTGTCTGTGGCTGCTTTCCATGCTACAAAGACAGAGCTGAGTGTATGTGGCAGAAACCGTATGACCTGCAAAGTGGAAGGCATGTCCCCCCTGGCCCTTCACAGAGGAAGTGTGCTGCCTCCTGGGACAGGCAGTTAAACCTCCACGTCGGGAACTCAGTTCCCGGTCTGAACGGGAGACCTGGATGTAGAGGAGCGTGGATTAGAAGTGACATGAGCACCTGGGCAGGGCCTGAGGTGCCCTCACCTTTAGAGGTCGAGCGGAGAAGCGCGAGCCAGCAGGGCGTCTGGAAGGGGCAGCGGGGAGACGGGGCCCCAGAAGAGTGTGGCATTGCCAGAGCCCCGAGACGGAGCCACAAGGAGGGGGTGAGCCACGTCAACTCTCCTGAAATGCAAAGTAAGAGGGGGGCCCATGTGCCCTGGATGTGGATCATGATGGAGGGGTGGCGTTGCTGGCTTTAAATCATGTCACTAAAGTTGTGAAAAGTAAACTAGATTAAAATAAAACAAAAAGAAAATGAGATATAGAGCAGTTAATATATCAAAACTAGACACTGCTTTCAATGTTGCAGGAAGGGGCTATGGATTTATAACTAAGTATTTTCGTGAAACTATACCACACAGAGACGAGAGCATAAATCATAGACCCGCAGATCAAACATTTTTCACAAAGGGAACACACCTGCGTGGCCACTGCTCAGATTATGAAACGAAATATTACCGGCTCTCAGAAACCTTCGGCCGTAGACTATATGCGCGTGTCTCCGATATTTACGTGCTGCCAGCGGATCCACAGCGTGAGCGGTGCTCGCAGAGGGGCCTTGGGGTGCCGGCCGCGGGCCGGAGCTGCTGCGCTGAGATCAGCGCTGGGAAGGGGGCCGGGAGGGCTCGCCCCTGTCTGCCCGCGGGCCCCGACGGCCACCCGCAGCGGGGGGAGCCCTGGCCAGGGCGAGCGCGGCCCGTCGCCGCTTTCCCGCCTCCGGAGCCCCGAAGGGAAGGTCCTGTGCTTAAGCCACGGCCCGTCATGTTCTGTCAGGGCGGCCAGAGCAGAGCCAGGGGCCCTCCGGGGGCGCCCCCAGCCTCGGAGCCGCTCTGAGAGGAGCTCCCGTTTCCCGTTGCTCACCGCCACCTTCATTTCACCTTCACTTTCGAAGGACTTTCACAGAGATTCTAATTCTTGTCTTTCGCCACTTAAATTCTAATAATTACTTCTGAATTCCATAATTTTAGCTGGGAATTGAATCATCAATTTTATTATTCTTTCTGTTTTTTGTTAATTCTCACCAGGGGATATTTTTTCCATTGATTTTTAGAAAGAGTGGGATGGAGGGGGGGAGAGCAAGAGAGAGAGACATCGATTGGTTGCCTCCCGCAGGCGCCACAGCCGGAGCCAGGGCTGGGGTCCCACCCGCAACCCTTTGGCGAGCGGCGGGGCCCTGGCTGCTGGGCCACGCCGGCGGGCTCTTTCTTCTTGTAATGTAACCTACCCCTCACCTCATTCCACCTGCTTTTACAATTGTATCTTATGTTTGGATTTTACAAGTTTTCTACAGTGTTCTTATATGTGTGCGGATTTTTTTTTTTTTTTATTGTGCTTGGAGTTTTTAGTAATTCTTAAATCTATGTGTTTTATCTATTTTGGAAAACCTCGTTTTTATTCCATTCTCTCTGTCTCTCTCGTCTCCTCTTACTAGATTCTAATTACACAAATGTTAAATCATTTTATTTTGCCCAGTATGTCCCTTAAGCTCTCTTCACTATTTTTCTCTCCTCCTGATAAAGTTTGTATTATATTTTTTATAAAATCTTAGTTTTCATTCCAATGATTTTCTTTTCAGTTGATTCTAATCTGTTATTAAACCCATGAGTTCTTAAACTTGATCTATTTCTTTCTTACTTTTTAATTTTTGATTTGATGCATTTTAAGTATATATCCCAGTTCTCAGGTAAAGTTCTCCACCTTCTCATTTATTGATAAGTTATTTTAAAGTCTACACTCCATAAGTCTAATACTTGAATCATCTGTAAGTGTGTTTTTATTATAGTTCATCTTGGTTCCATTTCTTTATATGCCTAGTAATTTTTGATTGAATGCTGGAAATTGCACCTGAAAAATTGTCAGTCTATAAACGATAATATTTTCCTTGAGTATTTATTTTAGCTGCTGGAAATCAGACTGAGATAGATCACCTTAATCCAATCCGGCACTGAGGTCATTTAAGGTTGGGTTCCCGATATGTAAGGTGCTGTATCTAGTTTGCCTTTAATACTAGGACATAGCCTTTCAGGAGTCCCAAGTAGGATCCTCAGTGCTTTCAGGGTCCAGGAAACAAAAGTTCTGCTTAGATTCTAAGCCTCTTAACAGAAATTCATTCTCAGTTTCTTAATTTTCTCCTGTGACAAATGTGAATTGGCAAATGCTTTGGGCGGAAAAGTGGCATAGAGTTTTAGTCTTCTCATTGGCATCTTAGCCCATCAATTTCTGGCTGCTTTGGTAACTTAGAACCTCAATTTTTTTACTTTTGTAGCCCTAAGAGACTGCAAGAAGTCTGTTTATCTGTTATTTTCTGCTCTGATTCTTGACCTCTTGTCCCTTTGTCATTAACAAATATTTATATTGTGGCAAAATATAAATAGCATAAAACTGAGCACTTTAACCACTTTTAAAGTACACTGTTTGGTGTTGTAAGTCACTCGTGCTATTGAGAGGTGCCATCACCACCACCCATCCCAGAGATTTCCCATCATCTCAAACTGAAACTCTTGCCCATAGACCTTAAGCCCCTGTCCCTCTGTTCTCTCCTGGTCCCTGCACCTCAACGGGAGAAACGTCTAGGAAGAGAAAACAAGTGCGAGGAGGTCTGTGGTGAGGTGCTGAGGAATCTCCTCCATTGATTTCTATTTTCCCCAGACACCTGAAGTCAAATCATCATGTGAGAGTAGGAGGCACGGGGAGCGGGACCGAAAGGTCTGAAGAAAGGCGAGAACTTGCGACACAGTTGTCCAGAGGACAGGAAGGGAGTCTCACCCGAAGAGCCCTAGGATGGTGGGGCATCCGCGTGAGGGCCCTGGTCCCGAATTGTAAATGAAACTCTTGGATTTTTCTTCAGCATTCTTTAGTGAGTTAGGGGATTTTAACCATCTCAACAAGATGAAAGAACAAAGAGAGGGAGGAGTTGCAGTGTTTTCAAGGTAACAATCGTAAAGTGGGTCAGGAACTCTAAGCCCGATAGGAGACTGATGAACCCTGGGAGGGGTGTGGCCGAGGGACCGAGGACGGCAAGGATGGAAGGTGTGGCATGGAGGGTTCTGGAACAGGTGAGCAGAAATGTAGAATGATAGGCTAAGGCTGAGTTGTTTGAAATATATTTTTTGTGGAAAAGGGGTAAACTTACTGGTGGTGCAAAGTTCAGGCTGTGAGGCCTGCTGTGGGTGATGGAAGTGGGGTAGGATAAAGGTGGTTGGAGGAGAGTAGGCCAAAGAACCAAATGACTATTCTGGCCACCAAGAATGAGAGGAGTTGGGTTGTGAGCCTGGAGCTAATATACTTAGTGAATAAAGAAATTCGGGGTCTCTACCTCTACTTTTAGACTCATACAGATACACACACACACTTTGTCAGAAGGCATCCAATGGGCCATAACATCAAACCTCCTACCCTTCAAAATAGCTTTGTGCTAGCATAGGATGACCCTAGGGAGCTCATCTGGATTTCCATGCACCTCACTTTGAGAAGAGATTCTACTTCAATATTAAACTGCTTTCTGAATCTAGGTTGTATCTGCTCAAGATTTCTCTAATTAAAAAAAAAAAATTAAGGCCTTGTGAGAGTGAGGCTTTCTCCCATATTCATTTACCTTTCTGAGGAGTCGCTAAGAGGTTTGGGGGGAATTGAGTCCCCTCTCGGCAGTGTCATTTCCTTGGACGTGACTGCCTGAGTGTTAGGCACGCAAACCTGGAGTTACGCCCATCAGCGTGGAGCTCCGGATTTTCTTGGCTGGGAGGAGAGAAGCTCCCTTGGGCTCTGACTGAAGCCTGGACTAGCTTCAGGAGAGCGAGCCTGAAGGTGACAGACTGAGGAATTCTGATCCCTCAATGTGTGAAACCTGGTGAATCTAGGATTTGTAATATGAACCCATAAACTCCATCCATGTTTAATCCAGTTTGGTTAGGATTTTGCTAAATTGCACCTGAAAGCATTCTTACTAATGCAAAGATGCCCGAGTTGTCCCTGTCTGTGCCCAACTCACACGCAACCAGAGCCCAGCGTCCGCGGTGGGTGGTGATAACAAGGCTGAAGCTGCCCGGGCCCTGCTGGCAGCGCAGGCGCTGTTCCCTGGCACTCAGGGGCGGCCTCCGGGGGACTGTCAGGTAAAGTAGCTGACTGCGAGGCGACCTGGCAGTTTCACCTGCATTTGAATGCACCTGGGTGTGGCCTTGGCACTGCCCGGGGAGGCTCCAGCCCGATTTCAGGAGACACTGTGCAGACTCACAGCCGCCATCAGAAGGTTCTCCTCTGCACATGCAGTACACGAGCTTCGCCAGCATTCTTATCTTTTCGGTGCTCCGCTCCCGGAGATCGGAGCTGATTTAAGCTGTCCAGTTGTAACAGCTTATGCCCCGAGGGAGCTTGGTGGAGAGAGACCCTGGCAGCTGCTTAGGTCAGAAATGCAGCTGCCTCAGACATGCCCGTGGAGGATCCAGCCGGAAAGCCAAGCGCCTCCCTCGCCTATTAGGCTGCTGCGTTGGCTCATCGCACCCCGTGCACCTAATGAGAAGGAAGACTGGAAGGGAGCCCGTGGGAGGGCAGCCTTCCTCTAAACCTGCGGCCGTGCTCTGCAGGGAGCTCTATCTGACTTACTGACAGAGAAGTCGGGGTTCAAGTGGCTGCAGGACCCAGGGAAACTAGGCCTCCCCTCGACACCTGGCTTCTTAGACGGAGGAGCACGCAGGCCCCAGGGAGACAGTGCAGTCCACCGGCCACAGTCCACTTAATACAAAACGGGTTCTAGCTCCTGCTTCCCCAGCTCCCTTTGGCTGCTCATGTTTTCACCCCAACACACAGAGCAGTTCTTCCCAGAAGCTGAGGCACATGGCAAGGAAGATGCCAGGAGCTCCATCACACAGTCTGCCCAGAAATAGTACTTTAGGTATATGTCGATTTTACAGATTCGAAAGCCAAAGCTGTGGAGTGACATCATATCTAATGTCATAGGCCAATAAATGTTGCCACTGACCTGCCTGATGGCAAATGCTGTCCCCTGTAGCAGTGGTTCTCCAACCTGGCTGTACTGGAACCACAAGGAGCCTTTTCTAAAATCACCGATAAGGATCCTGCCCAAGGCCCCACCCAACTCATCGGAGTATTTTGGAGTGGGGCTTGGACATTGATATTTGATAGGCTCTCTCCTGACTGGCTTAAGTTGATGAGAAAAACAGGGATTCGCAAGCTCTACTGGGCATACAGATTGATGGGGGTACTGTTAAAATGCAGCCTCTGATTCTGGAGGTCTGGGTGAGGCTCGAGGCTCCCTTTCTAAGGAGCTCCGAAGTGACGTCGATGCAGCAATTGGGGACCACACTTTGGGTAGTGAGGCTCTATCACAGCGTTTCTCAAACTTTGGAATGTTGAAGGTCACCTAGTGAAGGACACAGGAGCCGGGCCTGCAGATCAAGTTCCCAGAGGCCCTGATAGACGCGTAACACGTGGTTCTCAGCCTTGCTCTGCTTTGGAATCACCTGGAACTTAACAAATAATAATGAGGAGGGTGCCCAGGTTCCCCCGGGAGGTTCTGACTGGATCTGTGTTGAGAAAACCACTGTCACACACAGCGCTCTGCAAACGTGCCCAATAAGACCAGCCCCCTTGGCCATGCCCCAGGCATTGGCTGTGAGTCACAATCAGCGGGAGAGCGACGGAGAACCTGTACTTTTAACAAGCACCACAGGTCCTTTTTTGATCAAGGAAGCTTTAAAAATAAAGATAAACACCAGGTGCAAAACAAAATGACCCCAGGAATACATAAAGAAAATATTTTATTTCTCTGGTTGAAGCTATGAAATTTGGGTTTCCTCTTCTAAAACTTGAAAGCTAAACTGTGGTTAGTGTTTGGTTTCTGGTCCTAAGTGCGGTGTGGCAGTGTCTCGAGGACCTTGGGGCCTGTTTCCTTCGTTTGTAAGCGAGGGTTTCCCTCTAAGACTTTCATGGACTATATGGGAGGAGGTCAGTGCAGTGAACGTCTGTTGTTTGCTTCCCTGGAACTGAGTCACTTCTTGAGCAGCAGTCCTGGTTTGCATCTGGGGATCTACCCCCCCCACGGTCTGACCCAGCTTCAGGAATTGGTACAAGTATTTGTCAGAGACACAGAAGTGGCAGGAAATGCATATATTTATTGCCAGGAACTGGCTCATGTGCTATGAAGTCCCACAGTCTGCCATCTGCAAGCTGGAGACCAGGGAAGCCGGTGGTGCATTCTAGTTTAAGTCTGAAAGCCTGGGACCTGGGGGACCAATGGTGCCGGCCCTGTCCACGGGCAAGAGGAGACCAGATGAGATGTCCCGGCTCAACAGTGAGGCAGGAGAAAAGGGCTGAATTCTTCCTTCCTTCCCTTCCCTCCTCCTTTTGTTCTCTTTAGGCCTCAGCAGGCTGCATGGGGCCCATCACACGGAGGAGGGCCATCTACTTTATGGGCAACCGGGCACAATCAAGGTGACACACGCAAATCAGCAACTCACAGCACATAAACTGGACTTAAGTCAACCACACATCCCACACCCCTGTCCACTGATCAGTTAAAAAATAGGCAAGTGGATAGGCTCATGCCCCAAACAGAATAAAAGAAATGGAACAAGGAAAGGGAAAGTCCTGTGCTACTGGGAGATAAGCACGTCCTCTTTGCCACGGGTCTGACCCTGCAGCTGAGGAGAGGCTGCTGAATTTACCTTGCTCCCAAGGGAGAGGGTGAAGCCAACGTGGTAATAAAACTGGGAGATGGAGACAAACCAAACCCTGGGTACATTGCTTAGGCCCTGGATCCAGCTGTACCTGAAGACGTCCCTCACTGATTGTCTGTGACATGGCCAGTCTGGATTTTGTACAGGCCAGTTTGCATTGAGCACCCTTTCACTTGGAATGAAACGAGACTTCACTGAAACAGCACTTTGAAGATGACTCAGGTACACTCCGCAAAAGCAGGGAAACTGAAAACCTATGAAATGATGTGTGAGAACTGGTACATTAACAGAAAAAGCCCCCCCTTTTGGATATCTTTCACCACCCAGTAAGGCATCAGGAGGCAAACCTGCCATCTATGTTGGGCGCTTGGTCTGCGTGAGGGCCGCACCGAAGGTGCAGGTAACAGAGCCCCGGTCAGTGCCCCAAACAGCCCACCAGTTCATACAACATAGGAATGAGAACCCCTTCACTCGGATATTTCTCTAAGGCCATGAAAATGTGTTCACAGACATGGCCTCGGTCGGTCTGTGGCACAGCCCTGTGAGGAAGACAAGGCGGGCGACACTGGGCTGAGTCTACAGGTAGGCAGGCAACCGAGGCTCAGAATACTCCTTACGCTCCTGATGTCGCACAGCTGTGAGTAGGAAGAACCAGGAATAGTCTGGCTTCTGTGACTGCTATTCTCACCCTATTTTTAAAAGACGTTTTCTCATTTTGTTCTAAATTATAAAAGAGTTCATGTTCTTGTTAACTGGCGAAGTGATGAAAGCACACGAAGAAACACTTAAAACTCTCTCCCTCTGTTTCCAACTTCCGGAGCGACGGTGCCCAACGCTGGCTGCACAGGACAACTCAAGGTCGTCCAGAATGTCTCGCTGGGCACCCACCGAAGGCCTGGGGTGCTCCGGACCAGGCTGCAGGCGTAAGGGTTTCCTAAAGCTCTCCAGGAACTAAAAAAAGAAACCGGCCTTAGTAACTTTAGAAAATGTTGTTTTGACCAGAAACTGTAAAAGCCAAAAACAAACAAACACTGAATTCTGTTTTGTAAATTTGTAACTTTGCTTTCCATGGGGATGCAGGTAACTAATTCTCAAAGGAGTATTTTATATCTACATCAGGGTTGAACAAATAAGTGAGTGAGTGGTAGGTGTGGGCCACAAACGTCTCACTATGAGGGAAAGAAATGGAAAATAGGCAAGGAGGGAAGGAGCACATGGGCCGAGATACCGGACTAGGGTCAGAGATGCTGGTGTGAACTTAAGCTTAATTTTTAAAAGTCTATACATAATAATTACATATTATATGTTATATACCTATTAAGATTATATGCACAGTATAGTAATTATTTTGATATTTAATGATAATTAGTAATAAATAAATAAAATGTTTACTGTTACTACAGAAAAAAGGGAAGACTGAGGAACTGTCGCAGGCCAGAGGCGCCGAGGAGCCTGATGACAGAAGCTGCAGGAGCCTGAGCTGGGCCCTGGAAGAGAAAGGACGCGGTGAGAGGCGTGAGATGGGCGTGGAGCGCGGAGGGGTTGAGAGGGAGGAACCGCGGCAGGCTCCTGGTGCCACACAGGTGCCACAGCTGTGCAGGCCATGGCAACACGGCAGCCGTGTGGCAGGTATGCAGGCCACCTGGGCCATCTGTGCAGAAGCCTTCCTGTGAAATCGACTTTATTCCAAAATAAAACCTTTGTGAAAAGTTCATTTTGGAATAAATTGAGGCAGCAGTGGGGGAACATTTCCCCAGTTGATTCTCTCACGCAGCCAGGGTTGAGAACCACCTTCCCAACAACGCCGAAGGGGCTCTTCGCCCTGGCCGGAGGCTCAGTTGGTTGGAGCGCCAGGGCGCAGGTTCGATTCCCGGTCAGGGCAGTACCAAGGCTGTGGGTTCAGTCCATATGGGAGGCAACCGATCGATGTTTCTCTCTCTCCCTGTTCCTCCCTCTCTAAAGTCAATAAAATAAAATAAAGGTACTCCTCCACACTGGTCTCCAGGAGGGCGTTCACCCAAACACATAAACACGTACTTTTTAAGACATCAACTTTTGCTCTAAATGGATCCTACTAAACACATTACTCTGCCACTCGTTCCCACCCAGCCGTCAGCGCCCCATAATAAACGGCCCAGGCACCGCCTTGCCACCATCCTTTCCTGATAGACACTCATGCTGTGGCTGTTTTCAGCATGTCTCGCTGTCTCGCTCCGTCAGTGAGTCTGTGACGTCGCTTTTAGTGCGTGGCTGGGGTTTTCATGGATGGTCTGTGATCCTTCCCTGACAAAGGTGTATCTCCTCTTTCCGTCTGTTGCAGATCCCCTCCTGTGCCAGTGAACAGTGGCGCATTCTGAATGGCTGCCCGCGTTCCCGGCTTTCGGATTTGCTCTCACCCCCCGAGCCGTAAGCTGGACTCGCTGTCCCTGCACCGAGGAGCAGGCTCCGAGGGTTGCTGGGCAACACGGGGCGGTGAGGACTGAGAACAGGGAGGGACAGGGACCAGGCAGAAACTTGCTCCAGGACAGGAGGACAGGAGGCTGGGACGGATGGGGCCTAAGGCTGGGCCCAGGGAGGGCAGTGGGTGGCAGACCCAGGGTCCTGGGGACACTCCTGCCCTTTCCTCCCCGGCTGCCAGAGAGGTTGATATGAGATGTCATCAGATCCTGCGCCCTGCCCCTGCTGCTCCAACATGCGTGTGATTTTCATTTTCACTCTGAGTAAAACAGTGTCCACACCGGGACTCCCAGGACCTGCACCCGCTGCCACTCCTCTGCCCACGCCCGCCGCCCCTCGCCTGCCGTGCTCCACGCCTCACTCCGGGCACCTTCAGTTCACGGGAGGCGCTGGGCTCTGGGCCTTTGTACTCGTTTCCCTGAGCAACTGGCACCATCACAACTTGCTGTTCCCACCTTTGTGGTCACCTCTCCAGACAGGCCTCTGTCACCGCCCAGTGCACCCGTCAGCGTCCACTCTGGCATCTTGCGTGTCCCCCAGCACGTTCTGCAGCTTGCTATGGTTCTGTCTACCTGCCTTCCTTGCTGGAGAGGCGCACCCTGAGAGCAGACCCCTGACTGGTTCGCCTCTGTCCCTGGTGTCTGATGCATAGTAATTAATAAATATTTATTTGAATGGATGGATCAACGTGTCAATGACTGAAGTGCCCGAGGCATCTCCTTATTTGCAGGCTGACAGGTTAGCCTGCCTGGTCCCACGGATGCTGGTAGGAGGCACAGGCCTCCTGGCCATGGTGAGAGGAAGTGAGTCACTCACAGAGAGGGGCGGCCAGCGTCAGCATGAGTCACGATTCTGGGGGCCCGGCGCCCACAGCGCGGTGAGGAGGGCACGGTGCCACCTGCACATGCCGCAGGGTGGCGGGGAGGAGCCCTAAGGTCAGGGAGCCTGAATCCTGCTTACTAAGCAGTAGGCCTGCCTGCCGAAAGCACACCTATGCGCACTCCAGAGGAAGATGCCATCTGTCTGCCAACTGATCTCAAGGCGAACACCCTTGGAGAGAAGGTTCGGAGCAAACTCCATCGGTCCTTCCGCTCTTGAGACGCACAGAAACGCGCACGAAGACCGTCTCCCTCTCCAGCAGCTGCCACCCTCCCCGCCCAGCTGCTGCCCCAGGACTTCAGATGCCCCACATACGTGGGTCCTGGAGCACCTGCCCCGCGTCCGGCTCACTTCGCTTAGCTGCGGTCCTCCAGGCTCATGCGTGTTGCCCTGATGGTGGGATTTCCTCCATAAAGTGGTTTTACAAAAAGAATTGCCTCTTAACAGAATGGATAGATATTTTGTCTCAAGGGTTAGGGCCCATCTATCCTGAACTATTTAAACAGACCCCCTGGCACAATAAGTCAATCCCTACCTTAAATGTTTTCAAATATCTTTATTTGTCCTATGGAATTCCCACAGAGGATATGCAGGCCGGAGGCAGTGTCCAGCCCTCAGACGCGGGAACTGAGCACTTGGCGGAGGAGCAGAGCCCCAAACTTTCGACCTAGGATTCAGGTGAAGTTCTTGCAGGTAATGTAGGTAGGAAGACCAAAGTGGATCTTTGATTCTATGACCGGGGCCGTCACAGATGCCTGAAGCTCTGTGAGCCCGGGGCCAGCATTCACCTGGCTCCGCCTTGTGCCCCCAACGCCCGGGCTCTGCGTGCGTGCAGAAATCTCTCATCAATCGTTCAAGTGAGGACGGGACATTGGACAGAATGAATAAACCAAGGAGGGGAAGGTTTTGATTTTTTTTTTTAAATCCTCAACTGAGGACATGTAGAGAGAGGAAGGGGGAGGGTAGAAACAACGTGAGAGGGAAACATCACCCTGTTGCTTCCTGTATGCTCCCTGGCGGGGGATCAAACCTGAAATCCAGGTGTGGGCCCTGGTGGGGGATCAAACCTGAAATCCAGGTGTGCGCCCTGGCGGGGGACCAAACCTGAAATCAAGCGAGGCGCTGCAGGCGGGCGGGGAAGCTTCAGCTCGGAGGGGTCCCATGTCCTAGAAACCTCGACAGCTACGCACTGCCTCCCGATCCTTAGGCCTCCAGGTGGAGAGGGGAACATTGCATCCAGTTTTGGGAAACCTTTCTGGGAACCAAGAGAAGCCTCTACTCGAAGTGCGCTGTGCGGCCAGAAGCCCACAGGCACGGGGCGGCGGGCGCGGCTGGCTGCAGCAAGGCGGCCAGAAGCACCCACGTCTTCGCTCGAGGTGGGCACTTCTGAGAGTGGCGGGGGCTGTGCAGAAACGCTGGCCCTCGGGCACTGCTGGGAGGAATGTGCTGCCAGACCGCCCTCGGCCGGACCCACCTGCTTCCCTGCCCAGCGCACTTCCTTTGATGGGCGGTAGGAGCCTGAGCAGCCGCCGAGGGAGGGGCTGGCGTAGATAGAATGCATAGCACGGCTACGAAACAGAAAATGTTTGAACGAAAAAGTTGTCTCGAGAATGATGCAGAATGAGAGGACTGATTTCAAACATGTGGAGAGTATTTCCCAAGCT
The DNA here is from genome assembly GCF_054644295.1 of Miniopterus natalensis. Lineage (NCBI taxonomy): Eukaryota > Metazoa > Chordata > Mammalia > Chiroptera > Miniopteridae > Miniopterus > Miniopterus natalensis. The sequence continues at coordinate 103,133,411 of NC_142083.1, read as the reverse complement.
GATGGGAACCGCTAACTCTGGGTGTGGGGAGAAGACACAGGGGCTGGGCTGGCGATCAAAGGAGATGTTAGCTGCCGATGAAAACACTTTAATTTTATGGGAGAGGGTTTATATGTGTGATGGGGCACAGCAGTTAGGCAGGGGCATAACCCTTATGCCAGACCCCTGAATTTGAACCCTGGCTTTGCCATTTCTAGCTGTGTGACCTTGGGCACATTGCTTAACGTCTCTGTGCCTTATTCCCTTCATCTGTGACACGGAATGGTAATATCTGCCTCATAGGACAGTGAGAAGATTTAAAGCATTAATGCAAGTAAAATGCTTAATGCTAGCTATTAATATCATGTGTTATTCAAAGATTTATAATTAATTGAAAATATCGTCCAAGAAACAAAGGAAGGGAAGGAGGAAAGGATACGGAAGGGTTTACATTGCTCTCTCCAAAGTACCGACGGGCTTTGACTGGAGAGAGTATTTACAAAACAGAACGTCCTCTTGAATCATCAGAAATGTCACGTCTTCCTCCCACGACAGGGTAATTATCGCGGCTGGGAGCTTCTGCGCCACCATGGACCCAGTCACGAGGCTGCCGCGCAGGAGTTCAGAGACAGGGAAATGTCTTTCTCTCTCTCCTTCTTTCTTTTCAGCATAATCTAAATTTAACAAGCCCATTAAGGAAAATGCTTCAACAGGCGACATTGAACTGATTACAATATTTAATAAATCCTACTCCCGAACCAGGGCTTTCAACACCAGCGAGGAGCCAGAGCTGTGCTAAATGTATCCCTTTGTGCCAGGATCCTGTGGGAGGGTTAGTGGGGACCCCTCTGTGCACCCGCAAAGAGGGAAATAGCTACGATCCCCTTGGAAAGTGCCCTGTAGAGCTCCCCGGTCACTCGCAGCTCTTGGTGAAGCTGGGATCCAGCTTTTCTCCGCCTACAACAGAGTAAGACCCTGTTTCAATGGAGAGGCACAATCCCACCGTTTGGAGACCCTAAAACCGGCCAAGGGTGCCTGGGTCCCGCCCTGGCCTCCGTACGGGTACAGAGCCACCTCGCTGTCCCGTCTCTGCTCAGCTGTGGACAAAGGGGTTTGGCAGTGTGAGGATTTGCGTCCCTAGCTGATGCCTCAGTGGTTATCATTCCAGGGCCACTCCTTTTGCCAAGTGACAGGAGGACAAGCTTCCTGTGAAAACTGGTTCTGTGAGCGAGCAGCCTGTCCCTGTGCGCAGATCTCGCCGACACACACACCGAGGGCCTGCGTCCCAGTTCCCTGCCCTCCTGCGGGGTCTGCGGTGGGGACGCCCTCACCGCGCAGCAGGCGGGGTCTCCCGTTCTGGAAAGATCTCTCCCGATACAAGGAAGAGGCAAGTCTGCAAACTGGAAATCAGAACGGTGGGAGTGCACCCAGGATATCGGGGTCTGTCCTCAAGAAAGGCTGCCTCTCAGCTTGTGTCTCAGGGCCCCTGAGGACAGCGGTGTCACAGAGCCTCTGTGGGTCTGGGTCTCGCCTCCCGCCTACATCTGTCTCTCAGGGGTGTCTGTGTCACCTCTCAGGGACGGCTCTCCTGCTTCCTGGGGGCATGTGTCTCTTAGGTGTCAGCATCTCAGGCTGTCTCCCCATTTCCTTCTCTCCCCCTGGTGTATTTTTCTTTTGGTCTAAAATTTACTGGCCTTTGTGGCTTATGGCTTGTGTGGGTGTCTGAAATAGTTTGGACTTTTAAAGATTCAATATTTATAGCCAGATAAAAGAGAAAGTCAGCCTTAGAAAATCCCACAGCTCAGGACCAGCCCAGGGGTAGCTGCCCTGACAACCAGAGCTCACAGCCTGAGGGGCCCTCCATCCTCAGGGGCCCTCAGCTCCGCCTGACCGGAGACACTGAAATGAATCAGCCAGGCCCAGGGTCCCCAGAGGGAGGCAGGGAAAGCCCAAGAGCTATGCATCATCTGTGTTTCCTGCCTTGTGCCTGTGGGCTGCTTAGAGAACAGCCCAGGGAGGTCTGTATGTCAGCCAGGCTGCCGGCCTCCCACCCCTCTGGGTCCCAGGGAAATCAGGCTCTGGTTGATCATGGGCTTGTCCTGGAGACTAGCCCGGGAGTAAACACACAGCGGAAAGGCGGAGCCCTCCCGAAGATGCAGTGTGTTCCTGAGGCTGGCAGCAAGCGGTCCCCCCCATCTCTCGCCTGCTGCACAGCGAGGGGTGCAAAGCCCTGCCTGGCTGAGGAGCGGGGGGCTGGGCCTGCTAAGCCGTCCCCACACTGCTACTGCCTGCTTCCCCCGGCCCGAGGCCACGAGAGCACAACCTGGCTGGTACGCCAGGACCCAACCTGATGCATGACACACGGTCAGGAAAATTACCTATTTGCTGAATTTGAGAAACTGAAGGCCCTGCAGCAACCCCCACCCAGCACTCAGACCCAGGGCCGCTTCCTCCTCCCTCCCCCCATGTTCTTCTTCAAAAAGCAGAATTATACATAGAAACAGTAACGTGGCCGCTTTCGAGGAGGAGCTGGGGCACATTAAAATAACTCATATTAAAATAACCTTTGATTTTTAAAAGATCATACATAGGAATTGTCCTTTCAAATATAACTATAACTTTATGTTTTCAATAGTTAATATAACACTGCAACGGTAATCATTTTAAAAACACAGCTATGTCCAGTGACAATGAAGTTTCTCATTCACCCTCGAGGTGGGCAAATAATGGCCCCCAGCGATGTCCACGCCCTACCCCCTGCAACCTGTGACTATGTCACCTCATGAGGCGAAAGGAATTTGTTGACATGCTTAAGCTTAGGATCTGGAATGGGAAGATTATCCTGGATTATCCAGATGGGCCCAGCGTAATCACAGCGTCCTGTTAAGAGGCAGGCAGGAGGGTGATGGTTGCAGTCAGGGAAAGAAACCGAGTTTGAGTGATGGGGGTTGTGGGTGGGCTGTGGAAGCCTCTAGAGGCTGGAAAAGCAAGGAAGTGAGACTCCCCTAGAGCCTCCAGAGCGAATGGGGCCCTGTGGGCCCATATTAGGACCTCTGCCGTCAGCACTGTGAGAGAATGGGAGCCCTTTTAAACAACTCGGTGGGTGGAAATTTGTTAGAGCAGCAGGAGGAACTAAACAACCCCTTCCCTTTCCCCTTCCCCGGGCAACTACTCCTCCCTGTTCTTTTGTCTCCTTCCAGAAACAGTCTAGATAGATAGATGATAGATAGATAGATAGATAGATAGATAGATAGATAGATAGATAGATGATAGATAGATAGATAGATAGATAGATAGATAGATAGATAGATAGATGATAGATAGATAGATAGATAGATGATAGATAGATAGATAGATGATAGATAGATAGATAGATAGATAGATAGATAGATAGATAGATAGATAGATGATAGATAGATGATAGATAGATGATAGATAGATGATAGATAGATGGTAGATAGATAGATAGATAGATAGATAGATAGATAGATAGATAGATGATAGATAGATGATAGATAGATAGATACATAGATAGATAGATGATAGATAGATAGATGATAGATAGATGATAGATAGATACATAGATAGATAGATGATAGATAGATAGATAGATAGATAGATGATAGATAGATGATAGATAGATAGATAGATAGATATAGATGATAGATAGATAGATAGATAGATAGATAGATAGATAGATAGATAGATAGATAGATGATAGATGATAGATAGATAGATGATAGATGGTGTGAACTCTGAAAAATAAAAAGACACCTACTAAGAAGGGCTCTTGATGCCTAACTGGGCTTAAAACAAACAAACAAACAAACAAACAAACAAACAAACCCACAAAGAAGGGCAGAGCCGTAGCAGAGTCCGCACAGGGCCTCTCAGGCCCGCTGCCTTCCCCCCGCGGGCGTCCTGCCCTGCCCGGGGCGCGGCCCGCCTGCCTCAGGGTTTCCGGGGACCCCGCTCCAGCCGGCGGGACTGAGGCGCACAGCCCTGAGGGATCAGGGCCGGGCGGGGGTTCTGCCTACATAAGCCAGCTCCGCCGGCCTCCGGAGTCCACTTCCCGCCAAAGAGGCAGGGCTGGGCCCTCCTGGCTGGAGCTGAGGCCTCACCGAGAGCAGCGCGGAGCGGCCCCCGGGGGGGGGGGGCAGAGCCCCTGGCTGAGGAGGGGCCTGCCCGGGAAGCCCCCAGCCCTGGGCTTCCCCAGCCGGGATGCGTTACTGCGGGGCTGCTGGCAATGGAGAGGTTCCTTCTTCACCGCACCCCACACTGGGGGTTCCTGTTGTTGAATTGGCGCCAATGACAGGTGGTTGACAATAGGTACAGAGATAGATGCAAGTGTACATGTGATAGATACATAGACACGGAGATGCCGAGAAGTGGATGCAGAGGTAGGGAACAGGTGACATGTATGTCATCTCCCACACGCTGTCGGCCACATAGACACTGAGCACACGTGCGCAGGCGTGTGTCACACAGATAACAGCCCGCACATCTTTCTCCACCTGTCTTTCCTTCTAAGAGTATATCTCAGACCTTCAATATCAGTGCCCATAGACGTGCTTTGCTCCTCAACATAAATATAATTTAAACATATGAAAAAACGTGGCAAGGAATTCCTTGAGACTCAGTCTGATTTGGTCCCTTGTTTCTAGCTACACGGGCCTGAGGGGCGCCGCTCCCCACGGGCCCTCCGCAGCTCCCTGCAGGAGCCCGCAGGCGGTTCGCCGGGTGGGGATGAGCCGGAGGAAAGCTGTCCTGTTTCTGACACTCTGTCCACTTCTCTCTCCCCCCCCTACGTCTAGTGCCTCCTTCTAACAAAGAAACACAGTCAGGGCAGAAGTGGTGTAAGTAATGCCTGGGCACAGTATGCTTCTCCCACGAGTGCATGTCGTCCATTTAGAAACGATCAGCCCAACTGGCACTCATTTCTCTGAAGCCAGGCAGCCCTGGGTTCAAACTGGCTGAGCACACACTGCATGTGTGAGCCTGCCCGCGGCTTCATCTTGGATGATAACCCCACGTATATGAGTTTCATTCCTTAGTGATATTGAAGATTAAATTAAATGGCACCATGAATAAAGCACCTCCCCAGGACCGGTGTGGGAGCAGCCCAAGACCACTCTCAGGTTTCGGGATTCTGAAAACTTAAAAGCTGTTTTGTTTAATTAGAGTAAAAAAGTACATCTTAAAATCAGGAAAAGAAATAAACACATAGGGCAGAGCCTTCCTGCTGTCCTCTCCCTGCAGAATCCCTAGCAATGATACGTGACGACATGTGGGGACTCTCCCGCCAGGAGGCCCCCAGGCCCCGGTGTCAGTCACAAAGGCATGGAGTGCCTCCAGCCACCCGAGCTCAAGTTGGTCCAGCATGCCCCAAGCCTCAGGAATACAAAAATAATGATTAGCCATGAATCACATTGTTGGCATACATTAACTGGCATGGCTCAAAGTCTCAGCTATAAAGAAGCTCTTGGCCGGCAGGATGTGCCACAGGTCATCTCCCGGGAGCTGGTCAGGGCCCGTCCTGAAGACCTGCGGAATGTGCAGGGTTTGGGCGAGCCAGGCCTGCGAGTGAGCCTTTGCCGCACGATGCCTCTCAGAGTCAGTAAATAAAGGTTTACTTCTCTCCCCCAAACCCTCCCCTACTCTTGACTCAAACAAGACGACAAATGAGCCAACAATAAGCTACCGGCACTGCGTTCAGTGTCACCCCGCTTGGTCTTCACAATACTTCCCAGGGGTGCCCCCTGTTCCCTTTCTTAGGTAAGATGGGTGGTCTGTTTAATATCACACTGTTGCTGTGCTCAGGGCGAGGATTCAAGTTAAGCCTCTAACAGCAGAGCCCATGCTATGTCATCTCTACCTCCCCCACATTTACCAAAATGGGCACCAAACAGAGACAAGGGACACGGTACTTTCCCCTGGATGCCCAGCAAATTCACACATTTCTCATCTCTTTCTTAAACGTCAGTTTCCCAAGGAGGAGTTCTGTAGATCCTCAAACTTAATTCAGCCTAGCTGTCAGCACAGTCACAACGTAGGACAATCAGGAAGAGACGGAGACTGAGGTCGTGAGAGGAAGCAGATAAAGACAGGTGTCGCCTGCTGCTGACGAGAGCCAGTGGACGCCTGACCTTGGCGAGGGGGAGGCACAGTGGCCTCTGCCAGCTGTCGGGAGACTCATCCGGGCAGGCCTTGATTGCTCTGTGCTGGGGAAGTGAAGAGCTCGATGTTTCTAAGGAAGGATTTGCTCAGGGAAAAGGGCATGGCATTTGTACAAGCTTTTAAATCATTATTTTAAATGTTAAATGTTTAAGTTTCTTGGACCCTGGACAAAATCCCAAATCACTCTATTATTTAAAGCTCTCATAGTTGTGCATTTTATTGCTTCTTCAAAGTACATGATAACACTGTACTAACAATCATTTAAGATTCATAATAGCTATTTTTAATATGTATTATAAGTTGCTTGAAAGCAAGAATAATTTCCGATTTATTTATCAGTGACTAAAATAGTGCCTGGCATTCAGCAGACATTCAATAAATACTTGATGACTAATAAGTGAATAAATTAATACAGTGTTGTCAGAGGCGGGCTTTCTTTAGGTGGCTTCGTGCTCCCTCTGGGAGGGCTGACCGTTTACCGACGAAACGCTTCGCCGCAGGGACAGGAAGAAAGTCGTACGGACTCACTGTGCAGCCCCAGCCTTCATATACTGACGCTCTGGTCCCCGGGGTGGGTGTGTGTGGAGACGGGGCCTTCATAGGGCGATTAAGGTTACCCGAGGTCATAAGGATGCCGCTCTGATCCGTGCGACTGGCGTCCCTGGACGAAGAGACCCCGGAGAGCTCGCCGTCTCCACTACGTGGGAACCGAGAAGGCCGCTGTCCGCAGGGAGAGGGAGACCCCGTCAGACACCAGCTGGCCAGCCCCCTGACCCTGGGCTCCCCGGACTCCAGGGCTGTGAGAAAACACGTTTCTGTTTTTATGCAGCCCCGTGTGTTACTGGGTGGGACAGCCCCTGAGGATTAATACAAAGGCTGGAGAGGTTAAGTGCACAGGCTCAGAAACAAGGTTTGACAGTTTAATCCCCCTCTGCAATTTACTATTGTAAGTGCCATCACACTAATGATCCCCTCTGTGCCTCCGTGCCCACATCTGCATGGTGAAGGAGACAGCTCAGAGGGCGTGGGAGGAGACGGCGTCATCACACGCAAGGTGCTTAGAGCAGGGCCTGGGGCGCGGCAAGTGCTGCGTGAAGGAGGCAGGCTGCCTTTCCGTGGGTGGCGTTTCCACAGCACGGCCTCATCCACGAGCCCTTGGGAGGGCTCTCACCGCTCCCTCACGAAGAGCTGGAGTCCGCTCCCCTTTCTTACATCTGCGTTTTCCCCGTGATCGGCTTTCACCAGCAGGATGTGGTAGAAGAGAGCTGAGTAACTTTAAGACGAGGCTTCAAAGATCAGTTTCCACCTTTAGCTCTTGCGACACAGATTTCTGAAACCCTCACACAGTGAGGAAGCTAAACCAGCCCAGGGACGCCGAACAGAGGAGAAGCAAGGTCCCAGCCACAGCCCCGGATGCTGTCCCGAGACACTGTCAGCCCAGTGAGGGGCGTTGTCTGGGCTTCCTGCTTTCCCGGGACCCCAGCTGACGCCACATGAGCCAGGAGTCCCCCCCGAACACCCCAGCATCATAAAAATAGTAACTTATTCTAGTTTTAAGGCATAAAATTTAGGGTGGATTTTACACAGCAAGCGATAACCAAAACAGAAATGAGTACCGAAGTTACATCCTGCGTAACAAAACCCTCAATCGTGTGGCACTAGCTTTGGGCTTGGAGACAGCATAGCCTGAAGGGCAGGAAGGTACTTGACAGAGGCTAGAAATGCAGCGAGAAAACTGTACTGGGGCTTTGAGAGAAGATGCATGTTACATGATGGCACCTTAGGCATCCTTCACTATAGTAAGGTGAAAGATAAAAGGTGTGCTTAATGAAGTTATGGGTCTGATTAGGTGGCTTCCAGAATAAAATGCCAAATGGCTTATTCTGGCTTCTTATGATAAAGTATTGGGGGAGAAGATAGTCTAAAGAAGGAAATGTTCAATATTTAAGCAGAAATTAGAGAAAATATTCTCATCTTGTAGGTTTAGAAAATAAAGTTGTTTCTATTTTTTTCAGTTTTTCTATGGTGTGAGAGTCTCAAAGTAAATAAAAACTTCAGGGAAAGATTAAACCTAAGACATTGCCACTAAAACATAGTCTCAGGTCAGTATCAAGTAAAGGGTAGTAGCTGTAACATTCTTTGTTAAGGCTTCAGAAAAATATAAAAAAGTATCTCCTAGACCCTATCACTGGACAAAAGGACTTCAAAAAATGTGATGAGTGTTGTGCTACAAAATCTTAACTACATCCTAAAGCAGAGAGACATTTTTTCTGTAGAGATATGTGGGTTTGTGTTTTTGTCTAGTAGTGTAAATCTCAACAAAATTCATGAAAACCAAAAAAGTTTTAAAGAGATTTGTACTAATGAGAGAAACACAAGCTTAAATTTAAAAAGACATACATTTTAAAATGAAGAAAAACTTCTAAGCCCCTTAATTTCTATGACTAAGGAGTGATCATACAGAGCAACTCAGCTGTAAAATAACAGGTAATTTCTAATGAAAAAGAAAAAGATTGCTCAAGAGAAAAATTCCAGAGGCCAGAGAATAGGACCAAAAACTACTGAGAATAATTCCCCAAAGCATAAGTGGACCCTAATCAATACACATTCTCTGCCTGCAGAATAGGGAGAATTGGCAACGTGCATGCATGATTTCAGAATTGCTATGGGCCAGTGACTGCCATGGGCCTCTGGTTATGCTCTCCTTGCCGCTCTATTTTATGCTGAGTGGTGGAGGCAGATGGACTGTCTTTAGGGTTTACAGGCCTCTTTTATCTGAGCAATTGCACTTAAGGATAGTGATTTAGATTTAGATGACAAGGTCTTGAACCTTGCAGCTGAGTCTGGTGCTATAAAGGGCTGGGAATGTTAGCAGCCTTGTGAGGAAATGAATACAGTTTTCATACCAGAGAAACTTAAATTGTGGCCATAGAGCAGACTGGGCTGGATCTTCTAATGATCACCAAGGCAATACTTCCCTCCCCACATGCTTTTTGCAATGTGATCCTGAACTATATTTGTGAAAGTAACAAATCAGAAACAACTTAAGTGTCCAACATCAGAAGATGAATAAATTGTGGTAAAAAGCATTAAAATAAAGGAATATTTGAATATTTATTTAATGGCATACCATGACTCATATTTATGACAAAACTTTTAAATGAGAATACACACACACACATAAACATTTAAAAAAGCAAAGCAATTGTGAAGAACATTACAGTTGACCCTCGAGCAATGTGGGATTAGGGGCACCACCCTCCTCAAACAGTCTTTATAACTTTTGACTCCCTCAAAAGTTAAGTTGTCTTTTGGTATTTGGCAGGAATTGGTTGCAGATACCAAATCCACGTATGCTGAAGTCCTCTATATAAATGCATAGATTGATGCATTCAACCATCCTTCCCTATCCATGGACTCTCAACTGTGGATTGAACACAGTACAGGTATTTACTGAAAAAACCCGTGTGTAAGTGGACCCACACAGCTAAAGCCCATGCTATTCAGGGCCAGCTGTATCTCCAGAGTGGTATGGTGGATAAGTCTTGTTCGCTCTTCACTTATTTGCACTAAAATGAACATCTGTAACTTTGGGGATATATTTTATTACTTCTTAGTAATAATACACACACAGCACTCTGACACGGACATGCCTCCTAGACTCTCAGATGTCAGAGCCCATGCCCTTTCTAATGCAAGGTCAGGTGGGCAGATGGGCAAATTCCTGTCACTGAGCCCGTTTCCTCATCTGCAACATGCGACGCCCTGTGACCTTTAATATCCAGTGGAGCTTGGTGGAAGAGAGCCGAGCAGCTTCCAAGGCTGGACCTGAAGAGGGCTGAAGCTTCACCCATCTCTCTTGGAATCTTGACCTTGGCACCCAGACTTCATGCTGTGGGGAAGCCAAGAGGCCATGTGAGAGGCCCACGTGGGAGAGAACAGAGGCCTCCATCCTAAGCTCAGCTGTTCTCCCAGAGCACATCCAATACCAACCACTCACCTTGAGTGAGGCCATTTCAGAACTTCTAGCTTCACTATGGTTCCCCATCTACATCGATCCCATATGAAGCAGAGGAACCGTCTAGTTGGATCACAGAACCTTGAGAAGTAATAGCTTGTTTATGCAACTATGTTTTGGTGTGATTTGTTGCACAGCTACAGATAACCGAAACAATGTTCATTTTTATTGTGAATTTTAAAATATATATATTTCTATGGTGTTTTGATTTTCCTTGCTTTGGCTCAGGCCCACCCTGGGTTCAGTGGAGAAGAGGGTCCTCAGTATGTTCAGCTGTCACTCAACCTTTGCTTGCAGTGAAGCAGTTCTGCAAATCACCTCTTACACAGTCTGTGAGAAGCCCAGTAAAGCCACAGTTTGGGAGCCACAAGATGACACAAATACCTATAGGATAACATGATGGAGTTTAACAAGGATGAATGCAGGCCCTGAATTAGTATTAAAAAGCCAGCTGCCAAGGACATGTGGCTTAGCAGAAACACACATTTAAAAACTCAGCCTTTCTTTTTTTCATCAAGTTTATAAGTATTGAAAGAGCAATGAGGCTGCCAAAAAGCCTAATGTGCATGTAGAGTCTATTACTAGAAGCAAAGCACCAAGACTAAGGAAGGCTCTGTTTACCCTCTTGGGTCAGACCACACATGGAAGATCCCGGTTGCTCAAGGAACTTGAAAACTGAAATGGGAAAACTGGAGTAAATTCTCGGAGAGTGACAAACCAGAATTCACGTTATTCCAATTTAAAAATACTTTGAATTAATGAGTGCATAGATGCCTAGGGAATGACAAAAGGGATTTATTTTAAAGACTTAAAAACAACGCTACGTCTTGACTTCATTTATGCACAGAACAAAGTCATACTAAACAGACACTGGATGCCCCATCATCTGAGTGTTAGAGAGAGCAGTGGGCTTCTTGCATCTTGTAGCTTGTGTGTGTATAAAACCAAGTGCGCCTGGCCATTTTTGCTCAGTGGTTAGAACATCGGCCTGCAGACCAAAGGGCCCAGGGTCAGATTCCTGGTCAAGGGCACATACCTCGGCTGCAGGTTCAATCCCCAGGCCCGGTCAGGGCGTATGCTGGAGGCAACCAATCAATGTGTCTCTCTCTCCCCCTCCTCCTTCCCTTCTACTCTCTCTAAAAAAATCAGTGGAAAAAAATAAATAAATAAAATCAAGTGAGTCAGCAAGATAATTTGTTATAAAGCAAATAAATAAGATTGATTGAGTCAAACCCATCTGTGGGGTTGGAAGTCTTTATATTGGTTATTCAGAGAAAAAGCTTGTTCATGAAAATGGAATTTAAAATGAGATTTAACTCATAAGCAGAAAGTTATGTAAAATTATTGGGGAGCGGGGAGGCATCTTTCTAGCCCATAGAAGCACAAGTGGAAATACCCCCCAGCTGGGACAAGTTGGCATGTTTGGAAACATAAAGAAGCAGGGTGGCTGCAGCTAATGACACAGGGAGAGCCGAGCGAGCCGAGAGTAACCAGGGCGCACGGCCATCCTGGGTGCAAATGCTGTTCCACTGTCCTCAAAACGCCGTTGTTCTGGTCGCGGTTTAGCTCTGAAGTCAGGCTTGGGGCTTGACTATTACGGTGTTTGTACATGGAAGATATAAGGGAAGAGACCCGAGGAGCAGCCTAGAATGTGCTAGTTCCCCCAGGAGCCCTCTTCGGCTCTCTGGGAGGCTGGCATGTGGAATTTGGGCAGGGGCAGGGTCAGAGCTTGGTGTCCCCCAGAGGTAACACCGGGATCTTGATTGGTGGAAACTACAGAGGTTGGCCAGCTCAGCAAAAGGCAGAGTTTTGTGATCTATTCCCATATCCAGGGACAGACTCTGTCCTGATAGGTATTGAGTTTCTCAGGACAGGAAATGTCCGAGGAAAGTCTGGATCCTGCCTGAGGTTCTAGTCGTCGGAAACCATGCGATGACATTAGACTGAAATCGGTGTTTCCCAAAGGGCGGGGCACATGCCACAGTTGGTAACGGTAGACGTGCCATTAAATAACATTGAGTCAAGCAGTAAAAAGGTTATTCTTTTCTACCCTGGCTGGGTAGCTCAGCTGGTTAGAGTGTCATCCTGATACATCAAGGTTGTGGGTTCAACCCCTGGTCAGGGCGCATACAAGAATCAACCAGTGAGTGCATGAATGGGTGGGAAAGAAATTGATGCTTGTCTCTCTCTCCCTCTCTCTCTCAAAATCAATAACTTTTTAAAAAAGTTATACCTTTAAATTATTCTGATTTTGTCAAGGAGAACACCTCATTTATCCTTAATACCTGGCACCTGCTTCGTATCCCTTTTTCCAAAAGGGAGTAAATCCTGAGATAACGACTCTTTCTTGCAAGACTTTTAAAACTATTTTGCTCTCACTGTATTTATTTATATATGTATTCATATATTTAAGGTAAATGATGTGGAATTTATATTTATGGCAGTAATTTAGCATTACTTTTTTATAAATAAAGTACGTTATTAAAGAATCATTTTGATTTAAAGAACACTGTCATGCATGTAGGAATGGATGTTGTATGTTGTGAACCGTAACTTTGGGAGAAAATCATTATAGCACTAAGAACATAAACGCCATTTAGCAGACTCTGGTTAGACCTTCAAGTCCCTCCCAGTCCTGAGCTCTTCAGACTCCATGAAATAAAATCGGGTTTAAATTGCTCTGCTGATTTTCTGAACAAAGTCAGCCCCTTCTGAAGAAAGCAGATAGCCAGGGTTCAGTCACGCATGGCTAGTTGAGTGGAAGAGTCGTCTCTGAGGACTTTTAGCCCCACTCTTTGCTACCTTGTTTAGTTGTCAGGTTCAGAAACCCCAGCGTGATGGTGAATTCTGTGTCAGCTCGGCTAGATCACAGCAGCCAGGCATTCGGTCAAGCACCAGTCTAGGTGCTGCTGTGAAGGTGGTTTTTAGATGTGATTGGCATTTACAATCCGTAGACTTTAAGTAAAACAGACTAGCTTCCAGAATATGGGTGGGTCTCAGCCAATCAATCAAAGGCCTGATGAGCAAAGACTGAGGTTTCTGGAAAAAGAAGAAATTCTGCCTCTAGACTGCAATGCAGAAACTCTGCCTGAGTTTCCAACTCTCAGACACAAGACTGCAATGTGAACTCACCTGGGTGTCCAGGCTGCCAGCCTGCCCTGCAGATTTCAGACTTGCCAGCTCCTCGGTCATGTGAGCAATTCCTTAGAGTAAGCGTCTCTCTCTTTCTTGATAGGTAGACAGATAAATAAAAAGAATATTTATATCTATATCTTTATCTACCATCTATATCTATAATTTTCTCTCCCTATGTGTGTGTTTGTATAGATATAAATCCGTAACAAAAACTATAGAGGAATATGTTGTTTTGGGCCACTAATATTATAGAGGTGGGCTTCAGGTAGTAGTTGATCGAGGGGCTCAAGTGATAGCATTAAACATTTATTTTTATGGATTTCTTGGCTCTGATTTCTCATTGTGATTTTATTAGTAGCCTCTACAAGGTGGCCTATGGCAGCTTACATCCTTCCAAGTCCAAGTACAAAAGTGAAGACAGTGGCTCACTCCCCATCAGTTCAACCAATTGCCATGGGCCTGAATGCCTCTGCCTCTAATCAATTACATGCTCACCCCGAACTAATCACTGAGGTCAGAATGGACACACTGATCCCTCACCCATAGGCCTGAGGGTGGAGAGGGTTGGCTCCCCATGAGGAGTGAATTCAGGGCATTACTATCGGAACTAGGGTACAAGGATCTGGGACAGGGATATCGGAGCCCCATCGCACTGGTAATTCTCAATCAGTAATGTGCACAGGATCACCTGGGGATTGGCTGTGAAACGAAGATTCTGATTCATTGGGTCTGTGATGGGGCTGGAAATTCTGTCTCTAATAAACTCCGGGAATTCTGATACCACCGGTCCACGGACCACTCAAGCCAATAAACCACTGCTTGACAACCATTCCTAACGAGGACAGCGGGGAAATGAGAGTTCAGCCCCGCACGGCAATCACCTCAGTGCGGAGACCAGAGGAAGCCTGCCTCCTGGCCCGCTGCAGGCGTGGACAGAGGGACAGAAGGACAGTCAAATGCATACATCTCAGGCACGAGCCCCTGGGCTGCCCCCGGCCCCGGCGAAGGGGGACAGGTGACGGTGCCCTGTTGCTGGATGTCTGCGTGGGGGTGCGTTCCCCGGGACTCAGCCCATGCCCCGGGTCAGAGACCCAGCCGGCCGCTGTTTGTATTCCGCCAGAGACGCGCTAAAGAAAGCGAGGTCAAGGTAGAGTCAGATAATTTCATGGCTGAAGACGTCAGCCCGTGCCGCATACTTCTCAGATGAGGCGTCTGTTGCTGCAGGGGAAATGTGAACTTTGTTGCACAGAGGAGACCAAAGTCTTCTACTTTTTAAATACCACGTTCGTCTTTCAGCGAAGGCTTCCCGGCCGGTTTTGGGGGGGGGGGGTGACTGCAGAATTTGGGCGGCAGCTGGCGTGAGAGAACCACTGAGCCTTTTAGAAAGTGTCTACCGTTGGATCAAATGCTCCGAGTCAGATGCCAGACAATCGATAGCTGATTCAATCGGGATTTTGGCTATAACAGGAATACTTATATTTTTGTCATTAGGGGAATTTGATTAATCTTTCATGGTTGATCCAATTCTTAGATATTGACCACAATGATTGCCAAATAAATAAATACCCAAAACTCAGTGTTCTTAAAGCAGTAGTGATTTATGTCGCCGGATCCCCCGTGAGGTGTAATGGTGAAGCCCTGCTACATTTCACACCGAGGCAAGTGTAGCCTCGCCAGGCAAGGGGCCTCGAGCTCGTGGCACTGGTTTGGGGTTGAGGGACAAGCCACATATCTACAGGAGTTGAAAATCAGTCTCTTTGGTAAAATTGCTTTTAAATGAAGAGGGTTTATTTCTAAAACATGTTACTTAATTTTGTCTAATCAGTGCAATTTTAAGTCTATTACACAGTACCTGGCCCACGCGAGGTGTTCAGTTGTGTGATGAGATGAACTTTACTAGAAAGACATAATTTCCTCTATCAGAGTGGGATTTCTGGTGGGAAAGATAAAGCTGTGCAAGGAAATAAAGCTGTGTGTGCAAAGGAACAGACGCACAAAATTGCCTGTTGTGTTTCGAAACGGGCCAACATTTTGACATGACTAAAATAATGAACTTCATTGTGGGGCATGGGGATGGTGGGCTGGGTTGTAACGTGTATACATCAGACCCATTCAGGTGCAAGTGGCAAAATACAATTAAATTGTTTTAAGCCTAAAGGAAGCTGTATTGGCTCATGTAACTAAAAGTACAGGACAGCTAGGTTCAGGCCTGGCTAGACCTAGGTGCTCAGCAATGCCACCAGGACTTCGTCTCCATGCGCATCAGCGCGGTTTCTACCGTTTGCTCCTGTTTTCGCACAGGCTCCCTCCTAGAGGTGGGAGGGGAGCCCCGGCAGCCCCAGCTTGCCTGTCCCCAGCTGAGGAGCCCCTTGGGAAACAGGTACCTCTTTACCCATGGTCGGAACCAAGCACCGGGCCCGCGGCTCGTTAGCTGTGCTCCGCAGCCGGGCCAGGCCGCAGGCGGTGCGGCCCCGGGAGCAGGGCCCTCGCTGGCGTCCGGGGCAGGCTCCTCTCTGAACCCTGGACGCCGAGCCGGTCCTGCCTGAGAGGCACGGCCTGGGTTTGGGGGGTAGGAATTCTTAAGGGGACAGCAGGTCAGGCAGAAAAGCAACCACACCAAAAAGCTATGGCACGCTGGACAGCCCCCCGATATGATACTCACAAAGTGCTAACTCAGCCCTAGTGACAGAAAGCGCAGTGGTTTCTGGGGGTGCGAGGAGAAATTAGCCAAGGGCAAGAGAAAACGTGTGAGGCGACGGATGTGCTCATAATCTTGAATGTTTCTTGGGTATATTTGTATGTCAAAATTTATCAACTTAGACACATTAAACATGTGCAGTTTATTGTATGTCATTTATACTTCAATAAAACTATAAAATACTGTAAAAAGAGGGAAAAGATGATGGATGGTCAAGCCAAACAGTGATAGTGGTGTGCCACTCAGCAACAAAGAGCTGGAGAAAGTTTGTAATCAGAAGAGTAATATAATTATGGGTTTTAAGATCATTATGGAAGCAGTATTGATAAAGTATTGGTGTGACAATGGTTGGGATAGGAACAAGGACACTCATTAGGGGCCATATTATTTGCCCTGCTGGTTTGGCTCAGTGGTTAGAGCATCAGCCTGTGGACTGAAGCGTCCCAGGTTTGATTCTGGCCAAGGGCATGGACCTCGGTTGCAGGCTTGATTCTGCCTCCTGGTCAGGGCATGTGCAGGAGGCAACCAATCAATGTGTCTTTCTCACCTGACCTCTCTCTCTCTCTCTCTCCATTCCACTCTCTGAAAAGCAATGAAAAAAAATCCTCTGTTGAGGATTAAAGAACAAAAGGCACACTGTTTGTTTCTTGTGCCCAGCTTACATCTCTCAGCCCATCTTGCACTTGAGGCTTTGCTGCAGCAGCCACCTTGGGAGGTGTAACCCGCCTCATCTCACTCTGCCACACCGCTCACCTTCTGTCCCGCATCGTTTATGTGGCAAAGCTGGGAAGGCTGCAGTCTCCAACCTGGCCCTCAAGCATGCCCACTCTGGAAGCGTATGGGGAGATTTCAGCCAAAGGGTAAGTGCTTCTCTTCTATCTGCTGGGTGGATAATTCCTTGCTGCACTCTGAGAGCCTCCTCAGAAGTCCCCAGCTGCACCCAGCCCGTCTGCCTGCGCTGGCGACCAGCTCAATGGCGCCCTTTCCACTGGTTTCTTTCCCTCCCTCTCTCTCCCTGAACCACTTCCTGTAATGATCTACCCTCATGAAAGTGGTAGGCTCTGCTCTCCAGGCCCTGGGTGGGACGGTGGGGGGACATGGTAAACTAAGTGAGTAGAGCTGAGAGGCTGCCCTAAGGCAATGATGGTTTGAATGTAGAACCAGAGAAGCATTTATTCAAAGGTGACTAGGCTTGTGGAGAGTGGGAGCAATCGCATACATCTAATTCATCCAAGAAATCAGTAGAACCCATGAAAACCCAATGGCAGGAGTGATTGCTTCCCAAAGAACTATATAGGGTGGAATTATAGGGTCCACGACTCAGACAGAGTCAATATTTCCATTTGCTGGACAATTAAATTGTGGACAGTTTAACTCAGATTAACTTTAGAATGCTCTGATGGTTTACCAATGACCCCAAGGTATTAAACAAATGACCATTCATGTACTGAGTGAGAATATGATGGAGGAATTCGGACAGCGGACCCTGGGGATGGCTTGTCTTTGCGCCACACTGTCCAGCGCCTCACCTGAAAGACTAAAGCCACAGCCTGGAATCTTCTCTTGGCTCATTTACAAACAAGTCTGGCCATTGGTACTGACTCTCCACTGGGGCTTCCCCAAGACCCAGCTGGGTTCCACGTCTCTTGAAGGGAGGCTGCAAGTCATACAGTGTCATTCTGTAGGCAGTCATGGCAGCCTGCCTACGTTCAAGTCAAGGGGTCATAGGCCCCATATTTTGACAGAGGCTTGTCAACGCCACATTGTAAAAAGAGCCTGTGGGGTTGTATGCTAATTTTCTGTGGCTGCTATAACAGGTTGCCACAGATTTAGCGGTTTACAGCAATGCATCTCTAATCCCATAAACAGTGCCGTCCAGTGGAAATACAATGCAAGCCACATCAGTCATTTATATTTTTCTAGTAGCCACATTTATGAAAGTAAAAAGAAGCAGGTAAAATTAATTACAATAGTATATTGTGTTTAACCTGACATCCAAAACTTTACTATTTCAACATGAAACCAATATACTAACAATTATTAAGATATTTTACGTTTTACTAAATCTTCAAAATCCATTATGTAATTTTGCACATACAGCATATTTTAATTTGGAGTGGTGGCAATTAGACTGTAGCTACAGACGGTATATGTGAAGTTGTGCTGATGGTGCCTCTGACGACCTGGACACGAGGCTGACTTCACATGCACAGTCAAACGCCAGACCCCGCTAACCCAAGGGGATGTCCAGTTGCAGAGACCGTTTCCCCAGCTCTGTCCGGTGCACGTATGCACCCATGAGGGGCAGAGTTAGGGTGCAGTGAGCAGAGAGTAAGCTGCTTTGGGCTGACTCTCAACAAAGGGTCCTCAGCCATCCACTTCACACTTGGCCTTTCTTCCCACTTCTGTTCTCTTTAGTAGGCAGCTGTGTTGGGAAAAGGTAACTGAGCTAAGTTCTGAAAAATAAAATTTTACTCCTGCTTTCTCCTGGGGCGTTGGCACCATCACCCACCCCTGAAGGGCAGGCCCAGCAGGTTGTAGGTGGCTGAGGCTTGCCTGCAGTGCCCTTTGCCCCCTCCACCAGGGGCCCCTGGACAACACCTGCATAAGCCATCCTGTCCGGAGAGAGGAGTCCTTTCCACGCTTGCAACACGGAGCGCGTTCTTGGGGACCCTCCCTCATTTTCTTGGCCCGACACAGATGGGCGTCGGTGAGCGAACCTCTCCAGCGCCGCGAATCCCCCTCTTCCTTCATCCCAGTGCTCTTTGCATGCCTTCCTTCTACCAGAGCCCCTAGCGGTTTTCACCATGATGGGTCTTTCATTTCCCTGTCACCCCATAACATTGTGACATCTTCCAAGGGGAAGACCGTGCCTTTCTCTTCATTCCCTGGGGCTTCGCAAGGTTCTTTCCAAGGTAGACACGCGGGCTCGGGCAGCCCTCCCGTTCATCAGCTAGAGGAAGCCAGCTGCCCGCATGGGGAACAATGCGCCCCCTCGGCTTTCCCGCCGGAGCTTCTGCTGCTGTCCTGGGTCAAGGAGCCACAGGCAGTTCAAAGGACTAGGGGTTGGGCGCGGGGTTTGAGACAATGCGGCTCTTTAGTGAGACAAAGGAGACCTATCCAGACGCGGGGAAGGGAATCAATGAGGTCCCTGCCCCTTTGCTTTAGACAATAGTCTTTCTGAGCAGCAGCAGGGAGGGAGGGCCTTCGAGAAGGTGATTAATGTGCGCTCCTGCCGAGGACTTCAAATTGATCTTGGCAAAGAGAATGTCATTTCTCTGCCTGCCCCTTGGTTTTAGAGAGAAAATATTGGAAAGGAGAGTTTCAAATGGTCTAAAAAGCGTACACAGGTATTTTTAAGGAAAACGGGACACGGTGAGGCCATCTTGGGGTAAAAGCAAGCGGGTTCCTCAGCTCGAAACAGTTCATTTCCATGTGCGTCACCCCCGCGCCCCGCGGCCTGTTGCTTAGCAGTGGCACCCCGATCCTCCGTGAGACGCCCTCGTTTCACAGGCCGTTGGTCTCACAACTATGGGGACTTTCGGTCCTCTTTTCGCGTGTTTATAGAGTGCACACTATTCGCCTGACACTCTCCTCAGTTCTAAGGAATAGAAATAAATCAAACATGTTTCCCTGAAGAAGCTCATATTCTAGTGGAGAAACAGACATAAAAAGGTGAAGTTATAACCCGCCGTCGGAAGCACGGTGGCAGAGGTGCCTGCCCCGCTGGCGGGCAGGGGAGCCCCCGCTCGGCCACCTCGCCGTTCACGCGGCGCACACGCGTTATCAGCGACCGGCGGCGTCCGGGCGGGGCTTGCAGCAGGAAAGGACAGTCCAAGCTGCCATTTCCACAGCTCCCTGAGCTGAAGGAAACGTGGGTTTGCAGAGAGCCGAAGAGGTGACAGTGCGGCCGGGCCCGGCGCTCAGAGGGCCGCGCGCAGGATCCGGTGCCGAGGCGGCGCAGCGGGGCCTGCGGGCGCGCCGGGAGTCAGCTTCGCCGCCGACCGTCCTTCTGGCTCCCGAGGGATCTGGGCGAGGGGGCCGAGGGGCGAAGAAAGTCAAGACGTGGAGCAGAGAGATCAGTGGGAAGTGGTTTCAGTGAGAAATTACGTGCATTAGACTTGGAAATGGGGGAGGGCGTTCTCCAGACACAAAACAGGCACCGGGAGCAAGAGCCTGGGAAGCGGGAAAATGGATAAGCAACAGGGAGGCGAGAAACAGGTGAGGAGGCCCTGCCGTCACCCTGGTCGCCAAGGACAGCACCCTCGCAGCAGAGACGCCCGAAACCCCCAGCACTGCCCCCCGGCGGCGTCACGCCCCCTGCGGCACCCCCGCCGCCTCCACTCCGAAGGCCACAGTGAGGAGTGTTTCGTGAGGACGATGCTTTTCGCTTAAAGGTGAGTTTTCATCAGTGTGAACTCGTTTGGGTTCCCAGGTTGGCTCACCTGTTCTGAGTCCGTCTCCAACACGACTTTGCTACCTGCGGGCTCTTTTCCCACCACTCCATTCGCTGTCGCCGGAGGTTCTGTCCCTCGACGTCTCTCCACGTCCTAAGCTTTTTATTCCTGCGTCCTCATGCCTGTCCTTCCTAGTGTTACCTCGCGGTCGGACATTCCCAGACTGTCCCCTACAGCCCTGGGGGTCCAATCAGCCCTTTGATAACCCTTCGCACCCCAGCCAGGCCTTAAACCTGGGACGCTTAGGACACGCAATTCCTCTGATTATGAGCATCACAAAGGTTCGAAGAGGGCAACCGCTGCGACTCAGCTTTCTTTATTTAACCTCCTTAGGAAATATCTTTCGCTTTTCAAATCATCTTCACGTCACCCGAGCCCCAGTGTCATGTTGGCCCCTCTCCAGCCAGCAGGCAGCTCCGTGCAGACCCCCCCCCCACTTCAAAGAAAAGAGAAAGGGAACCTTCACATGGCCCCCGGGCCTCCCCCACTCTGCGGCCTAAAACCTTTGTTCAGATCATTCTTTTCATGAATTCACCTACTCTTTGTGTCCGACCCCGTTCTTCACAGTGCTGTCAGTAAAGGACAGCATTCTAGTTACCTGATGTTGTTACTTGGACTGAAACTTTATGAGCAGTTTATCATTGTTAAAGGCTTTGAGTTCTGCTTGGACTGTCTGCTGTCCAGATTACAACGGCCTTAATGATGTTTGGGTCCCCAGCATTTCACCCTCTGTACGCAGAGAAGGGTTTGGGGACTTGCTCGCTCAGTTCCCACCTCTGAAGTGCATGATACTGGCCTGTTCCCTAGGGGACCCCTCGGTTGACCACGGAAAGACGCGGCTGCCCCCAGAGTCAGCAGTGTACCATTGTTAGGTCCTGTCATCCCCGCATCCTCAAAAGCATTCTAACTGCCACCCACCCCAGGCATTTACCTGTTAAATCACAGCAGTGTGATTTCAACTGGTAACAAAAGAAGCTAATCTATTTTTTAAATTGCCACAGAATATACTCTTGAACTCAACTCAATATCAGGACACCAATTAAGAAAAATCCTATAGAGAAGGTTATTTAAAAGATACGGTCCGTGATTTTGGAAATTTCAAATAGTCTCTGCATGAAGCCAAGTCACTAGATCACTGGGAACCTAGATGACTTTCACAATGAGTAGCTGAGGCTCGGCGGTGACAACATTTGCTTGGGTTTCCCCAGTGCCTATGACACTGTCATCATGCATGTGGGTGATGCACACACAGAAACAAGTGTTCCTCAGGGAGCCATTCATTCCTCCTGTGCTAGAATAAGTGATAATTGCCGTTGTCTTTAGGTCGTCTGTGTGCTTATTATAGAAAATTCTAAACACTGGAAGGTTCTCCTTATACCAGAGGGGCTTTCGTTCACGTGCTGAATATCGTTCTTTGACCCAGAAGCACCCACAGGTGGAAGCTGCTGGAACCGGCTTCAGAAGAATGGGAGCTTCCCCACTGTGTGTGGCTTCCAGTCCTCACACACAAAACTATCTAGAGGAGATGAGGGAGGAGGGGAGTGCAGACCCAAAAATGTGCCACGAAAGCCAGGTGGACCTACAGGGACCGCGGGGGATGAGATACAGGCTCGTCCGGCCCAGGCAGCCTGCAGGGTGCAGGGTAGAGATCAGAGCTGCGTGACTTTGGAAATGTTATTTAAATTCTCTTCAGCCCCCAAATTGTAAGAAAATGAAATATAAGCGCATGTAAATCAGAGGCAATATGTTCAACCTATGGATTAAAAAAATCTATCCCCATTTACTTATTTCTAATCTTTAATTTTTGCCGTAGCCTATGGGAACATCCCCTGGTACTTTTTCTTTTGTTCCTAACCATTTTATGAAGGCATGGTTGGCAGGGGAAAAGCAGTAGGTTTAATGTATACCACTCGCTGAGCTGCGGGTCGGGGTAAGCACACCCCGTGAAACCATCACTGCCGTAGAAGCTGTCAGCACATCTATCCCCCCAAGGTTCCCCCAGCCCCCTTTATTATCACCGTTGTTGATGCTGCTTTTTTGGTAGTAAGAGCACTTAGCAGAAGACCTACGCGCTTAGCAAGTCGTAAGCACAGCGCGGGGTGGTGAGCTGTGGCACTGTGCCGAGCAGCAGCTCCCCAGCTTACCTCGCACGGCCGACACTGGGTGCCCTTGGCCATCCCCCCAGCCCCCGGCAGCCCCGCTCTCCGCTCTGCTGGTACAGATCCCGCATCCGAGGGAGATCCCGCAGATTGTCTCTCGGTGCCGGCTTACTTCCTTCTGCCTGGCGTCCTCCAGGTCTCCCTAATCCCCCCCACACACACTGCTCGGCACCCCAGCTGCTCTGCTGGGCGGCACTGCACCCCATTCCCGTGGTTCCCGAGCGCCTCCTGCCTCCGGGCCTTTGCCTCTGCGCTGCCCTCGGTCCCCAGCCCCCCGGCCCCCTCTCCGCGGTCACCGGGCCTCGGGCGGAGCCGCCCTGCCTATCTGCCCTCCAGGCCCTGCCGTCCCGCCTCCCGTTTATCTCCCTCTCTGCTCTCCTAGGAATCACTAAGCACTTTATTTCATTAGTTACTTGGTCACTAAATACCTTTTCCCTGTGAAATGTGAACTGTATGAGGACAAGGTCATTGGACATTTAGCCTCCAGCCTGCCCGCCTCCTGTGGAGGAATCCAGCAGGCGGTGACGTCTTCCCCGTAGGAAAAATGAGAGTAATGAGTGGGGATGGGGTCCTCACCCCCAGCGTGTGGCGGGAGGGTTATAACTCCTGCCCGGGTGCCACGTTATTAATGACGGGGTGTCCGCTGCGGCTCAACCACTTACAAAGTGCTGATGAACTTCCCGCATTTGCAGCTGGGAGCTCCCCAGAAATTCTCGGCCTCGGCCCTCCGCTCTGAGGAAGTGGTGGGCGGGAGGCTGGGAAACTGCCCCGGGGCTGCTGCTTGTTCCCTTTGCCTCCTGGGTTCTCTCCGAACTCCAGGGAGAAAGTCCCGTGTGGGAGGGTCCCCTGTGCGGCCTCTCCCCAATTCTTTCCTAACCCCGCAGGCTGCAGGTCGGAGCACCGCAGGTGGCCCTGGGGGATGACCTTTCCTTTCCCGGTCTGGACACTTTTATTCCAAGTGTCATCAGTACTGATTACGTGTCTACTCTGTGCGTAATGGTAATACCAATAGCCTACATTTCTACAATCCATATCAACCCTCGAGTTTGGAGGGAAGCTTGAAGGTCATCGGCTCAAACACGACCCATCCTTACCACCCCAGCACTGACGTGATCTTATCGGGTCCTTCCCGCCAGGCGAGGCGAGATGGACTGTGGTCCCCCTTTAATCATGGAGCCAGGCAGCAGGAATGGCTTACCCAAGGTCACTCGAGAATCAAAGACAGCTGGCACTCAAACCACTGTCCTTGTAAAGTGAAGTGATGTGACAGATGCACCAATAGGCTGGCCACTGGCAGGTGTAGTCAGCTTTCCTGTGCGCAAACCTTCTCAAGCGTAGCGGCTTGAACAGCGGTCTTTCAGTTCCCGTGGACTCACTCGTTCAGCTGCTCTGAAGCGGTGGCTCTTCGGGTCTCACCTGGGCTCCCTGGGTCAGCTACTGGGCCAACTGAGAGCAGCTGGCCTAGGATGGCTCAGCTGAGATGCTTTATCTCTATGGTCTCGCATCTGCCTGCGGGCTACCTAGGCCTTCAACGGCAACAGGTAGAGTCCGGAGATGGGGAGGGAACTGCAAAGTCTCTTGTGGCCTAGGCTTTGACCTAGAGCAACATTGCTTCTGCCGCAGCCTGTTGGCCAAAGCAAGTCACAAGACCAGCCCAGATTCAAGGGAAGGGATACGAGCTCCACCTCTGAACGGAAGGAGCAGGAAATCCTCCATGAAAATGCTGTGGGAATGGAAAGGGAGCGTTAGTAGCCTTTAAAAATATCTACTACAGGATGTGACAAAGAAACCTTTAATTTTTAAAGGACATAATTCTCACACTCAGGACATTTATATTCCAAAGATAGTTTCCTTTTTAAAGTATAAACATATGACAATAACTCAGATACAGAGGTTGAATTTAATGTATGTGGATTACACCTTAATAAAAAATGAAAAATAAGCCTTAGAGACTGATCATGCTCCCCTGTAAATATGTTACTATTTATTTTACTAGAAAACCAGTGTTTGAATGTACTTTTTAACAGATATAATTGACGTCACATAGGATGATGCTTTGCTCTTTTCATCTCTTCTCCCTAGTCAGGGAGCAACCCTGAACTACATGGGGGAGCTACCGCTGTGCTCTGCTATTCCTGCGGGCGCCGACCCTCGGAGACCCTGAGCCATGCGGCGTGTTGCAGCTGGGGCTGCGGTGCCACCATCTCCTGGGTCAGTCACACCTATGCCACACCCGACCGCCTCATGTGCACCGAGTTTTTAATGCCATGTGAGGGGGAAGAACACAGGAGGCTCCTGATACTGAACATGCTTGTGAAATCCTAACAGCGCCTTATCTGGTCACTGGGGGTGGGGGAGGCTGCGGGGGACCCCTAGTGCCTCACCTGTTACGTGGCTTTAGCATCACCAAGACACTTTCAGTCCCTGTCCTGAGTACTCCCAAGAATTTGGTCCATTATTTTGAATAACTATCACTTATTAAAACTTATAGAATGTTTTAGGCTTTGCAAATCAATGTACACATATGCCATTCCATCTAATTTTCATAATGAGCAACTATTATCCATAATTCACAGATCTGTAAGTCAGGACACGTGTGGTTGCAAGTGACAGCAATTTAATTCAAATTGGCTCAAGTGAAACAACAACAGAGGAACACGGTGCCTGGAACACGCACGGGCGGCTGGCTTCAGGCGTGCCCTGGTGCCGTAAAAATCCCCACTCCTCACTTCACGTCTGCCTCCCTCCACATTGATGTCGCTCACCGGTGGGCCCTCCCGCAGGGTGGTAGAGTCCCCACAAACTCCTGCCTTACAATCCAGCAGGTTTGGGAAATTGGCAGAATAAAACCCCTTATTTCTGGTAGTGCTAAAAAATTCCAGGAAGAATCCTCATCGGCCTGGCCTGAGTCATGTGTCCTTGCCTGAGCCAGTCACTGTGGTCAAAGGGATGCAGAGCTCTGTTTGGCCAAGGCTGGAGCATATGACTGACACTGGAGCAGGGACAGCTCAGTCCTTCAGAAACACGGGAGGAATGGTTGTTCAAAGTCAGGGGCCAGAACAACCATGAAGGGCGAGGGGCTGGGCAGAGAGACAACAGGTGGCCAGGGTAGTAAACCAGAAAAGGAATGTTCATGTGATGAAGTGGTCCTGCTGAGATGGCCCAAGTCCTGAGTGCAAGGTCCGGAGCTCCAACCTATGGCGGGCACATGGTCCGTCTGTGAAGGGAGCACCCCCCTGTCCTTACTCTGCACACAACACTCTGAACACTTTTGTTCTCCAAATATGTTGTAACTTTCTCCACACTGAGCAATTCTCTGGTCACAGTGGACACTGACTAAGGCCCTACAATTTAACTCAATTCTGACACTGCCCACCTGCAGGTAGCAGCAGATTCCACAGGGTCAGGATTCAGTCCCACAGATTGGCCCCACTTCAGACACCAGTCACAAGCCCGGTTGTCACCTGTCCTTCTGACAAGCAGCTACAGATCTCAGTTTCCCAAGACTCCCTCCTTGGGCTGGATTAATTTGCTAGAGGGGCTCACAGAGCTCAAGAAAGCAGTTTACTTGAATTATTATAAAAGGATATGTTAGGAGCAGCCAGATGAAAGGGATGCATAGGGCAAGGTGGGGGGAAGAGCATGGAGAGCCTATGCCCTCCCCCAGGGCCCCCGCTCCCAGCACCTCCACATGTTTACCAGCCTGGAAGCTTCCTGAAAACCCCCTTCCCACCCCACCCCCCACCTTTGGGGATTTTATAGAGGTTTTATTACATATGCAGGATTGATGAAATAATTGGCGGTTAGTGATTGAACTCAATCTCTAGCCCCTCTCCCCTCTCCAAAGGTTGGGGGTGAAGCTGAATCCTCCAACGTGCTGATCACGTGTTTGGTTTCCCTGGAAACCAGGCCCCATCCTTAAGTGATTTCCCATCATCTCATTAACATAAACTCAGGTGTGGCTGAAAAAGCTTGGTTATGAATATCAAGGCACCTTAATATCTCTTATAACTTAGGAAATTCCAAGGGTTTTAGGAGTCCTAGGTCACAAATGGAACAGAGATCAAACATATGCTTATTGTAAATCACAATGCCTCAGCGCTATTTCCTACAGGCCCTGATGATGCCCTAATTATTTATTCAACAGGCACACCAGTGGCAACAGTAGCAATAAAAATAATGGTAATCATATCATTGTAGTAATATCGGAATAATGACTTTATGCCTGGTGCTGTTCTAAGTTCAACTGAGTCCATTTAAAGACCTATCGGCTTTGCGCAGAGAGGTGCGCAGAGGAGCAAACAGGCGGGCAAGAGCGTTAGAAACCTGACGGATGTCAGGCAAGGTCACCTTCCCTTGGGAGAGGCCAGGGGTCTTATTAGGCAGGGGACCCCACTAGCCCTGAACATTCTAGACTGGCCTGTTTAAAATCCCACTCCGATGAGGCTGAAACGGCAGTCGGCTTCAGTATTAAGTCTTGGTGGGCTTAGCACACTGACTCCATTTGGGCTCTGTTGTTTCTTATTAACAACTTATGTTTACTTATTTAATCTTCACACCAAGCCTATTAAGTGGTTTGATACTTACTATTCTTACTATTATGATCCCTATTTTCCAGGTGAGGGTTTTTAAAAACTATATCTTTATTGATTTCAGAGAGAAGAAGGGAGAGGGAGAGAGAGAAACATCAGTGATGAGAGTCATTGATCGGCCGCCTCCTGCATGTCCCCTGTTGGGGACCGAGCCCGCAACCCAGGCATGTGCCCCGACCGGGAATCAAACCTCGATCTCCTGGATCCTAGGTCGATGCTCAACTGCTGAGCCCCACCGGCTGGGCCAGATGAGGATTTTTAAGACTTGTCCTCAAAATGCTTCTCAGGCCAGGGAGGAGTGAGTGCTCAACACCTGCCCAGTCAGCACTAACATCTCCAACTTCTCCTAGTTATATATGTTTTAAATCTAGGAATTATGCTAAGTGGAAACATACAAAGTAAATGGTTCCATTTATATGATATTCAGGAAGTAGCAACGCTCTGGAGACAGAAGATAGATTAGCAGTTGGGAGGCTTGGGAAGGGCACGGGGGGATCCGGGGAGCGACCGAGCTCTGTATCTTGCTGTAGTGCTAATTACCCAATGTAGGTGTTTGTTGAAACTCACAGAACTATCCAAAATGTTGAATTTAATAAATTACATCTTAATAAAAATATGAAAGAATAAGCCTTAGAGACTGATCGTTCTGGTCTAATAAATACATTAATATTTATTTCACTAGAAAACTGCTCTTTGATGTACTCACCAGCAGGTATAATGAGCCCCTTCGGAGAAACGGCTGTGGTTTCTAACACTCTGCCCACGCGGGACTAAAGCCGGAAGCTTCGGCATCCGGATACCCCTGGGTCGATACTACGTGCTACCCGTGGGAAGTCCCTGGGCCTCGCTCAGCTCAGCATTCCCACTGCAGAAGGGGGCGCTGGTGCTCATCTAACTAGGGAAGTTGCCTGATGAATTCTGTCCTGGGCCTTGGTGCCGTCTGTCCTGTCTGCAGTGCTCACGGGCAGCCTATGACCAATGAAAGGCAGCGGCTGTTATTGAAACGCTGGTTCTGATTTGCTTGCACTCAGGCGGGCTTCGTGCCCCTTCTCTGCTCTGCTCTATGGCCCATGGGGCTTCCCCCGTGTGGCTGCATTTCCGAGGCTCCTCAGGCACCCGGCTCCTATTGGATTTGGTCAGAGGCAGGCACTGGCGGGGTGTTATGCGAGGAGGAAGGAGGAAGGAGAGCCAGGGTTTCTGGGGCACAGGCTGTGCATCCTCTGTGGCCCAGCTATTCTAGGCAGGTCCATCATGGTTCTAGCTGCTTCTGGCTGCCCCCGAGCCCAGGCAACACTACCTCTTCTTTTCAGCTTTCTGGTCAGGAGCTGGCAGCCGCTTCCTGCCAGAGCTACTCTTGGGCCCTCTCATCCTGCAGCGTTTGGCCTCAGCATGATTCTCCTCCAGGTGGGTAATTCCCCCTATTGCATCCCTTCTGTGTTAAGTACGTGGGAGTCGTTCCTACCTTCCTGCTTAGGCACAGGCTGATATGGTCGTCCTCCCTGAGGCTTCTGTGGGCCTCCGTGTGAAATACATGGATCCGATTTCTGACCGCTAATGGGTCATGAATTCACTGTGTGGTCCTGGCCAAAGAAATAAATAGCACTGTGTTCCCAGCTGTAAAACAAAGGTGTTCAGAGTGGGGATCCCGGAGGGCAGTATCGTGTTCGCCGCCTTTCCGGGCCTGGGCTAATCGCTCATCCTCAGTCTTAGTAACATGTCCGCATCCGCTTCACCACTGGCTTCCCACCGTGTGTCCCTCCAGGCCGCTGAACCAGTTATGACGTAGCTGGGCTGGGTCCTGGTTGCGGAGAATGCGCTCGGTGAAGCAGCTGAGCAAGGGGCAGGCAGGCTCCACACAGCATCCCTGGGGGACAGCCAAGCAGCCAGAGCCTCCCCAGGCCATGCACACATCGCCTGTGTGAGTTAACTAAGATTTCAGCCTCCAGCAGACGCTACTATGACTGTGGGGGGAAACGCTCCAGTTTTCTTTTCTCTTCATGTGGAAACTGGAGTCAGGACTCTAGTGCAAGGAGCACTGAGTTTTCACAGACAGTCATGGCAGCAACCACAGCAGCAATAGCCTCCACTTTCTAGACTTGCTGTGTTCCAGGTACCTGCTCAGGCACCTGCTGGTTCAGCACCTCATTCGAGCCTCACCGCAACCTAAAAGCTGGATCCCGTGTTCCACGCTTCCAGCAGAAACTGGCCGTGGGAGTCGTTAAATTGCCCAAACACCTGGCACCTTATCAAAGGGAACTTCCCTGACACCCTGCCTGAGAGTTACGTTGTCTGTCTTCCGGTTCACTGAGTCTTTCTTCTGCCCCTCCGTTCTGCAGTTGAGCCCATTCACTGGGGTTTTATTTCAACTGCAGTGTTACTCAGTTTCATTTATATCTGCTTTAGAGATTCTATTACTTTGCTGAGTTTCTCTTTTTCCCCCACGTGTTTTCTTCATGTTTATAATTGCTCATTGAAGCTTTTATTTTATGATGACTACTTAAAATCTTTGTCTGATAATTCTTTGTCTGTCATTTTCACACGGGCATTGACTGTGTTTTCAGTCAAGTCGAAATTTTCTCTGTCCTTGGAATCATGAGTGATTTTAATTGAAACCTGGATGTTTTGGGTATTATAACACACTCTGAATCTTATTGTGACTTTCTGCATCAGCTGGCTGGCAGGGGAAGGGGCTCAGCACCTCATCACTGCTGGGTGGGGTCAGAAGTCCAGGGTCCTCAGTGAGTCTCTGTGGGTATCCAAGGGGGGGATGGTCTAGACTTCTGCTGATACCTCCCTGGCTAAGAGGGGCAGGCGAGCCTTGTGGTTGCTTCCCAAGTGGCCTCTGCTGACATCGGAAGGTGTGCCCCACTGCTGGAAATTGGTGAAAGCCCTGACCCCACCCCCATGGGGAGGGTGAGCAACACTTTATTATACGATGTGGGTGTGGAATTCCAGGCTCCCAGTGTGGGCTCCTCTGGCAGCACAGCATGGAGGGGCCTTCATGCCAGCCTGGCAGGGGCGGAGTAGGGGCTCCCCACTGAGGCTTTGCTCGCTTAGATGGGTGTTGGACCACAGTTTTTCCTGCGGTGTAAAGTAGAGCAGCTATTGTCTAAAAGTTGTCTGTTACACTAGGTTGCCCCTTTCATGGTCTTTGACTAGAGAGAGCTTTGTTGGGAGCTTTTCTTTTGCACCCCGTGATGCTTCCAGGTTGCTGGGTCTAGGATATTTGCATCATAAAAAGAAAAAGAACAACAAAAGTTGGGGCCTCACTAGTCAGGTACCTGGCAGGTCCGCCCAGGCTTTTGTGGGAGGAGTTCCATCGATCCCATCTTCCGGAAGTGGACGTCTCCTAACCTTTCAAATGAAGTGCCAACTTAGGGCCTGGCTGTCCGGTTCCTCAGTCAGGGGGTGCCTGCTTCCTTCTTCAGTCTCTTGTCCTGCCCTCCGCATAGACACCCTGCTCTCCATCCAAACAAAACTGCTCCTCGTGCTGCGGAATCGGTTTCAATCCACATCCTCTCACATCCTCGGACGCGTTGCTCAGCCTGTCTTGGTCTCAGCGTCTTTTCCTGTAATGTGGGGGAGGTTCTCCTGTGCACATCTTAGGGCGTGGTTCTGACTTACAAGAGTATGAATTCTTACAAAATAATCGGGGTGTCTGGCATCTGATGATGTCCAGTGTGCACCAGCTCTTCTTGTATCGGGCTTTCCTTCCTGTGCCCTTGGCCGTCCTGCTGCTACTCCCTCCCATCCCAGTTCCAGGGCACCTCTTCCATGACGCCTTCCTGTGTCCTCTCAGCAACAACCGGCTTTGCCCTCCTGAGAAATTCATGGAAGATTTTTTATCTTCTCCTCCCATATTTTTATATTTTTATGGGACTTCTTTAAGGCGAAGACTGCACTATATTCAGCTCCACATGCACACACTTTGAGCTCATTATAACGACTCACACTGAGTGAATTTTTAATTAATTAAATAGAACAAAAACATCATCTATTAAGTCCCATGTTCCTGTGTTAGATAGAATAATGTCCCATCCCAGTCCCTGGGAATGGTAAAGATGAAACGAGTCATGGCAAAAGGGACTTAGCAGATGTGATTAAAGTTCAAGGATTTCAAGGTGGGGGGTTTTCCTGGATCATCTGGGTGAACCCAATGTAATCACAAGGGTCCTTGTAAGTGACAGAGGGAGGCAGCAGAGTCGAGTCAAAGGTGGCGACGTGAGAACGAAAGCAGAGGTTAGAATGACAGGGCTGTGGACCTGAAGGTGGAAGGTGGGAGGGGTCCATCAGCTGAGGAATCCGATGGCCTCTGTAAGCTGCAAAGAAAAGGAAACAGATTCTTCCTTCGGGCCTCCAGGAGACACACAGCTCTGCCAACACCTTGACTTTAGCCCAATGAGACCCGTTTTGCATTTCTGACCTCTAGATGTGTAAGATAACAAATTTGCGTGGTTTCAAGCCGCTGACTTTGAGGTAACTTGTTATAGCAGCAATAGGAAACTGATACAGTGCACATGGCTGACACCCAATAGGCAAGCTCATTAACAAGATTATGAGGGAAAATAAATGCATTCATTCCTTTACTCAACAGTTATTGAGCACCTACTATGTGCTAGGCACAGTCCTAAGTGTGGGAAGTTGACAGGGTGGGCGAATTTAAACATAAATCAAAAGCTGTTACTGCTCTCCGGATGCTCACAGTAAGAAAGCATGGCACGCCCCGACAATAGTCACATGAGGCAAGGAGCCTCAGCTCTCACAGCGCAGTGGAGGCTGCCAAGCACCTTTCTATGGAAAGAGAATTCAACTTTGCCCAACACCAACTTGTTCCTCTGCGTTCTGTTCAGCTTGTAGACTGAGTTAAACCTGCGTTGAAGCACCTTTAGGAAGTGTTGTAGCCCCTGGACTAGAAACT
Source organism: Miniopterus natalensis (assembly GCF_054644295.1). NCBI lineage: Eukaryota > Metazoa > Chordata > Mammalia > Chiroptera > Miniopteridae > Miniopterus > Miniopterus natalensis. The sequence continues at coordinate 103,101,278 of NC_142083.1, read as the reverse complement.
TTCAATAATAGTGCAACTGCGTGTCCAGGCCGGTTCCGCCACTTCCAGTCCATGTGACCCTGAGCACATCTTACGGAGGAAATAGGAGCACTTCCCTTGTCAGGGTGTTATGAAGAATCAGAGGGTTAACTTAGAATAGAACAGTGGGCACTTAGAATAGAACATGACAGAGAAAATGGAATATGCAAGACTGCTAAATTAAGAAACACACGCGCCGAGTCTGACCCCAAGTCGGAATTTCTGAGCGCAATGCTGGAAAGCCTGCCCTTGAATCTCATGAACTCAAGATGGGACTTGCTGCATCCCTGCCCCTCAGGGTAAGCCAGTCATTCGACCCCTCCGCATGCATGTTTGTACTTGTTTCTCTTGTGTTTTCTAGAGAAACCCTGTACAAAGGTTATTCCATCAACATTTTTCTGCCCAGACTCATGAATTTTCTTACAGGTTAGCTCAAACTTTATTTGTTATAAATGACCCCTTTTAAATGCCTAAAGTGAGTGCTTTATAGAAGAATGAGAATTGTCTCTATGTTCACTGTGTTCACTCATTCATTCACTCTTCACTCATCCAGCAGCTACTTAATGAGCCACACCCTGGGCCAGACACATGCACATGCATGTACACACGTGTTTGCATGCATGTACATCTGTGTGCATGTGTGCCCGTGTACATGTGTATGCATGTGTGTGCATGTGTGCCCGTGTGCACAGGGTGTGTGGGGGGTTGGTGTTGGAATTACATTCCTTTCTAGAGGACTCTTTTACAGCAGCCAGAAGTCAACCAATCAAACGTGCACGTGAGGAGTATGGAATAAAAAGAAACTCCAGGCCGTCAAAGAGTATTTCACTCAGAAAACTCTCCAGCCTCAACTCTCTCTGCTATGGGGAGAGAGGAATTGTGCCCCACCCTTGGTCCAACAGCTGCAGTGCAGAGCACAGCGGAGCTATACTCGCAGACTCAACCACGGCAGGTACCAGAGGGAACAAAATTCTGCCTCAAAGTCATTCATGGTGCAGGGAGGAGCTGATTGAGGAGCCGGGAGCAAGAGGGGTGGCAGGACAGAGCCCTGGGAGTGGCAGGGAACCCAGGGGCTGACATCCAGGTGTGGGCGCCACACACACTGGGCTGGGACCCTGGCTCTGCCACCTACTGACTGTGTGAAACAGAGGATTCTTCAGTGACACAGACACATAGTCAATATAGTAAAACATAGCACAAGTAGAACTGTACTTCCCATAGGGGCTCTGGGAAGATTATTGACATAATGTTTGCAAATATTTAGCCCAACGCCTAACACATTGTTCTTTCAATAAAAAAAAAAAAAAAAAAAAGGAGTTGTTGATATTGGTGGGTTTGGAGTTGATAATGGTAGAGCTGGGTGTCTTTGTTTAGTTATTATTGGAGTAATAAGTGTAACACAAGTTCATTGACAGGCATGAGAATACCAGCTGTCCATGTTCCTCCTCGGCCCCGTCTCCTGGCCACCTAAGGTGCCTCTGCAGCCAGCCTAGGACTCCACTGACGCAGTTAAAACCAGTATCGCAGACAAATGAGCCTCGTGACTGACGCAAGACCCTGAGGTCTCGAAACACAGTCCCCTGCCCTCTCTTGTCCTTTCAGGATGGGCGGGACTGAGTTAAGAGACTAGTCCTATTAGCTTCGCCAAGAGCTGCAGGAGTTTCTGGGACGGGGCGGGGGCAGGCAAGGCAACCCCGCCCGGTCCTCGAGGGCGCAGGGCCCTCTCCAGCGCTCTATAAAACACCAAAACACCGGCAGCTGGCGCGCTGCGGCCTCGAGGCTGGGGCGCCCTCGGAGGCTGGGGCGCCCTCCTCGCCACCCGCGTCTGCCCCACTTCGTCCGCAGCAGCCAGCGCGCCAACGGGCGGCCGCGGGCTCCGAATGAGCCCACGGGCTGCCTAATTATTTCGCACTCACCGTGCTCCATTGTCTCAACAGATAAGCAGTGATATGTGGGCAGTAGCCAAAGGCAGCAAGTCTTTCTGGAGAAAACCAGTTAAACGCGGAAATATCGGAAAGGAAGCGCAGGGTCAAGGTTGAGGGTGAGGGCCAGAGTATTTGGTTCAAATTCCAGCTCGGCCCCTGGCTGCCTGGGGTCCTCAGGGTGAGGCCCCCTCCGTGGTCTGGAAACACAGGCCAGGTTATCACCGTGGGACACAGAACATGCCTCACCAAGGTGTCGCGAAGGCCCGGGAGGCTCCCCTCGCGCTGCATGTGCGATGCTCACGACGCGCTCAGGGGCGCCCTGGTGCCCTGGTCTCGGCAGCCTCGCGCTTGCTGCCCGGAGCTGGGTAAGGTGGCCGCAGGCTCCGAGCCTCAGGCTGGGGAGACGGGGAAGGACTACCGAAGGCAGAGGAAAGCGCTGGTGGAGTCTATTAGGGAGCCCCACACAGCAAAGAAACAGATATTTGGGAAAACAAGAAATCAATGCGCTGACTGAATCACTCGATGGGCTCACTCGCTTAGTGCACAGCCCGGCTCTTGGCATTTGGGAGGAGAATGGATTTTTATTGTTTAATTCCCTGTAAGTGAAGGACTAGTGAATTGTAAAATACTGTTGCTAAACATGTAACATTAAGTATTGAACTAGAAAAAAAAAGAAAATCAATCCCAGGTTTGGTTGCTTATTAGCTTTTCTCAGGGAATTGAGAGTGAAGTGCCATTCCCGCTCTCGCTTTAATTCATAAAAGGCCGTGTGACACCTGAGCAGACACGTCTGCCATCCAAGGGCATGGCTGTCACTCAGTGGCCCGCATCCCCCACACTCGTGGCTCGTCCATGCCGTCGTCCCAGTGGCTGAGCGGGAGTTCAGGAGAAGGCGGGCTCTCAGAGTGGGGGTGCGGGGACTCCCCAGCCCTGCAGCGACTCCTGCTTCCTGGGGGTCTTCTCTGAGCATCAGCCCCCAGCCTTCCCCAGCCCCTGTTCCCTGCATGTTACCACCCCACCCAGCCATTCAAGGCAGCGGACCCCCCCCCCCCCCCCCCCCCCCCCCCCCCGCCAACTGCAGGCGGTGCCCCCGCTGGTCTGTCTTCAGGGACCTGCACTGCTGTCCAAGGTCCCTGCGGCCCTGGAGCCCCTGTGGTCACCCATCCCCACAACTTGGCCAGCCTTGGTTTCTTACTCGGCAACCCACGTGACGAGAAGGCAGAAGTCAATGTCTCTACATTGTTTATTTTCACTTTTTACATTGTTATTATAAAGTCTACTTTACAATTAATAACTGTTTACAATCGCTGACTTAAGAAAACACAGCCTATGATTTAGGGCTGAAGAAATTGTACCAAAGCCCAGATTCGATCGGACTTTGCGCCTCTGAGATAAGACGTCTGCGCCTCAGGGGCTCTTTTCCTTCTTCGCAGGCCGCGCTCGCTCTCCAGGCAGCTCTCCTGAAGCCTGCTGATTAATTTTATTGTTGAGAGAGTCTGTCTTTCCAGGCTCTTTTGAAAGCTGCCTGCACGATTGCTGAGCTAGCACAGCCCTGTAGCTGCTTTGTTAGTCTATTCGAGAGCATCCTTCCCTCTCCTTCCCTCTCCTTCCCCAAAAAACCCTTCCGTGATCACCATGTGCCAGCCCCGGGGCTTGAAAGGTGAGCCAGGGCACAGGCTGTGACTGGAGGACGCACAGACTGACTAGCGCGTGGTAAGACCACTGGGGCCTTACCATCCAGCACGAGCACCAGAAGACTGGACCCCAGAAAATGAATCTTCACCTCTCTAGCCTCCGCTGCGCAGGGAAGGCTTCTCAGGAGAGGTGACATTTGAGGTGAGTCTTGACGGATTAGAGGCAGGAGAAAAGCAAAGGCTGAAGAGAGGTCACTCGGGAAGGTCAGGTTTGTTCAACAGATTGGGAAAGCCCACGGTGAGACAGGGCCTGGGAACCGACAGGAGGCAAGGCCGGGCTCAGCAAGGCCTGCTCCCCACACGAACGCTGTTCCCCATCCTCCGAAAGGTCCTGTGTGGAGAAGGAGCGGGTTTGGGTTTGCTTTTAAGAAAGGTCCCTCCGGCAGCAACATGAAAAATGGATCTGAGGATAGGGAGAGACGGAGGCAGGGGCCACGGTGGGAAATGGCAAGGGTGACCTGAACAGGACCACAGCAGTGGGGATGGAGCCGAGATGAATTTGGGAGGCGCGGGTCCTCCCCGTGAGAAGCAACTGCCTAGCTCAGGCTGTGTGTATCTTCTGGGTCACCGAAGCAGCCTTCTTAGTTGTCACTCTGTCCCCTCCCCAATCCGTCTTCTTCCAGAAAGGTCATTCTAACGAACCGGTACGGGTCCAGTTTACTCAGCTGCTTCGAGAACGGTTTACTCCCTGTCAGCTACAGGGCGGTGCTCAAGGCTGGAGGCCGATATTTTGTTCCCAAAGTGACATTTAGCAATATCTGTAGACACTTTTGGTTTTCACGGTTGGAGGTGGGGTTGCTCCTGCCATCTAATGAGTAGGGACCTGGGATGCTGCTAAACATCCTACAATGCACAGGACAGCCCCTCGAATCGCCTCCTCTGTGTCACCTTTCCAGGCGCCCGTCAGTGCTAGCATCTACCTTCCTACTCTCTTGGACATGGTCTTATCACAGTGCTTCTCCTCTTATTTCTTTGCCTATTTAAAAAAAATGTTATGTTTTGCAGATTACAAAGATACTGCGATTGAAACAATACAATGTAAAGTTGTGTATATGCAAATCCACCACTTCTTGCGACCCACTCCCCCCCCCATGTGAAGGATTCCGAATGTGTTCACTTTGTTCTGAGCTGCAGGCTTGCCCACGGCCTGTGTGGGTGCACGCGCACAGGGGTTTCGCGGCTGATTTTTCACGCACGGCTATGCCACTGGCCTTCATGCTTGACAATCTGTCATGGGCATCTTTACAAGTCAATAGATGTACATATATTCTTTTTTCTAAATTAATTATGCAAATATATGCAGATTTCTGTAACAAACAGAAAAGGGATCATAAGTGAGGAGTTTTATTTTTCTATTATGATGTTTTTCTTGCCCTGCATCCAAATCCTGTAACCAAGTAACCTGTGCTAACAAAACAGCTGTAAGTTCTTCTCTGCCTTTCTCATATAACTGTCTGCAAATTTACACGCACACCTTTTTAGGTCACTGTTAGCTTAATAAAAATAACATCATACGAAATACATTTCTTTATCTTTATTTTCTTACTCAACAATACCTCATAGAAACTTTCTAACTGCTTTAATTATAATTCATTTTTTTAGGTGACTTCAAAGTATTCTATTATATGGATTTTTCTGGACTTTCTCTGTCATCGGCATGTATTTTTGCTACTACAAGTAATGCTTCTATGAACATTCTGGCACATGAGTCACAGCATATTGATGCTTTTACTACCTTAGGAGGGCTCGCAGGAGCGGAATTGCTGGGTTAACCGGGGGGGGGGTACTTTTAATTCTGAGAGGTGCTGCCACTTTACTTTCCAAAGGGCTGTGGAAGTTTACGCTTCCTCCAGTAACTTTTGAGATAATTTTCCCCTCATGCCCACCAGGAATAGTGTTATGATTTTTAATTATTTTTCCCAAACTCTTGAGAGTAAAAAGATATTTTGCTGTTATATTGATTTTAATTTTCTGACTATCTCACATTATATAAAACATAAACTCCATGTCCACACAAGGACTTGCACAGAAATATTCTTAGCACATTATTCAAAGAAAGCCAAAAATCCTCCATTACCTGGAGAGTATAGGTTTAAAAATAAAACCTAAATTACAAGATTAGAAAACACTTGAACATACTACTCCTACAAGTAATCAGGATAATAAAGCTAATTAATCGAGAAGTATGCATAGAGACTACACACATTACACAGGCAATTTGACTAATTATAGTTGTATGATGCGTATATGTCAAAACATATTTTTTAAAAAGTCAAAGAGAAGTGGCCATCTGGGGGACATTTATAATAGTCTATAGATAATAGACAATAAAGAGGCCAAATCCCTCAATAGAAAAGTAGACGAATCCAACTGACCAGGGAAATAATGTGAAGGAGTTTCATTCGTCACAAAGGAATGCGTGACCGTTAGAAACAATAAAATTAACAGCACTACAGGTCTCTGGAGTGAAAAGGCCTCACCTCCTGTAGGAAGCAGGCGACCCACTCGGGGGTTTCAGTGGAGAGAGTTACTGAAGGGGCGTGAGGCCCGGGCGTGGCCCGGGGAGGGGACTGAGAAGGACTGGCCGGTTCTCGGCCCAGCAGCAGGCAGCTCTGCCTCCCAGGCAGGGGTCCGAGGAGAAGTCCATGTTTCTAGATCAAGGGCTGGGCCTCGGGAAGCAGCCCCTGATGGAAGCTGTGACCACAAGGGAGGCGAGCTCTCCCAGAACCGCGGGGGTGCGCAGGGAGGGGTCGGGACAGAGACCCCCCCCTCCCTCCGGCCCATGCTCTGCCATCACTGAGGCCCACCAGCAGAAACCAACCGGAAAAGAGGGCGAGGGAGCCCTGGGCACCCGGTCACACAGTCGGCCTCCTGGGCAGAGCGGGGTGAGACAGGACAGGACAAGAGGTGGTGGGTGGGCCGGGCTCAGCAGGAATAGCCCTCCCCCCAGGCCCCTCGTCTGGAAGCCGGGCAGCCATCACTAGTGGTCCAGGGCTTATTCCACCAGGAGGAGTCTATGCACAGTCCCATCGCCACTTTTCCCCAAGGCTAATATATTGGACATTTAAATAGCTCTAGTGGATCAATAGAGAACGAAGAAGGGCATTCAATGGAAAGGAGCCACAGCACAAATCCGGTTCACAAATGAAGCAATCCTCCCCGTTGGTAGTCAGCTAAAAGAATGAGCCCAGTTTGTAATCAAACTACTGCAAATTAACGTAACAACCGAGTGTCATTACTCATCTATTAAACCCACAGGGTACACTGACCGGGAGCCTCCTGCTGTCAGGGGCGGAGGTAACTGCCTCCCACTGCAGGACCCTAAGCGGCTTCATCTTTTCCTGAGGGAACCTGGGGAGATTCATTAAAAGGCTTCAAAAAGTGCTTCCACCTTCTCCCCCAGTAACTCTACTTCCAGGAATTTGCCCGAAGGAAATACCTGGAAATGCACCTGTGACCTTGTCATCACAGTGTCTACACTAGCGATAAATTAGAGAAAAATACTCCCAAGAGGAGATTTGTGAAAGGAATTGGGGCATGGCACAGAACGAAATGCCCTGAAGCCCCTGAAATCACGATGCCGAGAGCACTTAGTGGCCTGAGATGTTGTGCGTGGGATGTACAAAGTGAGGTGTCATTAAGCAAAGTATTTGAAATGAAAGCCAGGATCTGCTATAGAGTCTGTGGTCTTAATTGTGTTAAAACAGAGTATCTGTCTGTATGGACATGTAGTCTCAGTTTGGCAGCACTCGAACTCTCCACCTGGGTCTTTATCTGTACAGCTAGAGGTGGCGATAGATAGAGGTAGAAATTCTTACGTCTGCAGTGCGTGTCTATTTCTGCATGTAGAGAGAGGAAGACTAGACACTGGAAGAAGTTACACTAAATTTTAACAGTTTCCATCTGTGGAGCAAGATTACAGGTAACTTTCAGATTCTGTATACTTTTATTTCCCAGAGCAAATATATTTTATCTATTGAGTTTTGTAGAGACAGGCATGGGTATCCCAGAGATCAGTTCATCTTCTCTTTGGCATACGCAGTGTCCATTTCCCCCTCCGCTGCGTCGGTAAGTATGTTAAGTTCCCAGGTAGGAGGTGGCACTCCTAGAGCTTGAGATGAAAGCCTGTGCTCTTCCAAGAACATCGATACACCGAGCTCTATGAAGCAGCTCCCTGGTGAGGCCCTTACTGTTGTGAAAATAGATAGTTGGATTTTTAAAATCTAGATTCTAGGAGATAAAATGAAATCATCTCTTTGCATGTGATCCAGCCTCTGGTTTGTGTCCCACTGGCTCTCTAAACTGGGGCTGCCAGTGGATGGACCAGCTCACTAACTAATGGGAAGTTTGCAGGAGAGACCTGTGGCGCAAGCAGCCCCGTGTGAGGCGGGTTTCGCTCTGTGCGCCTCGGCTTGTAGGTGCTAGATGGCCGAACGCTGGAGTAAATAGGAGGCCACGCCTCAGGCTGGAGTGGCCGGCTCCAGACAGGGCCAACTCTCCAATCAAGACATGTCTTCATCTGTACAGTGTGAGAGTCAAATAGAAAGTTCTAGTCCCTCCAGAAAGAGGCTCTAGGCTTTAGAGCTCCTACACAGACATTTCTAGGCCCCAGGTCTGGCCATGGCCAAGCAGGTGCCCACGGCTCGTCTGGGCGGCACAGGGCTGCTCACTGGACCGTGGGGACAGGGGCATGAGAAGACGGAGGGTGGGACTGGGAACTGGAGCCTTTAGAGCCTCAGGCCAGCTAGAGAACGGAGCTGGGCCCTTCACATCAAACCCACAGCCACCACCCCGGGGGCAGCAGCATCCAAGCTGCTGCAGGCACAAGCAGCGGGTCAGCGCTTGCTCCGCATGAGCCGAGCCAGGCTCCCGTGAGCCCTGTGGGCCAGCTGGGGGAGGGCAACTGCACCCAGCAACCGTCCTCACCCCTCCCGGTCTCCCCGCTGCCACTCCTGAGTCCCTGACAGTTACCCTGAAACTGCAACAGGGAGGGCAGCCTGCCCGCAGACTCAGCGCCTCAAACCTGAGCACGAGTCGTGCTCGGCCACCCTGAGCTCAGCTGCCCACTCATAAGTGTCAGCCGCCCACGGGTTAATAAGGTGCCTGATCAAGAACTGTGGGCGCCTGGGTCCCATCCTGGCCTGGTCCTCGTAGCCTCACCTGACACTGGAACCAAAGCCCCTGGGTTCTGCTCTCAGGAAATGCAGTTCACGTTCAAATCTGTGGGCGTGTTTCCTATTGTTCTCAGTTTTGGTCACCGAGCTGGGGTGTCTGGAAGACAGCCACACAGACAATGCCCATGGCGGCAGGTGGGCAGCGGGTGATTTAAATCACTGACTTCAGAGGTCCTGATGGAGACAGTGCATGGTCAGGAGAGGCCGGCTGAGGTGCAGGGATGCAGGAAACGCCCGCATTGATGGCTCCGAGGACGCCAAGACCTGCGAGGCCACGATGGCAGCTGGGACCTGCCTCCCAGGCACGAGGGGATCAGAATGACAGAGTGACGGGGTGGAGCTGGAGACCACGCCTGAGGTGTGAGGCCCATCCGGGGGCTGTGTAACCGTCAGACGGCAAGGAGGTGGGGTGGAGATGGGGCCACAGCCACTGGCATGAACTTAAACGGGACAGAGGCCTTTACATGAAGACTGAGGAGTTACCAGGAAAACAACAAGCAATATATATTTTAAAAGGAAAAAATGAAGAAAAATAACCAGCCATAATCTTACAAGCCAAATAAAACCACTAGTTGTCATATGTCCGTCCAAACCTTTGCTTAAATATGTTGTTTGTTTTTAAAAAGCACTATAACAATATATCATTAGCATCTTCCCAGAGCAATGCCTGAAGAGTTACATCATTTTGATAAATGCTATTACATAGATTTAATTATTTTCAATAATTTCTTATTGTTGAAACTTTGCAATGTTTTTATATAAAAATATCAGTATGATAAGAATAAATCATAAGCTAGCTCCCCTCACTTCTTTAAAAGGAGAGAAACTAGTCCATTCACAGCGGGCTCTGCGGTGGCCCCTCCGTCTCAGCGCTGCCGGCTGGAGGGAGGCCGCAGTAGGCGATCCCCCTGCACTCAGGCCAGGGTCACTGTCACGCTGGGGCTCCCTTCTTCCCAAGGTGCTACTCTTCTGAGAATAACCTAAACACCCCAAGCCCCACTAGGCCCTCAAATTTGGCCAGAAGGTATCTATATGCCAGTTTTTCCTTTTACTGAGTTTAGTTCACAAACCTGAGAGCTTACTCAGGGCCAGCGTTCCGAGGTCGTACAAATTTACTGATGTGTCCTCATAGCGACTCTCCAGGGTAGATTTTAGTGCTAGCTCCCATTTCACTCTGGCCAGGCTATGGCCGGGAGAGGCTGCTTAGCCCAGAGTTACGCAGCTGGCAGGTGGCGGGTGGCAGGGGGAAGGCAAGGTGGCACGGCCCTTTTCCTGTCGCTGGTAAAGGACAGCTATTGCACAGAAGTAGCGCAGGCTTGGAGTCCCAGGGGTGTGTGTGTGTTTTCCCAAAAGAGAGCAGTTTTAACAGATGAGACCCCTTTGTCTGTATTTCCTGACAGGTGGTCACCAGCCACAGCGTGATGGCATCGGGCGTAAGGAGCCGTGACTCTTGCGTGTTTAAAGGCCGTCCTTTCTGTTACATGGCCCAAACTTATTAGGGCATGACCTTTCACACCTGAGAGAGAAGCTCAACTTTACCTGGAGAACAGAAGTGGTTCCTGCATCTGGGCGGCTTTCATTGTGCCAGGGGCCCCGCCTCTTCCTGCCTTGGTGACGCAGGAGATGCCTGCTTCTGGGACTCAGTTACTCCCGCAGGTGACCAAAGGTGGCCCAAGCTGCCGACAGCCAAATATTCGCAGGGATCGATGGAGCAGGACAAAGCTCACCTTTAACAGAGGACTAGATGTGAGTTTACCCACAGGCGATGGCAGGGGCGTGATGTCACATCTGCATGCTGAAGGCCCAGGCGTAGCTGGAGTCAGCGCCACGGCAAACGGCCGCGCCCCGGCCCCGCCGCTCAGCGCGGCCCCCGCTCCGTCCCAGCAGGTCATTTGCCTTCCACAGCACTAGTGGGAGGGCCGCTCACCAGTTGCCTCGCTGTGAGGTTCGAGTTCGGGTAGACGACAGCAAATGAGGCCACCTTTCAGCAAACAAGAGTACCCAGTGTGTTCCCAAAGGCACTGCGCGTGGGTGCTGCTCCCGGGGATTCAGGGCTGGGCCAGAAGGAGGATCCCCAGGTGCAGGCCGGGGCTTGGATGCTGGCGGGATGTGGGCCCGGCTATGTTCCTCCACATGCTGGTTGGGGGCCTTCGGCCAGTCGTTCGGCATTTGGATCTAAGCAGCCTCATCTGAAAAATAAACTTTCGAGGGAATTAAGGGAGGTGTCATATAAAGGGCTCCCAGCTGGCATTCCTAGATGTTTGTTAGCACTCCGGCCAATACAATTTATCAAACCCGTTATACAGGCCACCTCTTGCAGGAAGCCTTTCTGAATATTGGAAGCAACATCTCGACACTAAGAGCGGTTTGCAGGCCGGCCCTCCACCCTGAAGCAGCAGGGTGCCCCGGCAGCAAAGCAATCCCTGCAATCCCCACCACATTGCAGTGTGTCCTGGGACATGATCAGAGCTGACACAAACACACACACGTTTCTGTGTGTACACACACGTGTATAAACTGAGTTATTTATACATATTAGCTTATTATAGAGTTAAGAAACAACTTGAATTTTTAGCCACATTTTGTGAAGACCCAGCCACGTTTTAGAAGCAGGTTGGGTGAGCCTTAGGCGACGCGGGGGTGGGGTCTTATCTTTCAAACAAGTCTCAAAAGTCTAGGTGGCCAAGAGCCCTAGCTGTGCGTCTTTCATGGTCACCTTAAAGGCTCCAGTTGCCTACACATATGTGTTTGGACCATGGAAATCTTCATCCCTATGTCAGGAAGCAAGATTTGGGGGACCTGTGATCCTAAAAGCCAGGCAAGCAGTAGAGCTGGCTCCAGGCTGTGGATGTGATCACAGAGGGTCCAAGCCAAGAGCTGAAGTACAGGACAGCCTGGCTGCAAGGTCAAAGGCTCCAGGTGGCTGCCTTAGATTTAGGAAAGGGAGGGAGAGAGAGGGAGGGAGGAAGAGGCAGGGGGAGGGGGAAGAAGGGGAGGGGGGGACTAGACAGGAATGGTGAGGAGCCCGGAGGAAGCGGGCTGCAGACCCCCCGGGACTGTGCAGCGATGCGGAGGCCCAGCTTCCCCTCCGTCTCTGCACCACCAGTTCTCCATCTCTGACCGTGAGCAGATAAACCGGACGCTGAGAACAAACCAGCCCCGTGAAAAACAAAGGAAGAGCCCATACCCTCCTATTTAATGAGCTCCTACAGCTCAACAAGGAAAAGAAAAACCTGCTCACTATAAAAATGAACTTCCAGAGGAAAGGAAAGGAGCTATGGACAGCCCATAAATATGTGAAAATATTTCACACCATTCTTAGTCATGAAAATTCATTCAGATACCACTGGACATCATCAGAATGGAAATGCTGAAAGGAACGTCTGAGGTGAAGCTGGGGAGGGAGTGGAGCGGCAGGAGCTCCCCCTCCGGCTGCTGGCACAGGGGCTGTCCCACCCGGTGCCTAGGACCTGGCCCAGCCTCAGGTGACAAGTTCACATGCAGACTGCCCTGCCCAGCCGGTCCACTCCCGGGCGTACATTCCGGAGAAACTCTTGCGTATGTGCCCGGGAGACACGTCCGAGCGCCGGTCCGCAAGGGAGGGTGACACAGAGCCTGGCGCGTGGGACAGGGAACGCTGGCAGCAGCCGAATGAGCCCGTGGCTGCAGCAAGCGCGGGCCTCAGGTGATAAGTTTAACCACAGAGAGCAAGTTTTAAAAATGCATTCTATATGCTTTGTAGATTTTCTAAAAAGGTAAAAAGGTGTTTGGGGATGCATACCTCTGGGGAAAATCCATAAAGTAAAGCAAGAAATAACTAACAAACTATCTGAAGAGCGGTTACCTCCGAGCAGGGGCCGTACGAGGAGGTGATCAGAAAGCGGCAGGGAAGCCTTCCAAAGCTCTGATCATGTGCAGCGTTCCAGCTCTCAGGCTTCGTCACAGGTACTTAGATGTTTGTTTAAACGCTATCTGAAGCTACGCACATCCTTTTTATGTACTGTTCTAAAAAGATACGTTTAATAAGTAAAAATAATTTTAAAATGAAGTGCAGTCTGAGGCAGTAAGGCCATTTGCAGCCAGTCAGCAGGACGGCTGTTGTACAGTCCCCGCCAATGAAAAGCGTCGGCTTAACCATGTCCCTCGAGTGCGGGGGAAACCGTGCGGCGTTTACCTTTCCCTGCCTGGCTTACTTCACTCGGCATAACCCCCTCTGGACCCGTCCGTGTGTTACAAAGGACAGGCTTTTCCTCGCTGCGTAGTGCTCCACGGCAGACAGGCGCCCGTCACGTCAGCCATCGCCTACGGTGGGCGCCCGGCTGCTTCTGTACCTTGGCTACTGTCAGTGCTGCTGCAGTAAACGTAGGGGTGCCTAGGGGTGCATGTATCTTTCAACCGACTCTGCGTAATGAAAACATCTTCACAGCTTCAACCAGAGAAGGAACAGGTGAGATGCACCCCAGTGTGATGTGGGCCCCCGGCAAGTCCTTCACAGGTAGAAGTCCTTGGGACATTCTCCAAATCCAGTGTTTGAGAGCTAATAGTCATTGGGCACTTACTATAACCGAGCTACTCCCCGAAGTGTCGTATAAAAACTATTTCATTTAATTGTCACAAGACTCAGGCAGATATGATGCTGGACATTTTCCCAGTGAGGCACCGGGAGCTGAGCCGTTTGTTCACAGCGTGGTGGCTAGAAAGGGGCATCGCCTGGTAGCCAAGCAGCCCTGCTTGGCCCCAAAGCCTGTGCCCTAGACCATTAAATACACTTTCTCTTTGAGTTTATATAATTGCACTTAAATACAGGAATCTGAGTACAAAAACCTAAGAATCTGAGGCCCAGGTTTCCATTTGTCCCTCTTTTCTGTTGGACAGCGGGCTTGCGCGGCCACGGCCTCCCCCTAGGCGCTTCCTGCGGCGCCAGAGGCACGGAGCGAGGCCGGGCGGTGGGCTGGACGCAGGACCCGGCCCAGGGCCCCAGACCTCCCGGGAGGGCGGGCCCAGGCCCCGGGTCTTCCGACGGCATTTTCAGGAATCGGTCAGAGGAATAGCAGCTTTCCCTTTATTAGATTTCCAGCTGCCAAAAAGTGTTTACAATGTTTAGAAGATTTCATAATGAGTCTATATCCTCCTGACTCCTCATGTTTATTCCTAGAAATTTAATCTGCAAACGCCCAGACAGGCCGGCGGTGTCCCCGTTCCTTCTCGGGCGGAGGCCCCGGGGTTTTCCTCCGGGGCGAGCACTCCTCTGTGGTTTGGGCAGCAGTGTGAACAAAGGTGCCACGTGTCCTGTTGCCCAGATGGTGGACAGGACACAAGGTAAACCTCAAGGACCCTGGCCTTGGACTTCAGTGAAGGTGGCTCACGGGATGGTCCGCGGCGATTCCTGTCCCCAGCAGTGGCCTCAGTGCACTGGCCGCCCCTTTCCCTTACTTTCCATTACTTGGAAGCTCAGAGCTTCCCAGACCCATATGCTTTCTTTTTTTTTTTAATCCTCGCCTGAGGCTGTTTTTCCCCTTGCTTTTCAGAGAGAGTGGGAGGGAAAGGGAGAGAGAGACGTCACTGCGAGAGACACATCAAAGGTCCCTCCTGCAGAAGCCCCCCAGGGCAGAGGATCGAGCCTGCAACCAAGGTACGTGTCCCTTGGCTGGAATCGAACCCGGGACCCTTCAGTCTGTGGGTGGACGCTCTAACCACTGAGCCAAACTGGCCAGGGCCAGATCCATCTGCTTTCTGATCCTTAGTTATTCAGTTTGTGATTCAAATTTGTGAATTAGCAATCATTCCAACACATTCTTTCTCCCTTCAAGCCAGTCATGATTGATTTCTGTTTCTTAAAATTAAAGGATCCTGACTGAAATATTATCCAAAACATGTAAGACATTCGTCATTATATTGTTCATAATAGTGAAAACGGGACATTCCTTCCCTGGCCAAGCGGCTCCGCCGGTTGGAACACCACCCCTGGCGCCAAAAGGTCCGGGGGTGAATTCCAGGTGGAGACACATAGTGGGGCTGCAGGCTCGAGCCTGGTCAGGGTGTGTGTGCAGGAGGCAGCTGATCTGTGCTTCTCTTTCTCAAAATCAATAAAAACATGTGCTTGGGGGAGGATTGAAAAAAAGGAGGAAATTCCTTAAAACATGGAAATAGTTGGACATAAATAAGGGTTTATTTAAACAACAAAGCATTCTACAATAACTTGAGTCTGTGACGTAGACATAATCATTGACTTGCAAAATGTTTGCGACATGTTGTTCAGCGGGGAGCGCGAGGTGCGGAGCAGTGTGTGTAGGTGTGGCCCGCTGTCCGACCTCCCTACTCGCCAGCTCTCCCGTGCTCGTTTCCGGGAGGCGGGGCTATCAAGGGTATGTGGCTTCACTGTATTTCCTAATGTTCCTTCAATAAATTTGCATTTCTTAAGAGGAAAACATTCTTTTAATTTATGGTCTCTTAAACAAATAATGAATTTTTCCAGAGGAATTTTTAAGCCACAGATCTAGGAAATGAATGTGCGAATTCTGCATATGTGGTTGGTGAGTGTTCCAATAAAGCATCACAGGTTTTCATGGGACTAGATTCCTGTTCCACATTTTTTGCAGCATAAGTGATGAGCCAAACCAAAAAAAAAAAAAAATCCTTGAGGAAGAATCAGTGGCTGGAAGAAGGGAAACAACTACCGGTCAGCTTTATCACACGTCAGACTGTGGCTAGTTTTGCTTTAAGGGTCAGAGTTGAACACTGAGAAAGTCACCAAACTGGAGCCAACAGAAACGCGTGTGGCCCTGGATGTGTCACTAACCAGCCCTACATCAGCGGGCGAGTCTCCTAACCTTTTAGTCCTGCTCACATATAAGATGAGAGACAGAACTAGAGTGTGCAGTTTCTCTAGAGTCTAAGAGCCCTCCGTCTATCAAAGGGAAGCGGGCACAGAGGCCGGTTTCCATGCTCAGCCTGTTGCATCACCGTAACAACCCTCTGGTCACAGCACCTGGTGTGAAATGAGGGCCCCAAACCAGACCACAGTGGTGGACAAGTGGGACAGTCCTCAGCTTACTCCGTGGAGGGGAAGTCCACGGTTAGACGTCGGTGTGAGCCCCAAACAGAACCAGGGAGATTGGCACCAAGGGCGTCTCCAAGGTGGGCGGGAAGGAGCCACCTCTTTCTGCGACAACGGACAGTGGCCAGGCGGCTGCGCTGGGGCCCGTATTTGCTGCCGTAGGAGGAGAAGCTGGATATAAAGTTTACCAGTGGGGGGATCGAGGGGAGAAGCGAAGACTCCAATAGTGTCATCTGAGCAGCTGAGCCCAGCTGTTCCTGAAACCATTATGGCAGCCGATCACCTAGCTTCCCTTGTGGAAAGCCTGACGCTGTTTAACTAGGGCTGCCCCGTGGTTCATTTTATGAACCCGGACCGGGCTAAGGGATTCCCAGACGGCTGATAGCACAGAATTTCTGGGTGTGTCTGTGGAGGTTTTAGAAGAGATCAGCATTTGAATGGGTGAAGTGAGTGAAGCAGAGGGGCCCCCAATGCCTGTGGGCACTGAGGGCCTCACTGAGGGGGGCCCAGGCCCAGCCAAAGGCGAGGAGGGGAGACAGCCCTCCTCCCTTCTCTCGCTCTGGGACAGCAGGGCTCCTGGTTCTCAGGTTTTTAGAGTAGGTGGGGACTTACACCATCAGTCCCCAAGCCCCACACCCCTTCCCTCCCACTCCAGGCTGGTGCTCTCCCTGGAAAAGGGCAGGTCATGGGACTTTTCAACCTCACACCTATGTTACTATAACACACACACACACACACACACACATCCTATAGGTCATATTTCTCTGGAGAGCCCTGGCGGATACAGTTTCCACTGCTTATATCACCTCTTCATAGGTATATAGAGTAAAACAGCAACATTTTAATCCTAACAACCAAATAACCACACACCAGCCTGTGTAGGGAGTCACTAATTTCAGCCTCATTCTCGCAAACACCTTGGGTGGCGGGCACTCATCCTCATTGTAAGCTCGAGGAATTGAGGTTCAACAAAATAGTTTGCTCAGGACCAACCAGTTTGTCTTATTTTTTGGAAAGAGTAAAACATGTTAGTGATTAGCAATTTTTAGGTTATTTGTTTCCCATGAGACTTGTTCACAAAACTAAGATCTAGTTTTCACATCTCACTTTTTACTTCGTTTATGATCTAACATTTATATAGCATCTAGTTTTCGGCAAATAATTTTGTTATTTTCAATGATTCATCCTTTACCAACAAATGTGTGTGGTAAAAGCCAATAGTTGTCCGCACTCCCCGCCTCCTCCCGCGGCAACGGGCAGGGCGCGTGGGAGGAAGACGGCCTTTCCCAGCTTCTCTTGCAGCTACGGGGTCACCTGGCGGAGTCCTAACCAAGGAAATGTGACGCGGACGTGCCCTGCGGCAGCTTTCTCAGACAATCGGGATTTACCCTTTGCTCTTTCTGTCTCTGTTCGGTTATCCATCAGCAGAAACATGAGTGTTGGGTGGAGATCCAGCCATCACTTGGATCACGATGGAGATGCAGTTTTCTGGAAGGAGCTTGGGTCCCGGGGATGTTGTGGGACATGCGGGACACAGCCACCATACCAGCCCCGCATGGCTTCCCCTCAATATAACAAGAGGGAGATAAACTCCTGTTCTTGTTGTTGTTGATTTTTTTGTTTGTTTTTTAATATGTTTTTATTGATTTTTAGAGAGAGAGGAAGGGAGAGGGAGAGAGAGATAAAAACACTGATGAGAGAGAAACATCGATCGATCGGCTGTCTCCTGCATGCCTCCCGCTGGGATCGAGCCCACAGCCCTGGCCTGTGCCATGACCAGGAGTCAAACTGGTGACCCTTGGTGCCTGGGATGCCGCCCAATCCCCTGGGCCACACCAGCTGGGCATACACTCCTTTTTTAAGATACTATTTTTTAGTTTCTCTAGGTGCTGCCAAACCTAATCTTAAAAGTGATCCATTTTATTTGCCATATAATAGAAATGTAAAACTTTACAGTGGGAAGGAAGCTTTCGGGTTGTGAAGCCCCACACCCACAGGTTAGAAATGGGAGCCCTGAGTCTCCCAAGACTGGAGTGTTCTTTTAAAAATGAATCAGTACTTATCCTTCATGACGTTAAATACCCTTACATTTTAATCCAATTGCACAAATTTCATGGCACCCTAATTTCTCTGATTATTTATTTATTAATTATTTTTTTAAAAATATTCTTTATTGATTTCAGAGAGAGGAAAGGAGAGGGAGAGAGAGAGAGAAACATCAATGATGAGAGTCATTGATCGGCTGCAGCCCGCAACCCAGGCCTGTGCCCTGATCGGGAATCGAGCCCCGATCGCCGGGATCGTAGGTCAACACTCAACCGCTGAGCCACACCTGGCTGGGGTCTCTGATTATTTAGACAATTTAGTTTTGAACTCGCCTAAGGAATCAATAGAAATAATCAGAAAAATAAAATATGAACTTTAATTTCAGATATTCATGAATTTGGATGCCAATATCAGCCACATTTCGGGTCTGGAACTTTCTGGTCCATGCTCGGTTCAATTACTTGTAAATTTGGGTTATTAACACCTAATTCATAGGATTTTAGTTGATGTCTATGAAAACATGAGTGTCTGGCACACAGTAGGTGCTTAATCAATGACTTTATTCTTTGGTATGAGAACACAGCTCTTATCTGCAGTTTGAACAGTGTAATGTGACCTCACAAATATTTATTTGAAAGGCAGACAAGACCTGGGCTTGAATCTCAGTTACCTCATACACCAGGGATGTGATTTTAACCATACTTCTTAGATCCTCATTTTTAAAGATGCAAAATAGGATTAATTGTATATCACATGGGTTGTAACAATAATAAGCTACAATGCAACTAAAGCATCCTATATATAGTAGATTTCCAACAAATAGAAGCTCCTGTTCATATTGTGCCTCTCCTGCCACCGGTGACATCTGTGTCTTAACGTCACAGAGGTTATCTGGATTGGGGGTAACGAAAAGAACCCCAGTAAATCCTGATTTAGGGATCTTAAAATTTTTTAATTGCCCTACTGAAAGACATGATGAGACAACTCAAGTTCAAATTAGCTTTGCTTTCGGGGTAGAGGGGCGGGTGACAATGAAGGAAACCCAAGGAACACCAGCTCGAGCTCACACGCCTCCAAGAGAACAACTGGCTGCGTCGCTGAGGCGGTGAAGGAGGCTCAGGAGTGGCGGAAGCTGCATCTTTAGTCCACACGTCACTGCGATGCCAATTTCCTATATGCTTATTTCTGTCTCTGAGTCACAGCTCTACCCTCATGTGCTTTGGCTTTTTTATTAAACAGACTCTCCCTAAGTTTATATCCTTCCCGCGTAGCCGTCTATCAGTGAGAATGTCACTTACCCGAAGGTAAAGCAGCGGAGAAGCAGACCAAGGACATCTTCGGGTGCATACCGGGGGCCGGGGCTTCATCAGGAGAGCCAGGGGGGCCCCGAAAGTTTTCAAGCCGGAGATGCTGTTCTCTCCCCAGAAGAGAAAATGCAAGTGGGTAGCAGGAGTCAAAGCACGGGGATTAGTTAGAAGATAAGACGGCTGCAGGAAGAGGCCAAGCATTAGGCAGTGAACCAAAGTGATGGGAGCGAGGACAGAGGAGAGAATCCGGAGCCAAGAAATACTTCTGAGGCCAGCAGGAGGCTCTGACCGCCCTGTGGGAGGGGCAGCGGCCTGGGGCTGGCCGGGTGTGCCTAAGCTAAGTGACCGCGCAGGTCCAGACGAGTGGCCTGGCCCTGGAAGCCTGAGGAGGGGGGTGAGGGGAGCTGCGGGGCTCGGCGGGCGACGTGAGAGTGACCGGGCTCCGTGGGCACAGGGCTTCACGGCTGGGGGTGTGCCCAGAGCGCTGCAGGAGCATGGAGACCGGAGGTGCAGGGCGGGAACCGACCGGGGACTGGTGTCCGAGGCCCACGTCAAGCGGATAAGGACAAGCTGGGGGAAGGAAACCGCGATGACGAGGTGCCTGCGGCAATGCCGGTGGCAGGTATCTTATCCGTGTGCTTCTCAGCATCACGGCGAGTACCTGACGTGCTTCAGTGTGTGCAGGACTTTCCTTGGCAGCACTAAATGCTCGATGGGAGGAAAGTTTATTAAGGATCAAGAAGGAAAGAGTTTGATCAGTGATATACGTTGCATGTATGTGTGCGTCAACTCAGCACGTTGTACACCGGAAATACATTAGAAATATACCAAAATGCTGTCCCTTACGCTTCAGTAAAGCTAGGAAATTATCTTTAAAAGCATTAACAGTGTTTTCAAGGGGTAGGAAAAGAAATTCTTTACCTACGGAAAAAGAGGGTCCTGAGACCACTCCCCCTGCCCATGCCCTCTGGGACTTTTTAGACATATTTCCAAAAAGAGCCACGTCTAACACTGCATTCGACCCAGAGAAAATCGAAAACTCTAATGCCGATGTCTTCTATCTGCAACTGAGAACCTGGTGCTCATGCCCGGTGAGGCCTGTCAGGCTAATGAAATT
Organism: Miniopterus natalensis; assembly: GCF_054644295.1. Taxonomy (NCBI): domain Eukaryota; kingdom Metazoa; phylum Chordata; class Mammalia; order Chiroptera; family Miniopteridae; genus Miniopterus; species Miniopterus natalensis. The sequence goes on along the minus strand of NC_142083.1, from coordinate 103,080,940 downwards.
TGGCGCTTGAGAGCATTTCACAGGAAGTGAATCAGAGATTAGACTGGCGGCGATTTCAGCGCCAGGAAGCGCCTGAGAGGCGGTTGGTGCAACCCGCTTGCTTTATAACCGCGGGAGCGGGCCCAGCGGCGCTGGGTGCCGCCCTCCAGCTCTCAGAGCGGCTTGGCCAAGACAGGCGCCGACGGGGGGCCGGGGCCTCTCGCCTGTCAGCCCTCGGCCCCTTCGTGGCTACGCCGCTGCACCCGGTGAGGCCGCGGGCGCCCCCGCCACCGAGGGCACGCGAGGGAACGGCTTGCTGTATGTGTGAGAGGGCAACGTTCCCCTTTTTTGTTGTTCATTTAAAGAGAAATATGAAACTTTAGCTTGTCCACTGTAAAAGTTAACAAGAAGGAACTCACTCTTTTCATGAGTAAGCCGAAAGACGGAAAAAGAAGACCTAAAATCAGAGGGAATGAGCAAGGAGACAAAGAGGGGAAATAAGAGCAGAGAAGAGCAATAAGGAAAAAAGAGAGGCAATGATAGCGATGAAGAAGGAAAACTGGAATGGAAACCATTAATCCAAATGCAGGGGAGCAATGGGGCCTCTGAAGAGAAGGGAAGTCTCTGAGGTGAGAGCAAGGACCTCACGGGCGTGGGAGAGGCACTTACGGATTCCGTGATCACTGTGTTACGATTCTTACCCGGCCATCCGCCTGGGGAACGGCGTCAGAGGAAAGCTCTGCCGGGGAGCGCTGTCCTGTGGACGGCCTTTTCTACGTATTGGCACCAGCACCAACATCTACCGCTTTTCAAAGCCCCTACTGCGTACCAGGTGCTCCTCAAGGATCGGGCTAACCCAGGTGAAAACCAAAGTCTTGAGAGGTTAAGTAAGCCCCCTAAGTTCACTGAAACTTACAAGTCTTGCTATGGGTGGAACAAGGTCAGTGTCTCTCCCAATAAATGAAGATCTTACACTTATGAGGAAGAACCTGGATTTTTAGAAGTCCTTTTGTTCTATAATTCAGCACCAAAAACAATATTCCCAACATGTTTATCATTCAAACTCTATTTGTTGAATAAACGAGTGGATGGAGGGACTGATGGATGGATGGATGGACGGACTGACGGATGGAGAGATGGGGATGGACCTACCAGTATTTGTTGAGCATTGTGCTGAACTCTGGAGACACAGAGATGACCGGCTATGTAAGTAATTATAAGATAGTTTGATAAGATAGTTTGCTGAGATTGTAATTAAAAAACAGGAGCAAACCAAACCCAGACCCAGGATCTGGGGTCCCAGATCCTGAATTTTAATTTCGTGGCAGGGGGGGTCAGAAATCTGCAGGGCAAAAGTTTCTCCAGGTGACTCTTACACACGTCAAGGTTGAGATCCACCATTAAGCGCAGAGTTTCCCCAATTTCCTAATCATAAGAATCACTCAGAAATGAACATACGCAGTCCAGGAGCCCAGCCCAGGCCGAGAGACGTAGAATGTTGGTGGAAGGAGCAGCAGCGGGTCACTGCTGTGTCCTGCTTTGCTGGTCAGCCGGGGCTCGCTGGGTAGTTGATTGGCCTCCCTCTCTGCAAGGAAAGGGTAAGCAGAAGCCGGTGACAGACTGTGGGAGGCATCCCCACTGCGCTGAGGACAGCCTGGCTTTGACTGTCTTTAGGATGAGCCCTGAACAGGAATTCCTAACATAATGAGAGTGCTCATTAATCAGGAACTTTTTCTCCCCGCAGGCACTGGGCTAAGATCACTCATCCAAACAACATCTCATTAAGTTCTAACCACACGCTAGGACGTCAACACTCAAGTTAGTGTTAGAAATGAGGAAACTGAGGCCCCAAAAGTTGATAAAACTTGTCCAAGGTCACCTAGCTGAGAGGCTAGAATTTGGATCCCAGACTGACTAGCTGGACTCTCCACCGTTAATTAACGCGATGCTCTATCGACCACATTGCTGTTTATTCTGCACACGGCCCCCACCTGCCAGGCTTCCACTGTGTCTGCAAATTTCCTCTCCCAGGGACTTTTCTTCCCCAAGCCACCCGTTACCCTTAGCTTCTGCTGAGACCAGCCAGGGGAGCTGTGCTTTGGGATGAAGCTGGTCTAATGGTAGGAGTCAGAAGGTTAATTAGGCAGTGGTAGGATCATAGGACCTGCAGACGAGCTCTTGGTTATTTAATCTGTCAGATAAGGATGTTGAAGTGAACCTCCTTGTGAGAACCAAGCAATAACATAAATAAAGAAATGGTCAGTGTCTGGCAGGGCTCGGACAAGTCTCACTTCCCTCCCTTTCTCCAACTGCACGAGCTGGACAGCTCCCTAGGCTTCAGCGACAGAAAGTTACGTTGCACCAGGGTCCAGCTGCTGCAAGGTCAGTGGGTGCAGGAAGACTTGTGCTTACAGGATGCTTTCAGGTGTGCTTTAAATGCATTGAAGACCGTAGCTTTCCTAGGCCACTGTAGCTCCACCCACACCCGGGTGCCCGGTGACTGCGTCCCTCACAGGAGGTGTAGAGGAAACATTTTCTGAACAGAAGACTTTCCGGTGAGGAAATGCCGAGCCTGGCCACACCCGCTGCCGCCCTTAATTCAGTCCCTTCCAGGTGTGGACTGCTCAGCCTTGAGGCTTAAGGAATGGAGTGTAGAGTCAGGCCACTTAGGGTGAAACCCTGCCGCCCCCTGTGTGACCCGGAGCAAGTGACCCAATGTCCCTGCGTCTCGGATTCCCCATCTGTAAAATGGGGCTGACATCCAACATCATAGCTTCGTCAGGAGAATGAATGTGATGACTTAATATACGTAAAGTACTCAGAACAGAGCCTGGCGCGTGGTACATGTGATGAAAGAGTCCATCATTGTCATTATATTGTGTAACCTCCCGGCTTGCTGATGAGAAAGCTGAGGCTCAGTGTTCCAAAGACGTGCCTGCGCTCCCAGGGTGGGGCTGTGGCAGGGCCACTGTCCGCGACCTCTAGCCGTGCCCGCCGGCCATTAGCTGGGCTTCTCAAGTTTTCCCTTGGGCTTGGGGAAGTGCTGTGGAGGGTGGGTGGCAGGGGAGGAAGGGGAAAGTCAAGCGTTTTCCAGAAGGGGGCCCGTTACCCCTGCCCCCGGGAGAGCTGCGCGCCTGTGCCTGGTCCTCTCTGCCTCCTGCCCGACGCACGCGCCTCCAGCAACTGGTCACTCGTCCCGAGCAGCGGGACAGCAGGATGCCACGCACCACGGGGGAAACCACCTGCGCTGAGCGCCCACGGTCCCAACCCAGCTCTATTAAAAATTAACTCGCAAATTATAACCTCACCGGGGAAGACTTCCTTCCTCCCAGTTACAGTTAATAGAAGAAAATTAATGTAGCAATCAGTGTGGCCGCCCTTCCCGCCAACGTGGCATGGGCGGTGCCACAGCTGTCCTTCCACGGCCAGCGGCGGAACCAGGGCCTGCAGCTTACCAAGTTTTGCTTTCTCTGTGTTTAAAGTCTCGGGCATAACTTACTTAAGAAATACAGAGAAAGAGACCATTTAACATTTCAGAGGCTCCCTTGAGCCATGAATCACTTTCACACTTGCCCTGTCTGCTGAGGACAGAATACGTTCAATTTTACAGTTTATTAAACTTCATCTAATTTGAACGTAAGACCAGACCAGCAAAATAAATGACCGATTTCTGAAGCAGAAATTACCGTTTGGTTGGTGCCATTACGGGGCTGCCGGTGTTTCATCATGATCTTAACATAATGCGCCTGTCTGGCGGGGCGCAGTTATGATGCTCCTCCGAGTGAGGAGGCGGCCCAGAGAAGTGCCGCCGTGTTTTCACAGGATCGTTTGTCAGCTGTTATTCTGAGGCCTTTGTGCTGACGACAATATGCAGATTAAAGGAGCCGCCACCAGGAGGAAAGAGGGCCCAGTGCTGGGCCTGCCCCAGCTGTCGGGAGGGAGAAGGGCCAGGCGGCCACAGCCCCCCACACACACAGGGTGATGCCTTGTGCTGGAGATTCAGGGAAAGGAAGCTTGCGGGGTCCGGCGGAAAGGGGACTGCGCCCGGAACCCCAGCGCTGCCTTCAGGCAGGGCAGCGACAGTTGTCATCACCTGGCGGGCAGTGCGCCGCGTCCTTACAAAAGGTTTGACACTCACTGTGGCTCTGGATGTGCAGGAGCTCCAAGAGGTTGTTGCCTCGTTTCCCAATTAAACCTGCGTTAGAGAGGCCAGGACCCAGGCTGGGCGAGGTGCAGGGATGTGGTCCCCGGAGTGGTCACTGCTGGGACACGCGGGCCTCTGGGCTGGCTCGACTCATCCATCGGTCACTCATTCCACAGAGTAATGAAGAACCTGCTGGGGCCAGGCTCGGGGCCAGGGGCCAGGAATGGCAAGAGCCTGGGCACCGGCTTTCCGGAAAGCGCGTGGTCTAAGGAGACGGCCATGCTCATGGGTTAAATGCCTGGATTTTGGAATTAAACACTGGGTTTGAATCCCAGCTTGTGACCTTAATTAAGCAAAATGCATAACCTCTCTGTGCCTCATTTTTCATACTTTTCAAAAGGGCACAAGAGGCCTGGCCGAGGGGCTCAGTTGGTTGGAGTGTCATCGCTTACACCAAAAGGTTGCAGGTTCAGTTTCCGGTCAGGGTACATACCCAGGTTGTGGGTTAGATCTTCCCGTCAGGGCAAGTGAGGGAGGCAACCAGTCGATGTTTCTCTCTCTCTCCCCCTTTCCTCCTTCTCTAAAATCAATAAAAACATGCTCTCGGGTGACAATGAAAAATAATAAATAAATGTATACACACATATATACATAAAAAGGGCATGAGAGTAGAACCCACAGTAGAGGAGCGAAAGTTAAGCCTGTTAAGCTGCACTTTGGACAGGACTTGGCTCGCTGTTAACTGTTATCATGGTTATGTCCGACCCGTAAGCTCTGTCACAGCTGAGTCCTGGAACTGTCCTTTCCCGCCTGGAGTTCTCTGCCTCTTACTTGGTCTCCCGGCCTCCTGCAGTCAGTTCTGCACAGAAAAGCCCGTGGGAACTTAGTGCAGAGAAGATCTGATCGCACTGCGCCCCTGCTTCTCACTGCCCTTGGGGTAGAGTCCAAGCTCTTCAGCTGGGCTTGCAAAGGCCTCTGCAGCCAGAGACCTGCCACCCCCCTGCACTGTCCCCCACTCGCCTTCTCCAAACTGATTCTGCTGGACGACTAGGCAGGCGGGGATGTCCTGCCTTCTCTGTCTTTCTCTCACGCATTCCGGCTTCCTGGGCATCTCCTCCTGTCCCAGCTGAAAGGCCCCCTCCAGGAAAGCCAACCACCACCATGCCCCCAGGGGAGCTGAGGTGCCGCCCTCTTTGCCCAGGGCACCTGTGCTTCCTCATTTCTTCCCTTCTCACTGTGAAACAGGATTAATGCTGTCTTGATGAGTGTCCCAATGCGGTACCAAAAGACTAGAGTCAGGGCCCTGACTTTCAAGTTCTCCACGGACATCTCAGTACCAAGCACCGAACCTGCCCAGAGAAGGCGCCCAATACTTACTGGTTAAATAACTGCGTGAAAAATGAGCCCCAGCAGCTTCCAAGCCAGACCCTTGCCCTCACTCTTTGTACCATCAGGACCCGCAGGAGGTGAGAAGGGGCTGGTGCCATGCCAAGGTGTGCCAGGCCCATCAGGGCTCCCTGCGAGACTCCGATTTACGCGCGGGCTGTGGGACCAGCCTCCCCGATCACATAAATCAGGGGGGGCTGCAGCCCGCCTCCCTAGCGGGGGAGCCCCCCAGCTCACAGCACTTTTCAGAGGAGCCCGGGAATTAGGCATAAATCCACTTCCGGGTTGAATAAATGAGCACCCCACTGCTCGAAATGATTTACTAAGTTACAGTGCACAGGGGCGGACTTGGGAGAGTGGGGTCCCAGCCTGCAGAGCAATCAGAGCGCCTCTGACGACTCAGCTCCCTCCCCTCTGCCTCCCGGTCCCACCGGAGGCTTCTCTCCCTTGCTCACTCCTGCATCAATCAAGGCTCACCGAGCACCTCGCTTGCCATACGCATAAATTATCGCATTTAAATTTCATCTGTGCAACACCCCAGAAACTTGCTGTTATTTTTTTCTCCCATTTTTCAGGAGAAGAAACTGAGGTTCAGAGAGATTAAGAAACGCCCGTATCACACAGCTAGTAAGTGGCAGAGCTGAGATTCAACCCCCAAAGTATCCATGGACAGCCCGCGAGTTGCCCACCGAGGGTCAGGTTCCCTGTGGCCGTGCGTCGCCTCCTCTGCCCACAGCATCTTCCCGCTTCCCCGCTCGGTGCTTCCTTCTGTCCCTGTCCCCTCAGCTCTTCAGACGTGCAGTTGGCATACAAAAAACCTGCACACCTGTAATGCGTCCATTTCGAGGAGTTGGATGCAGGTATATGCTTGTGTTACCAGCACCACAATCAAGGTAATAAAAATATCCGTCCTTTCCAAGGGTGTCTTGGTGTCTCCTTATTGTTTTATATTGTTCTTCTGCGTTTGTTTGTTTTGGTGGTAAGAACACCTAACATGGGACCTACCCTCTTCACAAGTGTTAGGGGCACAGTACCTACTGGGCACTAGGCACCAGGTGTCCGGCAGACCTCTGGGCTTGCGCCCTGTCCTTCGCATCCCTTGGACAGCCCCCCACGGCCCCCCTGTCCCCGACGAGCCTCGTCCGTTGGCTGCTTCTGCGCGTTGGGCTGTTTCAGGTGCCGTGCGTGGGGGGTCACGCGCTGTGTCCCCTGTAACTGGCTTGTCTCCCTCGGCTACGGCCCTCCAGGCCGCCCACACTGCTCACTGTGCCTCCTCTTCCGCTTGCACACGTGAGGGTAGGGTGGGTTCGGCTGAAGGGAACGTACCCCCAAATCTCGATGGCTTAATGCAACGGAAGGTTTTCCAGTTTTTGCTCAACCTGCGTGTTAATACAGTCAAGCTTAGAGTCTAGACTCCACATCGCCACTCAGGCACCGAGGCTGGCAGCCTCTGCCCCCCCCCGTGAGGGCGTCACTGGGTCGCGACGCAGGGGCAAGGCAGAGGCAGGGGTTAGCACCGGCAGGTAAGTGCCGCCACCTGAGGGGTGTGCCTCCAGCCTCTCACCGTGGTCCCCTCTACCTAGAGCAGGATTCAGAAGCCTTCATGTGCCCTGAAAGATACAACATTTTCATTTTATTTTATTATTTTACTTTTAAATTAGAGTGGGCATTCAGTATTATGCTAGTTTCAAATGTACAGTACAGTGGTTAGACGTTTATATAATTTATGAAGTGATCCCCCATAAGTCTAGTGCCCACCTGACACCACACAGACTTATAAGTATCGCTGACTGTATTCCCTGTGCTGCACTTTGCATCCCGTGGCATTCTGTCACTGCTGATTTGTACTTTTTAATCCCTTCACCTCTCCACAGCCCCCCACTGCCCTCCGACCCGGCGGCCGGCAGTGTGCGCTCTGTATCCATGAGTCTGTTTCTGTTTTTTACAACAGTCACGATACGGAAGCGACCTCACTGCCCCTCGGTAGGCTACGGGACAAAGAAGATGTGGTGCGTGTGTACAAGGGGATATTACTAAGCCGTAAAAGAGAAGGGGATCTCACCCTTTTCGAAAACATGGATGGAGCTAGAGGGCATTATGATGAATGTTGTTGCTGAGTGCCACGCGACACCCCTCCTCCTCTTGTTCTCAGCCACTGACTCATTCAGTAGACCCTGAGTGAGCCTGTGCAACACCCAGGGCTCCCTGCCTGACCCTGGGACTCGGGTAAAGCAGACACAGGATCCCCGCACTCAAGGGCTCCCTTTGTGATTAGAGGCACCTACTCATGCAGCAAGCCCGCGAGCAAACCGGAGCGGCACCAAGGTAAGCAGGTGGCTGTAAAAAATCTATGGCACAGTGTGATCGACCCTGGGAATCAGGAAAGGATTTTTTTCGGGTAATGTTTTTGATCACAAGCAACAGGATCCATCTCTGGCTGAATCAAGTAGACCAGGGATGTAATCAGGGGACGCTGGACTCAGTGCACTCATGATCTTGAGCCCCAGTCCCGGATTCTCTCAATATAAAATCTGGGCACGTACAACGGTTTGGCAGAGGGGTGTCTCCTTTCCAACTGCAGGAAGTTCTGGAAACAGAAGTATCTGCTTTTTCAGAAGCCAGAAAAGAATGAAGAAAGTCCACTGCAGCTCCTCTGAGGAAGTGACAACGGGGCTGAAATGTGAAGAAACTAACTAAAGGAGTAGGGAAGGGAGAAAGCATCTTAGACTTTCCTTCCCCATCACCTAAAAAAATTCAGATACAATCAAAAGTAAAGGAGATAATATTATGAAACTCCACGTAACCATCACTTCGCTTCAGCAATTATGAACTCAACCTGGTTTCATTTATAGTCTCACCCACTTTCATACACATGTATAAAATCGCGGGCATTATTCTGTAAATAATGGGTTTATATATCTATGAAAAATAAGAACTTATTTACAGAAACAACATACCCTTGGTGCAATTATCACACCTAAGAAAACACAATAACTAGAGGTCCAGGACGGCGGTGGGGCAGGGCGGTCACCGAGTCCCTCCCACAAGCGAAATGAAATACATGCGTAAGGGGGCAGCACTGTCCCCTGCAAGGCAGCTGGTCACGGAATGAACAGCTTCGGAAACAAACAGAGGAGACCCGAGGGAGAGGCCGGGAGGCCGAGGAGCCCTCCCGGAGCTGCGCGAGCCCCCCAGCGTAGGGCCGGGTGAGAGTCCTTCTCTTCTATGCTTATTGGGGCAGAAGCTCCGCTGGGGCTCTGGGATCGCCGCTCCATGGCCTGTGGCCTTCTGCCTCCCAACAAAGGGAGCACAAACAACAGGGCGTCACCACACCCGCCTGGTCAACCTGCTGGGAGCTGCTCCAGCCAGAATGCCAGGGCCCGGGTGCGCAGAAGCCTGCTCATACCCAGGCTTCTCAAAACTGCCTGGCACACAGTCTACACCGGGGCCGCTTTCAGCACAACAAGCCAGAGGGAGGCTGTGCAGGAGGCTGCAGAGCCTCGCGAGCTCTCCTGGGTCCACTGTTTCTGCCCCTCCCCAAAGAACGGGGGGGCTCCCTCCAGGAGCTCTGGCCACCTGTAAGATTAGTGCAGTGCTTTTCCAGACACACTGCCCGAGTCCATTAGGGCCCAAACAAAGGGAGCAAAGCAGGGTCAACAGAACATTACTGCATGCCCCTGGCCTCCCCACCCGGCCCCTCTGGCAGGTGGGCCAGCGCCCCGGTGTCGTCGGCACCTGCTCAGCTCCCACTGGGCCTGCCACAACCACCAAGGGCACGTGGTCTACACAGAGCCCACTTCCACATAAAGGCACTTCTCCAAGGCTGGAAGAGACAACTATTTTGTCTAATTTATATAAACAAACATAGAAAGTAAAACAAAATGAAAAGACAGAGGAATATCTCTCAAATGAAAGAACAAGAAAAATCCCCAGAGAAAAGACCCTAAGAAAATGGAAATATGTAGTTTGCCTGATAAAAATTCAAGGAAACATTTGTAATGACGGTCACCAAAGTTAAGGGTGGAATAGAGGAACTTAGGGAGAAAGTCAACACAGAGAACTTATAAGAAAGAACCACGCAGACTTGAATTTTACAGTAACGGAAATGAAAAATAAATTAGAAGGATTCACAGCAGATTAGCTAACACAGATTAGCTTATCCAAGAATGGATCAGATCCTAGAAGACAGGCTAGTGGAAATCAACTAATCAGAAATCAGAAAGAAAAGGAATTTTTTTAAAATGAGGATAATTTAAAGGACTCCTGGGATAACATCAAACACTGAAATATTTGTGTTACAGGGATTCCAGAAAGAGGAGAGGGAGAGAAAGGAACAGAACCTGTGTTTGAAGGAATGACAGCTGAGAGTTTCCTAACCTGGGAAGGGAAACAGCCCGCCAAGTCCAGGAAGCACAGGGCTCCCAGCAAGGTGGCTCCAGAGGGACCCCCACCAGGACACACCGTGATTAACACACGAGTTAGCATAAAGAGACAACCTCGAAGGAAGCAAAAGAAAAGGAATTACACACAAAGGAGGCTCTAAGGCTGTCAGCTGAGTTCTCAGCAGCAATTTCACAGGCCGGAAGGGAGCTGAGAAAGAGGAGCCTGCAGCCTGGAATAATTTACCCAGCAAGGTTACCGTTTGGTGTTGAAGGAGAGAGAAAGAGTTTCCTGGGCAGGCGTAAACCAGAGCTCACCACCACTAAACAGCTTTTCAGGACATGTTAAAGCGTCTTCTTTAAGTACAAAGACCACAACAAGAAATTAAAAACAAAACAAAATGCCTCACAGGTAAACCCAGATATTTAATAAACACAGTAAAGCAGACATTTAAGAAGCTACTACAAAGGTTAAGGTTAAAAGAAAAATTATCAAACTCAACTCAAACTGCAGCCAGGAGCCAGGAGACGCGCAGCACAGACGAGCTAAAACAAGACACCCCAACATAAGCCTGGGGAGGAGCAGAAGCGTCGTCCTGACAGAATCACTCGAACTCAACTCCCGTCAGCGTAAAGCAGCCGCTGTCGATAAAGACGGACCTGCATGAGCCTCATGGTGGCCACAGACCGAACACCCACGGAAGTTACACGAGGAACAGAGAGAAAGGAACCCAAACAAAACAGTGAAGAAAAACAGGAAAGTCAAGGGAAGAGACTGAGAGGAGAAAGGAACAGCGGGCAGCTATGAGAACAACCTAAAACAACAAACAAAGTGGCAAAAGTGCGTACTTACCAAAAAATGTTCAAATGTTCTTACCACCTAAACTTGTAGACAGATTTAATGCGATCCCTACCAAAATTTCAATGGTATTCTTCTCAGAATTAGAACAACTAATTCTAAAATTTACACGGACCCACGAAAGACCCCAAATAGTGAAAGAAATCTTGTGGAAGAACTAAGTGGGAGATACCATGCTCCATGATGTCAAACTATACAACACACCTGCAACAACCAAAACAGCCCTGCTGGCATAAAGACAGGCACCCAGGTCGTGGAGCAGAGCAGGGAGCCCGGGGACAAATCCTCACCTACCCGCTCAGTAATCTGTGACAACACTGCAAGGGCAAGCAGCGGGGCAAAGACTTCTCCTCAATAAATGGTGCTGGGAAAGTAGACAGACACGTGCAAAAAATGAAACTGGACCCCTTTCCTACACCATACACAAAAGTAAACGCAAAATGGGTTAAAGACTTAAATGCAAGACCTGAAACCATAAAATTCCTAGAGGAACACACAGGCAGTAAACATTGTTCTTAGAAAGTTTTTGGATACAACTCTGCAGGCAAGGGAAATAAAAGAAAAAATAAACAAATGGGGCCACATTGAAGGAAAGAGCTTCTGCACAAGGAAGATGGAAGTTCATTTCAGGGTGTGGTAAGTCAGATGCTCAGGTGGCTGGGCCGGGGAGAGTCAGATGCCCGCGTCCAGAGCTTGGCTAAACGAGAGTGTTTATGAGTTTCAGGGTGGCTCTTACATTCACATGCTCCTTCTGAGCAGCCAGACCATGAGCAAAGTTTTATGCTGAGCTGTCAGTGGTATGAACCATGACTGGAGCTGACAGCACCAGGGTGTGTCCGGTCTCAGGCCCACAGTCCATGAAGCGGCCCGATGGGGGAGCCTTGCCTGACAGGGCTGTGCTAGATTGCATCGTGACTGACTGAGGAATATTGGAGAGTAATTTAGTGATTCAACCAGATTATTTCTCTTGGGAAGTTCCCAGAAGAGACAGAGACACAAAAGATAGCATAGAAGCCTAGACATCCCCGGAGGGAAGCCGTAAGGAGAAGCTGAGAGACAGTGGGTCTAGAGGGGAATGGAACAGACCCCGCTCCCCACAGCACGCGGAGCAGTTACACTGCAGAGATCAATGCCACCCGGGTTCTGAATGACAGTTCTGCTCAGTACCGAAGGCCAGCTGCTGAAATGACTTCTGAAAGCTGCAGGAGGTTATGCCTGGTGGGAACGAAACTCAGGTGCCCTACGCAGCCCTAGGGACTCGAGCTCAGTGCTTATTTACATGAGCTGGGTGCCCAGGAAGCCTCCTTGTGGAGGCGGGGCGATGGTTGCTGTGCGTGGTGTTGATAAGGGAAGGGAGCAAAGGGAACCAGACATTATTGAAATAATCAAAGAGGGAGCCTAAGTCGCTGAACCCGGAGGGTCCAGCTCCACACGCTCCCCAGGGAACCACTGGCCCTTCCCCACAGGTCACTGGGAGAAAGGGTCAGAATAATAAAGGGGGGTTAGCATGTGCACAGTGGGAGCCACAGTGGTGCCCACAGAGGCCTGTCAGTCCAGCCTGGGACAGGGGCCTGGGGAGAAGGCCCACACAGCAGTCCCACCACACCTTGGGAAGGCAGCTGGTTATTTTGAAAAGCCCCTGGTCCTTCCCAAGCCCGAGATACGAGGTAATATAACTCCAGCTAGCACCCCTTGCCCAGTAACACACACTCACCCCTTTCCCTGCCGTTTTCCCCGAGAGCCGCGGAGAGGAGCCTGCAGCCGGCGGCCGGCAGACGGGGCGCCCCGCAGGCTGCAAACACGCCGGCCAGGGCGGCCTTGGAACACGCTAAGCAGCCGGGTGGGTGGCGACAAAGGCTGGGCCGGGCTGGCCTTTGCTGATGCAAAATGTCTGCACCGGGCCCGGTTTCCAGCCCGGTGAAAGCAAGGTTGGACTTCTTCCATGGTGGGTGGACGGAGATGGAGCGCTGGGAATGCAGGGGCCGCCTTCTAGCGTCACCGCACCACAGCCCCACGCGGGTCTCGGGTGTTCTCCCTGGGACTCGGTGGGAGGGCACAGTGCCCCTGGCAGAGCTGGGGACAGTAAGAGCCTCGTGCAGGGCTTCCGTCCCCGGTGAGAAGTGTGCCCAAGCTGAAGCGTTCAGTGACACAGGGCACACAGGCCGCACTGCCCTTCTGGCCAAGGCAACAGAGTTTAGTGGAAACGGGACAGGATCCTCTCCGGCCGCCATGGAACCCAGCAGTGCTCCGGGACCTTGAGGATGACCGTTTGCGAAGATTAGGGAAAAAACTGTGTGTTTTATGCATGCCGCTGACAATAGGCGAGATGTCAGTGACATGGAGGTGACAGCAACAGAGGGCACGAGCCTGTTTGTTTCCAAGTTTCCGTGAGGCCCCCGTGAGCCTCTGGAGTTCCGCGGGCGCCCGGAGAGGCGAGTGGGGCTGGAGCGGGGTTTGCAGGCGGCCCTGCTCCGCCCTCCTTGGCAGGCTCAGCCCCAGACCTGGGGCGGGCGTAACGCAGATCCCAGCCTCAGTTACAGAGAACTCCCAGTCTCCACAAATCTCCTTTCTTTGTCATTGTAATGAGCCTAATTAACATCATTAGAGAAAATGAAAATATAGATTGACTGTCACTGGCGGTAAATAGGTGGCAGCCAGAACGTCTTCCAATTAACCCTTTCCTGCCTGACACCTGCTCTTTGGGCTCTGTCGACAGCTCTGAAATCTGACAGTTTAATTTATGAGCCCCCGCTTTGCCTTGATTTCGCTCAGCAGTTGATTGGCAGTCTTTGTACCGTCTTTTCTCCCAGGGCCTCGGCAACAGCAGCCTCAGCGGGGCCTGTTCAGCCTTCGCCCTCCTGCCACAGCACGGGCCCACGGAGATGTTCCCTCATAAATGCGTCTCCTTGACAATTGCATCTTAATTTTTCTCTATACCCTTTCATATCTTTAAAATTTTTTTAATCCTTACCTAAGGATATGTTTTTATTGATTTTAGAGTTTTAGAGAGAGAGGAAGTGAGGGAGAGAGAGAGAAAGAAACATCGATCGGTTGCCTCCGACATGCACCCTGACCGGGGATCTAACCCAAACCCCGGGTATGTGCCCTGACTGGGAATGGGACCTGTGACCCTTTGGTGTACAGATAACACTCCAACCACCTGAGCTACACCAGCCAGGGCTCATATCTTTTTAAAAGTAGATACTCAGTGAAGCACCAGGTGTGTGTAGAAAACTATGGTGCACATAATTCATTGTAAATTCACTGTCGTACCTGCTGAGGTTTCCCTGACTCCGCCACGGGTCTGGAACACATGCACTTGCTGGGCACTTTCACTAGTGTCCGTGGCAGCAGCCAAAGCCAGCGACAGGAGCAGCCTTCCTTCCATTCCGGGATGTCTCCCCTTGACCTCTCTCACCTCCCCAATCTTACTGGCTCTGAAGAGCTCCAATGGGGTTTGCATTCCATGCCCTTGGGGAGGAAGCAGTGGGGGTGGAGGTGGTCCTCTAAGCTTGAAAAAGCTGCCAACATGTCTCAAAAGCAGCCACAGTCCAGTGGTTTCCTTCTGTTAACACAAGCTCCTGCCATCACAGTCAGATTGAGGGAACCGAGACAGACTGTCAAGACAGGGCGGCTCTGCTCGAGGACGGAGCGGGCTGGGGCGGGCGAGTGTGGAAGAGAGGAGACGAGGCCGGCGTCATTCTAAAGCCATTGATTGGATTATGTTATTAGGTCCATAAACAAACCTGGGGGTTCCACATTGCTCCTCTCATTTTGCAGACCAATAAATAAGGCTCATCCAGGCAGTAACTAGTAGATCCCATCTCCTACCTTGAAACCAGAAACTACACTGAGTTGCTTTAGCCAAGCAACAGCCAGTAACAGACCTAAAGGCTGGTGGTGAAGATCCTACAGGTGGCCCAACCATTGAAAGCAGAACCCCCCAAAGGACTCGGCTGCCCTGAGCTGACAAGGCCTTAAGCACAGCGGCCGCCCTCGCCAGGCAGACAGGAGCTGCAGGAAGAGCCTGACGTCTGGCTGGGACCAAGTCCGCCCCAGCTCTTCTCTCCACCTCTCCTCCGCCTCCTGACCCACCCTCCCTCGGGTCTCACTAAGAAACCGTAGCCACCTCTAATGGCTGTGCTGAAGTCTAGAATCAGAAGGGCAGCCATTGAGGTTACCCCTCTCCTTCATTCAAAACTCCGATGACTTGCCCTCCCTGGTCAATAACAGCCAAGTCCCTGAGCGCTGCACATGGCTGGGGTCACAGCGTCGCTCCCCACCCTCCCCCCAGGCTGGCTCCCTGCCGCAGCCCAGCCTGCATGGAGCGCCCCCTGCAGGTCCGCCCAGCCTGGAGCCCAGGAGCAGAAGCCCCCCAGGTCAGCCCCGGGAGGCTAGTGCAGTGGGGAAGGCTCCAGGAACCCTGCCTCCCAGTCACACCTTGATAACTTCTTCCCCTTGAGCGTGCTGGGCCCCGGGACTGGCTCCTGGGCCGTGGAGCCCGTGGAGGGTGATGGGGTAGGCGCGGCTGTGTACGTGACTCTGCACTAAGACTGCGGGCTCACCTCGCTGGGCTCCGTCTCTCACTCCCCGTGGACTCTCAATGAGCAAGTTCCCGGTGGTGGGCTGCCTATGACAGGAGGCCGCATGCCCGGGAACGGGGCGAAGGCGGCCCCTAGGAGCCGAGCTCCAGCTAACAGCCAGCCCTCAGTCTTACACTCATAAGAAATTACAATCTTCCAACAAAGGCAGGTCCTTTGCTGACTGCATCCCAGCCAGCACTTGACTGCAGGCTTATCAGACCTCTGAGCAGGGACCAGCTAAGCCCTGCCCGGCTCACAGAATATGAGATAATAAATGTGTGTTGCTTTCAGGCGCTAACATGGATAACGCGTTATGTCAGAATAGAAACCTAATATAAACAGGCAATACTTCCAGCCGGCTATCCATCACCTGGAGGACCCAGGCCTAAGATGATGTACCAGGTAGCTTTTGCTATGTAACAAGCCGCTGCAAGACCCTAGTGGCTTAACACAGCAACCGTGTTTAACTCATGTCTTTGTAGGCCAACCGTGTTTCCTGTGGTCTCAACCCATCTCTGCCAGACGCCCCTGCCTCTGTGAGCACCTGCAGGCTGCCTGGGTGCCTGCGGTGGCCTCACCCGCAGGTGTAATGGTGGCGGGCTCACCTCGGCCTTGGGGGTTTGGAGGGCAGCAGGGAGAGTGAGCTCACAGCGCTGCTCCAGCGTGGGGCCGTGGGGCAGGGAATCTGCCTGCTGGAAACGAAACGCCCCGGGGGTGAGAATCCCTGGGTGACCTTCACGCAGAGGTTTAATCCCTCTGCAGTCTGAAGAAAATTCTTAATTCTCAATGTGCACCCTTTTCTCATTTCCCTGTTGTTGGTCTTGTGTCCCTGACCAGCGTGTGCTCCCGCCGGCCAGCAATGCGAGTCCTGCCTCCTCTCTCCTACCAACTCCCACGCTCACTTTCCTGCCCAGCCGGTGCAGTGCTGCGGGGAGGGGTCACGGAGGAAGGGGGCCCATCAGGACCTGTGGGGTCCCGAGGAAGAAAGGAGCAACATGGCGCAGAGCCAGGGGACCTCGAAGGCTCAGTGCCACAGAGAAATGTGTGGGGACAACCATCCTGCTCATCTCTAAGACCCTGAACTACAGAACTATCACCTGGTACAGTGGTTCTCAGAGTGTGGCCCCCAGCCCCGCACCAGCAGCCTTACCCTGAACTTGCTGGAGATGCAGAACCTTGCGCCCACCCCGACCTGCCGAGTTAACACCTCTGGGTGGGGAGAGAGGTGAGGAATCTGTGCTTTAACCAATCTCTGTGGTTCTGACACAAACCCAAGCCTCGGAACCATATTCGAGCGATGTTCAAAGTGATGGCTATGCGGAAAATTAAATTATGCACTGGGAAGCCTGCGCATGCAAAGTGCATTTTAAACAGATTCCCACCAACACATCTTAAGCCCACTAGCTGGGACTCTCCTGAAGAGTCTCTCCTATTTATCCACATTCAGTTCTTCTGTTCCTTCATTCGGGAAGAAAGCGTTGGGAATTCTGTCCTGGGCACAACACCTGCCTCTCCAGGTGGGG
This sequence comes from Miniopterus natalensis, assembly GCF_054644295.1. NCBI lineage: Eukaryota > Metazoa > Chordata > Mammalia > Chiroptera > Miniopteridae > Miniopterus > Miniopterus natalensis. The sequence goes on along the minus strand of NC_142083.1, from coordinate 103,064,087 downwards.
GCCACGGGACCAAACACTGCTCTCACAGTGTAGACGGCACCAGACCTGGGCCACGCCCTGGAAGCCAGCAGAGGGAAGGGCCGACAACTGTGCCTGCAGCACCTGCCAGGTCCCAGAGAGCGGCTGCCTGACCAGGGCCTTGCAAGGGGACAGCCATCATAAGACTCAGAAGAAGGACCAGGAGCCCAGCGACACCGGGCCACGCAGGGGCACAGACCAAAGAGGACACGGAGGCTCCAGGCCCAGCAGGCCCTCGAAGGCAGGGGTGGCAGTGTCAGAAGTAAGACGGCGAGGCAGGCGAGAGCTCTGGAATGTGGGGAAAGCGTTTTCATCGTCTGCCACAAGCAAATCTTGCACAGGGAAAGTATAAACTTCTCAGTCTGGGCTCACCCGTTCCTGCCACTGGTTCCTGCAGTAAAACCTGTCAGCTCCTGAGATCAATATTTCTATTTCTTCTCCCAGCTTCTCTTATCACGATGCTTCAAACCCGGAGTGTCTGTCTCAGCTCGCACCTGTCAGTGCCTGCGTGGAGGCGGAAGGAGCTGGGAAAAGTGGGCCGAGCCTCGGGGTGCATTTTGTGGCTGTGTCTGCTCACAATGGGAGTGTGTGTGTGTGGGGGGGGGTACACACATGAATTTGGAGCAGGGATACAAAGGCCGTGGCAATCCCAGAGAGTGTCATCATGGCAAACTCTTAGGGCAGAAAGGCTACTTAAAAGAAATCATCTGGTCTTCCCTCTTTCTCTTGTAAGTAAAAAAAAATTTTAAAGTGACCCAGAGATGTCAGTTTTCCAGTTTCACAGCAGTGATTGCATTGGGAGACAGCATGGAGTAGGTAGCTGTGCCCAAATCTCACTGCCTTTCAGAAACTCCTGGAAAGCTATTTTTAAACAATTGTTCCACACTGGTGGAACTAAAATTTTTTAGTAAATATGTACTTTTTTAAGAAGCTCCTTAGATGTTCTTCTGTGCAGCCATGTCTGAGAGCCATGATACGAGATAAAAAACAAGGGAATTGGCATGTGATATATCAGACTTTATTCTCATTCCAAGTCCTTAATTCATACTGGCAAATTCAAAACAGGAATTCAATGCCCATGAAGCCCATCCCAGGATTAGCAACTTCAGGCCTGACTGGATCCAGGGGCTCTGAGTAACATCACCTGCCATCTTTCTTAATCTCCCAGTTCTGCTTCATACTCAAGTAGGTTCGCCCTTATAGGGCCAAAAATAGCCACTAATGACTCAGAGTTTGCATTTGGTTGTTTTAGAAACACTGGCAGAATGAGAGCATCTCTTTCATAACCGCATCAAAATTATCTGGATTAGGTCTGCCCATCTCATGCCGTATGCCCATCCAGGAATCAGCCACTGTGGCAGAGAAATGCTCTCATTAGCCAGGCTTAAACCACCAGCCCAGCCTTGTCTACAAAGACGTGTGGCATAGGCCTTAGAGATAGTGCAAGAATGCTCCCAGAAGAGAAAGGGGATAGAATCCAGGTCAACAAAATAACAAGAACAATATACTCACTGTTCCTGAGTCCAAATTTAATGGTCATAAAAGTTAGAGCTGAGACCAGAAGTCAAGTTTCTTGAGTAGGGTCTTCCCCTAGAAATACCAGGACGATGTAAGATGCTTAAATGTCACCTTCTGTCCTCATCAAGTAAGGCCCTGCCTTAATTCTAAGTGCTGCCTGAGTGACCTGACTTTCCCTCTTGGCCACTTTATATAAACCCTGAACACACACATAACATGCCAGCTAAACACATTCCTCCGACTCCCTTGCAGCTATAAACTATTCATCACTAAACTGATGGGGCAGAGGCTCTCCTGACCTCTTATTGTCTCCTTACCAGATGGGAGGAGGGTGGCAGCTGATTGAACCATTAGAGGAAGCTTCATGTGGAAGGTGGCAGAACTCCCTGCTCAACTTGTCTGCCACCTGCCTACCCCTGGAGAGAGAAACAAACTCCATTCCAATTAAGACACTTTGATTTGGAGTCTCTATCAGAGCAGCTTAGCTTTACCTCTATTCTATTCTTTCCGGATTTTCTAATTCACTGCCAAGATCCTTACCATAGCTCATGCCATGTACGTGAGCACCGGGTGGGAAAAAGAAGGACCAGTCCTACGACCATCCACAGAGAGGGACACACATGGGCCCCTGTCTCCACCCAGTTCTAACGCCCAGTCTCCTCAGGAGACAGCCCTCCCTGCACTGTGGCAACACCCTCGAGGGCGTGATAATGTCAGGGAGCTCCCAACACTGATCCTGTCTCTCTCTATTTAATACACAGAAAAACGAGACCCCAAGGAAAAATCAGCCCATTTATCTAATGTCTCTTCTGAGGCTTTTTCATACAGCGATTTAGAGAGAAATTTCATCAGCTGGGCCTCAGGCGCTTCGGGGAGAAGAAAAAGACTAGTACAGATAACAGTGAAGCGAAACCTTATGCATATAGGTATTTTTCTCTTCTGAATTTCACCTAGAACATTTTTTGAGGACATATGTGTATGTGCATATATGTGTGTGTGTATTTAACTTTACTTTCTAAAAGGAGGATATTAACTGTCATCGCTATTCATATATTATGTAAAACGCACTGTAGTTTACGTAAGTGCTGTGTGCATGGTGTGCATGAATATCCAAGGTCTGCCAGGGAAAGAACCCAAAACAAACAAAGCAGTTATTATACTTTGATAAAGTTGCATTAAAATATGCTCTGTGAGCACAGAGTAGGGTCACTGAGCCAACCTTGGGTGCAGGGAAGGGTTCTGGGAGTGGCCTTTGAGCTGAGGATGGGCGTTATCCAGGGGGAGGGAGAGGGAGGCCCAGGCAGGGAAGGGGCAGGGGACGCCCAGCAGCTGTGAGAAAGGTCCAGTGGTGCTGTGAGCAGGAGCCTCTGCAGTGCGGTGAGTGGGAGCCCCTGCGGGTGCTGTGAGCGGGAGCCTCTGCGGGTGCGGTGAGTGGGAGCCTCTGCAGTGCAGTGAGTGGGAACCCCTGCGGGTGCGGTGAGTGGGAGCCTCTGCAGTGCAGTGAGTGGGAGCCCCTGCGAGTGTGGTGAGTGGGAGCCCCTGCGGGTGCGGTGAGTGGGAGCCTCCGAGGGTGTGGTGAGCAGGGAGCCCCTGCGGATGTGGTGAGCGGGAGCCCTGCGGGTGCCCAGTCTGCGAGCCTGCGATGGGGGAGGGGCTGGGCGCCCAGGGCTCTGGGTGAACCGCCCAGGAATCCAGCTCCGGGCCTGACCCATCTGTCTTGACATTTCCATCTCCCCAGAGTGAGTAATTTCCCACTCACTCCTGGGGTGACATTTTCCTCCGAAACCATGCTCTGTAAAATTAGATGTCTCGAGCAGCCGCTCCTGAACGGAAGACGGTGCGTTTCCTCTCGTCTTCTGCCTGGGGGCTGGCCCGCGCCCAGGCAGCGATTCCCAGACGCGGGAGGAAACCGGGCTGCGGAAGAGCTGGATCCTCACGGGCAGAAGAACCCTGGAGGGCCCGAGAGCAGGCCCGAGAGCAGGCCCGAGGGCAGGGCGCCCACTCCAGCACACGCTGCGCTTCGCCCTCGCGGCCCGTCCCGGGCACGCCCCAGCCGCTCGGAAACCCTTTCCTTCCTTCAGGACAGCGCACGGCCCTTAATTCTGCGCCTCCCCCCCCTGTGCAGGGAGCACTGAATATTCTTCCCGGTGACTTTACCAAACCAACCCCACTCGGTTCAGACGGCTGGCCCGGCCCCGCTCCCCGGGGGGCACTGTCAGACATGTGTGTCCACAGGACAAGCCGCTTGTCCTGCTGGGGTCGCTCTCCAATCTGTCCACGCGTGGGCCAGGCTGCACAGTCCACAGGCAGGGCCATGCTGTTCTCTCCAATCTGTCCACCCGTGGGCCAGGCTGCACAGTCCACAGGCAGGGCCATGCTGTTCTCTCCAATCTGTCCACGCGTGGGCCAGGCTGCACAGTCCACAGGCAGGGCCATGCTGTTCTCTCCAATCTGTCCACGCGTGGGCCAGGCTGCACAGTCCACAGGCAGGGTTGTCCACCACCACGAACAGGGCGAGTAATGAAGTGCCATGTATACATGCTCAATAAATACTTGATGAATAAGTGAGTGACTGGGCGAAGCTGAGGGAGAGAGTTTAGGGCTGAAACGAGCTCCACCCCAGCCTCACCGAGGTAAAGGGGCTCCGACGTGAAAGCCAGGACTTAGGGCACACTTCCCGGTTTCCACTGCAAATTGCGTATAAGACGAGTGAGTGCTCCCAGGGAATTACTGGGTTTACAAAAAGTTTTTTGAGGAAAGCAAGTGCTTAATAATGGGAATGCGAGGACTGTGAGGCTGAGAAATGAAGACCTGAGGAACTTACTGTGGGGAGCACCTGTCCACGAGTGTGGAGCCCTCCTTCAGGGGCCAGGCACCCAGCTCTCTGCCTGGTGGCCTTGGACCCTCACAACCTGCCATCCCCAGTCCATCCCAGCAGGAGCCTCACCGCCTCCACCCATGACGCACAGAAACCATGGGAGTCTCAGCAGTTGCCTTTTCTATCAAGAATGAAGTCACCTGCCCCCACCTAGGGCACAGACATGTCCTTTTAGAATTTTCCAAACATCTTCCCTTGACACTATTTTTTATACCAAAAAATCTGGATATGGAGTAGGAGGAATGTCTATGTAAAACCTCACTCCTAGAACAAAAATAAACAGAAACTGCAGTAGGATTTTCTAGAGAAATAGAATATGTATTGAAGTATAGATAGTATGCACATATATTCACTTACATAAAATACATGGAAGATATATATACACATAGATACACTATATATGCATATATACATATATAGATATATACATACTAAGTAGAGAGATACAGAGAGAACTGATTATTTGTTATAAAGGATTGGCTCATGTGATTATGGAGGCTGAGAGGTCCAGGCCCGGACAGCCGATGACACAGCTCCAGCCTGGGTCTGAGTGCCTGAGACGCGGGTGTAAGTTCTAGTGTAAAATCCAGTCTGAGCCTGATGTGCGATCCCCATGAACACCAACTTCCCAGCTGCAACACAGGCAGAGGGACATAGATTATAAATTTAGCAAAGTTTAATCGGTTATGTAGGAGCTCTGTCTAGTTGATGAGATGAACTGGACAGTGAAATTTGAAGATATAAACATACAGACCATCAAAAACGGCACTAGGCGTCTCTACTGACTCCTCAATTCACATTAGGAATCCACTTGACTCAGGTTCTTCAGCGCTCAGAGGCTGGTGGGTTGTGAGCAGAAGTGATGAGCTCCAGTTCTTGGCTAAAGCAGTTACCATGGGTGCTCCTCCTTCACACCCGCTTTCCTTTCTGGGGGTGCTTGGGGTCCGCGTTTCACACATGGTGTCGCTACAGCCCAGTGGAGGGCTACGTGACCACATCCCGTTTCCCCGACAATTTCTTATGAAATGCCCAATGCAGAAAGTTGGGAGAACTATATATAAACACCCATATTCCCATCACCTCGATTCTGTCATTAACGTCTTGTAATTTTTGCTTTATCACCTATCGGTCTTCTACCCACTGTTCACTCCACCTATCATCCATCTTTTTTGCTTGTGTTTTTAATCTTCACCCAAGGCTGTTGTCATTGATTTTACAGAGAGAGGGAGGGAGGGAGAGAAACATCGATGTGAGAGGAGCTTCCATCGGCTGCCCCCATACGCGCCCCGACTGCGTCGCGAGCCTGAAACCTGGATGTGCCCTGACCGGGAATCAAACGCACACCCTCTGGGGCACAGGGCAGCGTGCCAGGCAGGAACGCGGTGAAGCTCTGTGTCCCCGTGGTCCCCGCAGCTGAGGCCTAAGTGCTCTGGAAGGGGTGAGCGCAGCTTCTGCATGAAGATTAATTAATCAGAAAATATAAATTTATCAAAAGAAATAATTTCATCATATAAGAAAATTCAAAGCATGCAAATCTCACTGATCATTTATTTAACCCTCCTCTGCCTTTGAAAACATTTTATTTTTATTTTAACATGAAAATTTTCATTGGGGCAAAATCCAGTTAACATGCCACTAGCTGCCTTACAGCCTGAGATGCAGTGGCGTTCAGCAAGCTCACGGCGCTGAGCGACCATCAGCTCGCTGGTCTCGGAGCTTCATCCAGCACGAAACGTCCCGCACTCAACGCACAGCCGTCCCCACCCCGCCCACCCCCCGCACACACTGCCTTCCCTCTTACGGACTCATCTAAGGGTGCAGTACCCGGAATGAACCAAGAGCTCAACACCAAAAAGACAACCCAATTTTTTAAACGGGCAAAGAACTTAAATAGAAGTTTCTCCCAAGATAGACAACTGGGCAAGAAGCACATGAAACCATGTTCAGTGTGACTGGCCGTCAGGGAAACACAATCAAAGCCGTAATGAGATACCACTTCACACCCACTCGGATGGCTTTAATTTTTTAATGGAAAAATAGCAAGTGTTTATGGGGACCTAGAGAAAGGAACCTTTGTTAGTGGCTGGCGGGAACACAAAGGGAGAGGCCACCTCAGGAAACCGTGCGGTGGTTCCTCGGAACATCACTCCTGGGCCGCGCGTGTGACCCAGCGCTTCTACTCGGCCCTAAGCATGTGCCCAAGGGAAACGAAAACACGCGTCTGCACAGAAGCCTGTCTGAGTCCTCACAGTGGCAGTACTTACGACAGCCGGGGTGTGGAAGCAGCCAAATGCCCGTCCATGAACGGGCACATAGACAAATTGTACACACATGCAATGGAATAGTTTCATTTTTAAAGATAAATCTTGGAAGCAATTTTTAAAAATGTATTAATCTTTTCTCCACTGAGCCTGTGACTCTCAGATACTTAACTGCAAAATAAGGTTGGTTCCACCATAACTTTCAATATTGCAATATTTTGAGATAAAGTATATATTTCCAATTGCAAGTGGAGCAAATGGCAAAGCTCTTAACACTCAGAAAGATGTATCCCTCACTGTACTTTCACAAACTTTCTTTCACCAGCCACACCTCTACTACTGATAGCAAACAGCAACAACGCACGCAGAAAACCTCACCACCTTCCCCACCTCCGGCCCCAGTCACTCCACCTTTCCCATTAGCGCTTTCCCCGCTGCAGGGTGGGGCACACAGACCGCTGAGTTCTGCACGACCCGCCTGAGCCGTGCCACCCGGGTCCTGCAGGGCCTACTCCCTGACTGCATGCAGACTCGGCCACAAGCCCCGGTGCTCCTCGCACCCTGCGCTCATGTCCTCCAGTCACACTGTGCTCCCGGGTCCACAGAGCTCAGCTCAGTTTCAGGTGCTCTGCGCCTGCCGGGAGCATCCTTCCACTTGCTGTTCCCCTGGTTTCCTCTTGGTTCAGGTCCCAGCTGACCGACCAGCTCAAGAAAGTCTTCCCCGACTGCCTTCTCTACGGCAGGCCCCCAAATGCCCGCAATACGCACTGATCATTTCTAATTAAAGTTAACCGACGACAGCCTGTAAAGAAGGGCAGGTGTACCCTCCCTCCAGTCTCCCAGTTCCAAGCGGAGGAAATAAACGCCTCCTGTGAAAGGTGCCAGGGAACCGAGAGACCCCTGCTCGCCTGACGTAAGAAACCCGGGCCCCAGGCCTGGAAAGCACGCCTGCCGCTTCTTTACTGAGGCTCTTCTCCACGCCTCCTGCTCAGATTCCTCATGACCGGCACCCGACCTGTTCCTTCGTCCCGTCAGTTCTTCACAAATTTCTTCCTTCTTTGTCTAAAAGCATAAAAGGCTGCCTGTTCTGATCATTCCCTGCGCATCAGTCGTGATTTCCCATGTGCACGCGTTCAATTGGCTTTCCCCCTGTTCAGCTGGCCTGTGTCAGTCAACTGCCTTAGCCTCGCCACAGGCACTGGAGGCGGGGGGGGGACGTCCCCAGACGTGACTGTAGCCCTGGTCCCAGCCGCCCGCCTTCACGGCCTATCTGTTCCCTGGGGAACTCGGCGCCCTCTCCAGCTCCCTTGTCATGCATTTGTTGTTTCCTCTGTCTCCTGCCTCTCCACTGAACCATGTGCCGTGGGGACGGGAACTCCTTTCCTGGTCCACGTTCAGTGTCCTGCTAGCTCCCGGCACCCAGCGCATGCATCCCAATATGTAGAACAAGTGACGTATGAAGCTACTCCCCTCTGGACATCCACCCAGAGCCTGGAGTGCCAGGCTTTCCCGAAGAGGCGGCATTTGATCGGAGTCTCTGCAGATGCCGGGAAATTTTGGATGAACAATCACAAAGACCCAAAGGGACATGAGCACTGACACTAGAGGCCACTGAGAAGCCCAGCAGCTTGTGTAGCAACCACTGCGAGCCAAGAGCTGTGCGAAGCCCTTCACCGCAGCTGATCCTCCTAACAGTCTACCATGGGGCAGAATTGTTGCCGCTATTTTCCAAACAGTGCCTCAGGATGAAAAGCTAAAAACCCGTAGTAAGAGGCGCAGCGGCTCCCTGCCGGGTGGGATTCAGCCTTTGCTGACCGTCGGGAGGGGAGTCCAGCGAGGAGCTGTGGGAGCTGCGTGGTATCCTATCACCAGCTGGGGGCCTTTCTAAGGAAAGGAAAACGTAACCAGGTTTTCATTTTAGTCATTTCCATCCCGTGCGAGGGGGAAGGGAAAGCTGAGACAGAGAAGTGAGAGGCTCTGTGAGAGGGCTGATGGCGTTTGACCGGAAGGGTGGTGCTGGGCTACAGAGGAGGCCGTGGACCGTGTGCCCTGGGCGCGAGGTCCCGCGTCATCAAGGGGGTTCAGTGACTGGTTGGATAACAGGGGGAGAGAAAGGCCCGGCTCTGGGCATCAGGCTCGAGCGCGGGGCGCGGTGCGCAGCCGGCCGGCTGCCTGTCTCCGGGAGAGGCAGAGGCGGCTGTCCCGGGTGCGGAGTCGCCCGGGTGGCTATTTCGGTCGGCGGGAGGCACCGCCCACCCCTCGCTCGCCTCCCGCGCAGTCAGTCAGGGCGGGCGGCCTACTCTGCATCAGGCTTTCGGTGCACTGTCCGGCTACCTGCGCACCTTCCCTCCCATCACGCCAGAATGTGACGGGCACAACTATGGCTGGTACATGCATAAAAAGTGTGAAAACGGGCATGCTTCTACATGGGTTCAGAGGGCAGGTGTATGGACACACGAGCAGCGGTCACAGGTAAGTGGCAAGATTCTGGCTTAGCATCCAAGGGGCGGGGGGAGTTTATAACCTTTGCCCAGCAAACCCTGTTTCCTCCTCTGCAAAGTGGCGAGACCAAGCCTGACTAGGATGCCGTGAGGACTCAGGACGCCAACACGGTAAAGCACCTGGCGAAGGCCGTGGCACACGGGGCGTTAAACGCACAGATCGTTGCTGCTGCCGGTTAACCGACACTCGGCGGGTGGCTGACGCCCTGGAGCCTGGCCCACTCCCCGGCTCCGCCGAGGCCCCCGCCCCACGGCCGCAAGGCTCCTGGGCACGGCGCGGCCTGAGTAAAGGCCCGACGCGCGGGCTAAGCCTCATCGGACAGGGAGCGGCGTATGCGAGAGGAAGCGGGTTTTACCAACATGTTTTAATTAAATTCTCAGACCAAAGATTGGCAAAATAATTCTTTATGCGGCTTTCCATTTACAAATTTATACCAGACAGGACTTAATTGAAAAATACCTCTTTCTATTTGGTTTCCAAATTACAAAAGTAGCTAAAAAGGTTGTGACATTTTACAATATTTCACATCTGACTGGGAAGATATTTTTCAATGAAAAATGCCTTGGTCTTCTTGTTTTCACTAATGAGGCTGCTGGGTGACAGGAATTGACTTGTGACGAGTCCGGCGTCCACCTCCCTAACCCACTCCTTTTTATTTCCTGGGCTTGCTCTGTCCCCACACAGTGCCCTGGATCACCCACCAGAAAACCTGCAGGCACGTTCGGGCTCTGTGGCGTGGACGCCACGGGTACTGAGGACCCGACAGTCTCTCGGCCACATCCACATCATGTACGTGACATCACCCACCTCCCGCGTCCACCTTATGGTCACTCCACTTGTCTCTGTCCTTGGAAACTCCTACCCCAGTTCTAAACAACAGCAGCCTCTCCGGGGTCTGTCAAACCAGGAGAGGGATGGCAAGTGTCGCCCGGACCGGGCAGAGAGACCAGTAGACTTACTGAGGGTGGCAGGCCTCTTGGGGTGGGGACAGCAGGGAAGGCTGTGTTGGGGAGACACACGAGTGCCGCCTCACCGTCAGTGCAACAGAAAGTCAGTGGCGGTGTGTGAGGTCGATACGTCAGAAAATAACAGGAGAGTGTTATTTTAAACGTGGAGGTAACGGCCAAGAGAGGTAAGAATGCTGCCGGTTAAAAGTCGAGGAAAAACGGGGGAAAGATCCAACAAATGATAGTTGTTTTTTATGATGGGCTATCCTATTACCTTAGGCTTTGTAAACCCATATTTGGGTGTTGTTTTGATAGAATAAATTACATTACATCATCTCTCTCACGTTACTGGCAGTCACTGCGGTGCCCTGGTTCCCGCAGGGCTAAGGCTGCCATGAGGACGCGTTTCTGTGCGACTCTTCATGACGCTGCGCGCGCCCCCCAGCGGGTATCGCCCCTCCGCTGTCCTGGCAGCCCTAACGGGCCAGCACATAGTATGCCCGCAGGGAAAGACTGCTGAGTGAACCTAGGAAACGGGGGCTGTGAGAAGGAAGTAAAGCTAACATTGAGAAATTAACTGACTCATCTCACTCCTGAATCCGCTCTGAGGGGCCGGGGCACGTGCGGGAAAGAGCCGGACAACGGGCCTGAGCGGGGCTGGAGGGGACGGCGGGAACGGCCAGCGAGGCCAGAGAGGCTCCTGCTTAGAAAATGACGCTGTTAACGAGTGAAAACGGAGAGGATGTGCTCACTTGCAGAGAGAACAAAGGAATAGTCATTAGCTCGGGCTAACATTCTGCTTTTATTATAATGTGAGGTCTGGGCACACCGAACAGGAGCCTCAGCCAGATGTTATCTGAGTTCAAGCCAGAGAAGGATTCAGGAGCCAAAAGTGTTGGAGCCGTGGCGGCTGCCACGGGGGACGGCACGGAGCGGGCCCAGGCGCCGTCCGGAGGAGCGGGGAGCGAACGCTCTTCACTGCGGAGCACGCCATTCTTCCAGGAAAAAACCCCCAAAACTCGATGGCCCTTCTCCTGCCACCTCTTTGGTCTCTTTAAAAATAAAATGTAGCCCAGCAGGACGTGGCTCAGCGGTTGAGCGTCGACCTAGGATCCAGGCGATCAGGGTTCGATTCCCAGTCAGGGCAAATGCCCGGGTTGCGGGCTCGATCAATGACTCTCTCATCATTGATGTTTCTCTCTCTCCCTCTCCTTTCCTCTCTCTGAAATCAATAAAGATATATTTAAAAAAAAAAAAAGATTTCCTTATAAAATAAAATAAAATATATACTTTTCTACATTTTCTATCTCTAACTCTTCTCTTTCCTTTCTCTCTTAAACTTGCTCCACAAAAACGGCTCCTTTTCAGACCACTAGCGAGCTCCACAGGGCCAAAACTTGGGATGAATTCCTGGTCTTATCATAGCTGGACCATCAGTAGCACCCCACATCAGGTTCACCCCATTTCCATACCCTTCTTCACTGGGCCTTCCTGGTGTTTCTCCGGGCTCACTGGCTGCTCCTCAGTGAGCCAGTTTTATAGACCTTCACCTGCCTTTAACATCTCAGTGTTAGAGGTCCGAGGACGCAGTCCCCGGTTCTCTTCTCTTTTTTATGTATACACGTTCGCTTGGTGGTCCAGTCAGTCTCTGACGATTCCTCGTGACTCCTAATTTTGTATCCCCAACCCGAATTCACCCCTAGGCTTCAGACTCATACATTGGGCTGCTTAGTTAGACATCCCACTGGGATATCTAAGATCCCAAACATTCCATGTCCAAAGCTAAACTCTTGACCGGCCCAAACCCTGCTCAACCACACCTTCCCTGTCTCATGCGGAGGCAACTCTACCTTTCAGTTCCAAAGGCCAAAAATCTTGAAGTCATCTTTTTAGTTTACGGCCCCATAACATCTGCTAGGAAACCGACTTGCTGTACCTTCTGTATACACCCAGAGCCCGACTATCACCCTAGAAGAGGCAGCCATGACCTCGGGCCAGGTTACCAGCAGATCCCTGAGAGCTCTTCCTGCCGAGGCCATTGACCTTCAGAGGCTATTCTGATCACAGGGAGCAGCACTACCGCCTTAAAGTACACGCTGTAAAAAGAAATAATCATCCGACACAAATTCTTTCAGAAAATAGAGTAGTGAACACTTTCTAATGAGTTATATGAAGATAGTTACTCTGATACCAAAACCTGACACAGACATTGCAATAAGCATAATTACAGATCAATATGCCTCATGAACATAGGCACAAAAGTCCATAAATAAATATTAACAAATTAAATCCAACAATGTATCAAAATGCATTACAACTAAGTAAGGCTTGTTCCAGGAACACAAGGTTGGTTTAAGGTTCTAAAGTCAATTAATATAATTCATCATAGTCATAGAATAAAGGAAAAAAAATACAATCTTTTTAATACATGAAGAAAAATAATTTGGTACAATCCAACACTTATTTAAGATTTAGATAAAAGCAAACGCTCAGTAAGCTATAAATAGATTGGGCTTCCTCAACCTAACCAATGGAATCCAACATCCTATTTAATTTAGAACCGCTGAGCACTTACCTCCTAAGTTAAGAAACAAGACAAGGAGTAACCACTTCTGTTCAGCAGTGTCCTGGAGTAAGTGTAATAAGGCAAGAAAAATATGTGTGAGGCATCCAAGTTGCAAAAAGAGAAGTAGAAGGGTCTCATTTCTCACATGTAGGAAATCCTAAGGAATTCACAAAACAATTCCTAGGACTAAAAATTAAACTGAGCAAGTCTGCAGGATAAAAGTTAATATACAAAATTCAAATGGATTTTTGAGTACTAGTGGAAATCTTTAGACAATAAAATTATAACAGCACTTCCACTTATATTAGTGCAAAAAATTAAAGTACTCAGAAATAAATTTAGGAAAAAAAAAAAAAGCAAGACTCTTCTCTGAAAACTATAGAATATTGCTAAGAGAAATTAAAAACAATCTAAATAAAGGAAGCAATATACCATGTTCATAGATGTGAAGACTCAGTGTTGCTAAAATTTCAGTTCTCCCAAATATACCTACAGAGTTATTGAAACCCCAAACAGAATCCCAGCAGACATTTTGAAAAAAGTTTCAAGCCAATTCCAAAATTTGTGTGTAAAAGCGAAGGAACTAGACTAGCCAATGCAACTTTGTTCAAACACTCAAATCCGTGGGATTTACACTACCCAATTTCAAGATTTATTACAGTTATGATAATCCAGACAGTGTCCTACTGGCAAATCATAGACATAAAAATCAATGGGAACAGACCAAAAATCCAGAAATAGACCCGCACACACATGGGTCACCCATTTTTGACGAAGGTGCCGGCTCAGTTCAGTGGGGAGATGATAGCCTTTTTAATCAATGTGAAAGACCAACTGGCTGTCTCTATGGAAGACCATGAACATCTATCCTGATTTAACACCACACCCAACAAATACCTTAAGATGGAGCATAAATCAAAATGTAAAAGATAAAACTATGAGACTTCTAGAATGAAAGAGGGGAAAGCCTTTGTGGTCTCTGGTTAGACAAAGATGACTCAAAATCTTATCTCCAACAACCCTGGTGTGAAGGGGCTGCTCTGTCTCAATCATTCAAAGAAGGTGCCTTCCCATTGGGGTTCCCAGAAAGCAGAAATGCGAGCAGGGGCTGAGAAGTAACAGGAGGAGTCCGCAGAGGGCTTCAGAGAAAACATCAGCCCCACCCGAAGCTCCTTACCACCTTTGCCTTGTTTCCCCGACGGTAGAGCCAAGACTCCCTGGGGTTAAGCTGGGCTCTGGAGTTGACGGATTCTTTACAATTGTCCATTCACTTCAGTTCAACAGATACTTACTCAGGCCAGGGTAGCACTGCTGCTCTGCCCAGCAGAGGCAGACAAGCATCAGGACCACCTGGAGGCTGCTGAAAATGCAGATTGCTGGGCCCCACTCAGACTTCCCGATGCAGGAGCCCCTGGGGCGGGCCCAGGAATCTGCAATTCTGCCACGTGCCTGGGTGCTGCTGGGGGTGCTGCTGCCAGTCTGGGGATCGCCCCTTTCGGAACACGGCTGGAAGGTAAGGATTAAGAGCAGAGATGTCTGGTCTGGTCAGTGATATACTGGAACCAAACTCAGTGGTTTGCAAGAACCCATTGGTAGCTTGAAGTCAGCCATGGTGGGCACATTTACACCAGAGAAATTAGCAAACTCTACAAATGAGGACTTTTTTATTTTCTGGAGAGCTCCTTGTTAACAGTTACCAACATGCCCCCGAATCAGACACACCTACTTGTGTTCAAATTCTAGTTTCCCTGTATCCATTAATACATGAGGCTTGAAGCAAGGCACTTACGGTCTCTAGACCTCAGTTTCCCCATCTGCAAACAGACCTATGTACCCCTCACAGGACTGTTGTGATGAGTAATTGATAAGGAGGGAAAGCGTTTAGCATATGGCACGATTTATGCTCCCATATGGAGCTACTGTTTCATCATTAGTGGAAGCGGGGGGAAGTGTGAACAGACCACAGAGATACAGTTCGATACCGCCTCTTGTAGAGGGACGTGCAGGGTGTTATCAGAGAACGAACCAAGACCCCTAACTCCCAGGTTGGCAGGGGGTGGTCAGGGGAGTTTCTTGCCATTTCTGTAGAACCCTGGAGTGGGGACAGGGGAGCAGGAGGGGGGAATCCAAAGCCTGCCCTGCCGTGGAGGACCTGGTGGAACTGGGCCTGGGGTTTGGTCCCCATGCAGTGAAATCCAGGTTGTACACACCGTTAGAGGGGCGTCAGGCGCAGCCTGTCACCTTTGATCACCCTGAGAGCCCTGTTCCCCTCAGCTCAGCCTCCGAGGCTGGCTGCCCGGCCCCACAGCTGTGTGCTCAGGGCCCTAAGCATGAAAACGAGTGGGGGATCAGGCAGCGCTTTACAGTCTGCACACTCCTCTATTTCATTCCACAAACAATGCTGCAAGAAATGCAGGCTCACTTATTCATTTATCTGTGTATTCAGAGAATGTTCTCTGATGCCTGCGCGGTGCCAGGCATGATCCAACACTCTTAAGATGCAGTGGTGAGCCTCACAGAGTCTGGGAAAGTGACAGTCCCTGGAAACAAGGTGACGTTGGGTGGGAGGTGAGGAAGAGGTTCCACGCTCCCAGAGCACCTCCTACCATGCGGCCAGGCGGCCATGGGGACTGGGACGGGGGCGAGGCTGGCAGTGTGGCTGCAGTGGGGCAGCCAGGGGGACAGGGCTGGCATGGGGGCTCGGGGAGAAGCCGCAGTGTGATTACACGGGCCTTAGAGCCCGGTGAAGGATTTGGGTCTTAATCTTGAGATAATGATGGACTCTGAGCAAGAAGGTGACATGATCAGATTTGCATTTTTAAAAGCTCTCTGTGGAAGGAGGGAAAGTCGGAGACAAAGTTGGGCAGGAGACCGCAGGGTCTGTGGATGTGGGAGGCGGGGCGGTGAGCGGGAGGTGAGGCCCGCGGCTGCCTGGTGGGCGGGTGTCTGTGCTGAGGGCCCCGGCCGGGGGGGGGGGGGGGGGGGGGGGGGGGGGGGGGTGGGGGGGGAGGTCAGTGTGGGGACATGCAGGTGCGGGGAACTGGGCCTTGAGCTTGGTCTCGGCCGCACTGGGGGCCATGAGCTCTCTTGGTGCTGACATCAGCGCCAGGTAGATACACGGGGACACCTGCAAAGAAGGACCTGGGCTCGCAGAAAAAGCTGTTAGCAGCAGGACAGATGGGGATTAGAGCGGTGAATGTGAGTGTCCCCCGCGGGGGCCGGGAGGGGGGGCACGCAGGGTGCCAGCCACCCTGCCCCACGGGGCTACAGCGACGGCACCTGACAGAGAGCCAGGGAGGCAGAGACGTGGTGGGGAGAAACCCGGGAGAAAGGGGCCAAACAAGGGAGATTCTTCCAGGAAGAGCATGGTCAGTGCCCCAGCTCTG